>NC_059383.1:4894425-5258800 GCF_019703515.2 Myxocyprinus asiaticus | reverse complement strand
GAGGATTAAGCCTCCGGGCGCCTTTGAGGAACCTGATGATCAGGTTGTGCTGTCCAAGGGACTTACCGTCTACTGCGTCATGGTGAGCCGCTATAGCGGCTAAATAAACCTTCAAGGTGGAGGGGGATAGCCGCCCCTCCAGCCTCTGCTGCAGAAATGAGAGCACTGACCCAACTGTGCATCTCTGGGGGTCTTCGCTTGCTCAGGAAGAACACCAATTCGCGAATAAGCGCCACTTTAGGGCATAAAGCTGCCTGGTAGATGGAGCTCTAGCTTGAGTGATCGTGTCTATGACTGCTGTGGTAGACCGCTTAGACCTTCCATGTCCCATCCAGGGACCAGACATGGAGATTCCAGAGGTCTGGGCGCGGATGCCAGAGGGTGCCCCGTCCCTGAGAAAGAAGGGACTTCTTCTCATTGAGACTGAGTCTAACTCCATGCCGAGAAAAGAGATGCTCTGAACCGGGGATAGCTTGCTCTTTTCCCAGTTGACCCGAAGCGCTAGACGGCTGAGGTGCCTGAGCACCAAATCCCTGTGCACGCACAGCAACTCTCTAGAGTGTGCTAGAATCAGCCAGTCATTGAGGTAGTTGAGTATGCGGATTCCCACTTCCCTTAACGGGGCAAGAGCTGCCTCTGCGACTTTCATGAAGATGCGAGGGGACAGGGACAGGCCGAAGGGGAGGACCTTGTACTGATACGCCTGGCCGTCGAAAGCAAACTGTGGGAAGGGTCTGTGTTGAGGTAGAACCGAGACGTGAAAGTACGTGTCCTTCAGGTCTACCGCCGCAAACCAATCTTGATGCCGGACATATGCCAGAATGAGTTTCTGCGTTAGCATCTTGAACGGGAGTTTGTGTAAGGCCCGGTTCAGAACTCGCAGGTCCAAGATTGGCTGCAACCCACCTCCTTTCTTTGGTATGATGAAGTAAGGGCTGTAGTACTCTTTCCCCATCTCGGCTGGAGGGACAGGCTCTATCGCACCCTTGCGTAGAAGGGTCGCGATCTCCGCACGCAGGGTGGCAGCGTTCCTGCACTGAAGTGAAGCGGACGCTACTGAACCGGGGCGGGCGCCTGCTGAACTGAATCATGTAGCTGAGTCGGATGGTCCTAGCCAGCCACCATGATGGGTTGGAAAGCGTGTCCAAGCTCCGGGCGAGGGGCACTAAGGGGACGATCGTGTCTGACGTACTTGGGGTGGGGCCTCGCTGTGGGGGGGAGCAGGCGACACCAAGTCGAGGAGCGTTGCTTTGACCCGAGTCGGCTGCGCTGAGGGGGACCTCAAAGCACTTACCTTGCTCTGCATACCTGGCATAGGGCGGGTTAGCGATTGAGGAGGAGGGCCTCTTGGGCCGTCCTCAAGACTCGTCACAACCGGCTGGCCGTAGGTGTGGCACGGCCGCATTCGTGGGGCCCTGGCTGTGAATGCTCGGTGTCTGGTGGCCGTAACAATGGTGGCCGTGAACACTGATTATGTGACCCAAGGAGTGAGGAAACCGCTCTTTTTTTGACAATTTGGGTACCGCAGCCCATTCAGGGTGCGTTGAACAAAAAAGAAAAGGAACAAAGGATTTACCCCCCAGCCCTCCAGCGGGGGTTGGAGTGGTCTGGATTCCAGCTCCGTAGCGGACATCTCTCTCACTGGGTCGTCCATCTCAGGGGCGCTTAGGAGCCTTCCGGGTCCTCGTGCCAGCCCGAGAGACGGGGGGCATCAGCTTCCTGCAGGGGGCTCTACGCTGGGGCCGAGAGCTAGGCTCAGGCTGAGGCAGAGCCGCCTGGGCTTTTGCCGCTGCAGGGGTTTGCCCTCAGCGAGCAGATGGGGTGCAGGATCTTGAGCCGCGCCGGGGCAAGATGTGCTGGATGGCCTCAGTCTGCTTCTTCACCGCTGAGAACTGCTGGGTGAAGTCCTCAACGGTGTCACCAAAAAGTCCAATCTGGGAGATGGCCACGTTGAGAAAGCGTGCTTTGTCTGCGTCCCTCATCTCGACCAGATTCAGCCACTGGTGGCACTCCTGGACCACCAAGGTGGACATCGCCTGCCCAAGTGCTCGCACCGTGACCTTCGTCGCCCGGAGGGCGAGGTCGGTCACCGAACGCAGCTCCTGCAGCACATCAGGATCAGAACTACCCACGTGCAGTTCTTTTAGTGCCTTGGCCTGGTGTACCTGCAGGAGGGCCATGGCATGCAGGGCGGAGGTGGCCTGTCCAATGGCACTGTAGGCTTTGGCCGCTGGAGACGACATAGTCCTACAGGCTCTGGAGGGGAGCACCGGACGATCAGAAGGCACAGCGGGGGGGGGGGGGGTTAGAGTGGCTTTCCCTCGGAAGAAGGAAAGCCGCGACCGCAAACTGGTCATATCCTCGCAATGAGAACATGAACCATCCACAAACACTGCCTCAGTGTGATCGCTGCCCTGACACGTGAGGCAGCGCCCATGGCGGTCGGAGGTGGAGAGATAACGACCGCATCCAGGAATCACACAAAGACGGAAAGGCATCTTTAAAAAGATGCATCTTTAAAAAGACGTTCAATGTCACTGTGTGTGCTCTAATAGAGAAAATATACTCTTTAGCAGGAATATACACTCTTTTAGCGCTGTCGAAGTGCCCAGGGGTGAATATCTGCACTCGTCGTGCAGAAGGAGAGAAAGCCGCTGGAAATGTGCTATATTTCCAACAGCATACGCTTTTTAAAAGGTGAATAGAACAGCAGTAGTATTCAGCTCGCTGATCGTACAACCGCTCAGCTCCGAAGAAAAAATCTGAATGAATCATGCATTCCATCTCCCTTTTATACCCGTATGTCCGGGGAAGTGGCATGCAAATTCCACTTGCCAATTCTTATTGGCCTTTTCTCAAAGATCTGAGGTGATCGGGGCTCTCAAGGTCAACGGAGAATGGCCAGACTGGTTCGAACAGACAAAGTCTACGGTAACTCAGATAACCACTCTGTACAATTTTGGTGAGAAGAATATCATCTCAGAATGCTATTCTGAGATGCAGGTTGGTGCTGTCTTGGTGGCACGAGGGGTCCTACACAGTATTAGGCAGGTGGTTTTAATGTTGTGGCTGATCAGTGTATATAACATATTTCCATAAGTGGCATTTCACACTATGTGGCATGGGGGGCGTGGTCATGTGTTGGTCTGCGGGAGAGGGAGAGTGGTAAGGCTTGTCACCTGGCTCATAATTATCTCTAACACCTGTCTCTCATTATAGTGATGGCAGAGGGAGACTTATAAGGCACGCCAGAGCATCAGAGCGGTGGAGAGAGTGACCTTCAAGCACAGACAGCCATGAGTGCTTTTCTTTGTTTATTATTTAGTCTGTTCTGACGGCTTCCATCGATTGTGTGTGAAGCCTTCCCCTTGTATGTCTCTTCTACCCCACCGTCTCCCTCCGCTATCCCCTCCAGATTGGCGAGACTGCCCCCACGAGTGCGGAAGGAAGACCTGGACCGGTCTGCTGGAGCTGCAGGGAAACCGGACACAGCCAGGAGCAGTGTCCAGTAATGGAGGTGGGGACACTGGTCCGGATCCCCGACGCTCCACAGGCTGCCCCCGATCAGGCAGGGGCGTATCGGATAATGGTAAGAGTAAAAGGGGATACACATCAAGCTTTGGTGGATACAGGTTGTTCTCAAACCTTGATCCAACAACGCTTGGTGCAAGGCGGGGCATTGGATAAAAATAAACTGGTGAGGGTGAGGTGTGTGCATGGTGACATTCACAAGTATACGGTGGTTACCACTGAGATACGATTCAGGGGAAAAAGGCATAGAGTCAAGGCTGTGGTTAATCCCCGCCTCACCCATCCACTAATTCTGGGAACCTATTGGCCCGGCTTTAAAAAATTTTTGAGGGTAATGTGTGTGGATGGGTCCTGCAAAATAGTGGGGCGGGGTGTGACATGCGATACAATGATTGGTGAGGTGGTGCCTGAGCCATCAAAGTCAGCTCCGCGTCGGGATGACGCAGACAGGGGAATTCCCATTCTCAGGGGCTTCCCTGAGGGGGATTTCCCTCTGGAGCAGTCACGTGACGAGTCCCTTAAGCACACCTTTGACCAAGTGAAAGTAATTGATGGTCAACAGCTCCAGCCTGGTGTTGCGCTCACATACCCGTACTTTTCTATTATCAAAGAGCGGTTGTATCGAGTGACACAGGACACACAAACCAAAGAGTGTACAACTCAGCTGTTGGTACCAAAAAGCCGTCAGGAAACACTTTTCCAGGCGGCTCACTATACTCCAATGGCTGGCCACTTAGGTCACGAAAAGACGTTGAACCGTATAATGGCCCATTTCTTTTGGCCGGGCATTCACGGGGACGTTCGCAAGTGGTGTGCGGTGTACCGTGAATGTCAGTTGGTGAATTCACCGGCCACCCCAAAAGCGCCATTGCGCCCGTTGCCACTGATCGAGAGAATTGGCATTGATCTCATCGGGCCATTAGAACGAACAGCACGCGGCCGTCGCTTTGTATTAGTTCTGGTGGACTATGCAACGCGATATCCGGAAGCAGTGCCTCTAAGCAACATCTCAGCATGTAGTGTTGCGGAGGCACTCTTCAAAATTATCTCCCGAGTGGGGATTCAAAAGGAAATCCTCACTGACCAAGGCACAACATTCATGTCACGTACATTTCGCAAACTGTATGAATTATTAGGTATTAAGTCAATTCGCACCAGCGTTTATCACCCGCAAACCGATGGGTTGGTCGAACAATTTAATAAGACCTTAAAAAATATGATTCGTAAGTTCATACACGAAGATGCTAAAAACTGGGATAAGTGGCTCAAACCCCTGCTGTTTGTAGTACGAGAGGTCCCGCAAGCCTCCACCAGGTTTCCCCCTTTTAGCTACTGTATGGGCGCCGGCCGCACAGCGTGCTTGACATCATACGGGAAGCTTGGGAGGAACGGCCAGTGCTGTTTATTAGTCGCAAGCTCTCCTTCAGGGAGACAAAATATAGTACCATTGAGAAGGAGTGTCTTGCGATGAAGTGGGCTTTTCTGACCCTCTGTTACTACCTGCTGGGTGGGCCTTTGCCCTCTGTTCTGATCACGCTCCTCTACAGTGGCTCCACCGCATGAAGGATACTAATGTGTGGATCACCCGTTGGTATCTGGCTCTCCAGCCCTTTAAGTTCAAGGTGATCCACAGACCGGGGGTGCAGATGGTTGTGGCTGACTTTCTCTCCAGGGATGGTGGGGGAGTGGGCAGGCCGGATGTTGCCCCGGCCTGAGTCAGCGGTGGGGGCATGTGGCATGGGGGGCGTGGTCATGTGTCGGTCTGCGGGAGAGGGAGAGCGGTAAGGCTTGTCACCTGGCTCATAATTATCTCTAACACCTGTCTCTCATTATAGTGATGGCGGAGGGAGACTTAAAAGGCACGCCAGAGAATCAGAGCGGTGGAGAGAGTGACCTTCAAGCACAGACAGCCACGAGTGCTTTTCTTTGTTTATTATTTAGTCTGTTCCGATGGTTACCATCGATTGTGTGTGAAGCTGACAATTAAAAAGACTGACCTTGAATCTGCTTCACTGTCTCCTGACTCGATTGCCCTAAACTAAGAACTTGTTACAGACTATTATATGAGATGAAGATTTTAATTTGTGTCTGTTCCTCACACAGAGCTATCATATGGCTTCTGAAGACTTGGATTAAAGCACAAAATAGAATGGGCTACTTTTAGGATTGTTATAATGTCCTTTTGTGGTGTATTTTATATTCTAAAAACTCCTTTTGTGTCCCATGGCAAACATAATAAAAATTCAATGATTAAGTAACGATTAAACAACTTGCGATAATAATCTTTCAAACTGGCTAAATATGGCACCAGAAATCACATGGAACAGAATGAAACTGCTATGAAGTCCAATTAGGCAAATGTTTCAACTGGGTTAAATAAAAGTGAAGGCATAGAACATTTAATCTGTTTCACTGATTATAAAAATCAACCATTTCCATGAATTCAATTTTCATGCATTCATAGATTCCAACATTTGTACGTGTCTAAAGTTGCTCCTATGTCAAATGATTACATTTTAGATGCTGTCAATACATCAATATTGTATTGTGTTTCAGTGTCTATGTCAATCTTAGCAAATGAATGTGTGCTAGAACCACACTTTACATATGATTACATGCAAATACGCTTACAGCAGTTATATTTCAATTACATTTAAATTCAATTTCAATGTACATCCTGTTTTCTACCTCAATTTAAATACAATTGAATTGAAATTTAAAAGGCATTCTCAATTAAAATATGACTGACACAGTTCCAGCAGCACAATCGTATAAAGCACTGCTCTCAAAATATTCAAATCACATATTAGAGGAGGGGAGGAAAATAAGCTAGATCTGTGTGCGGCTCTGCAAGTGGATCCCTGGATCCTCAGATAAAGATGTAGCGAGCCGCAGCAGGATTTACACAGTCTTTGAGCAGATTGTGCACACTATGCATTGGCTCTATAATGAAATGCCATATGTTTCCCATGTGCATCTCACAACTGCCACATCTAAAGAAAAAACAAAAAACAAAAGAGAGAGACAAAGCCATTGTGACGTGTAAATCTCCTCAGCTGTCTACATACAAATATGAAGCATTTAGTTTCATACCGATATTGGTTGATGCTGCAATGGATGAAATATATCACAATTCTCAAGGCGACCCTGAAGACTGCTGACTTTGTGGTGTCAGGTGATGTTGATCTAAAACCTTTTGACATAGCAAAAATAAATAAATCAATCAAAATCAAAATATCAAAAATCAAATCTTTTTAGATGTGTATGGCTCCCGAGATCCATAGGATGTAAACCTTGTATTGCTAAAATGCATTTAAATGAATAATTCAACCAAAAATGAAGCTTCTGCCATTATTTATGCACATTTATGCTGATCCAAACCTGTATAACTTTGTATCTTTAAAAAAAAAAAAAAAAAAAAAATATTATTGTTGAAATATTTGGGGGTGGCAGAGGCGTATAACATGCAGAGGACGTGTCCACCTGTAATAAAACTAAAATCTACCCCCTGCATTTTTACACTGATTTATATTTATGTTTTTCATCAGATAAATGTGCATGTGTGTGATCAAGACAGCCTTCAGAGTTCAATATCCAGATAAAATAATGGCTGTGTCACAAAATATGTGCAACAGTGCTGATTTACAGAAGTGGCTTAAATTCACAAGGCAAAAATTGCATGGCTATACAACAAAGTGCAAACACAAAACTAAAGAAACTGCCAGATGTACAGTTTGTATCTGTTAAAATTAATTGGTCGAAAAACGCTCAGTATTGCACATGTAGTGTTGTTTCCTAGCAACGGCTCACCATTACAAATTTATAACAAATACAAATAGCAAAAAAAAAAAAACAACAAAAAAAAACAACAACAACAGACTGATCTCGCTGTAAATCAGACAACAGAAGGTCGAAAGTTCTTCAGCTTCAGTTAAAAAATATATTTAATGAAATTCAAATCACTGCCCCCAGTGGCCGAAGCTGGAAGTGTTTTTGAATGTATGGGCATGTTTGAGCTCAAGTTTCCAGATAAAGTCTCCACAGAGAGGTGACAAAAGTGAGTTGTTTTTAGTAAATGATGTTAAACAGTCAAAAGGAATGCATATTTTATTAACTCTACCCCCCCCAAACCAAACCCCAACCCTAAATCTAACTGTCAGTGGAGTAAGAATGTAGGGCTCTGTTTTCACGAGTGCACAAAGCGCAGCACTATGACCATGCACAACATCTTATCCAATTTTTGTGAGAGCACTTATTCTAATCGCAATTTTCGTTCCAAGCAAGTGGGCATGGGTGGGAGTGTTTGTGCTATTGTGGGTGTATGCGCGCAAACTGTGGGTGTATTGCATGTTAATGAAGTGGCGCAAAGCACATTTGCTCTTTTCCTGAGAAACAGGTCATTGATCTAAGATGTTTAAAAACAGGTCTGTTTTCAGCGCAAAGTCTAAACTTTGGAGATTCCACCAGCAAGTGGTAATAAAGTTAATGTCCAAACAAATATAATGTAACATCAAATTATGTCTCTGAAGACCAGAGTTGTAGCCGTCTTATGAAACAAACATTTATGAAATTTGTGTTGAACTATCTATAGGTCATGGTTTTATTTTTCAATTATTATTGTTATGTTTAAATTTACAATTAAAATATTTAGAATCTAATTTGTAATGGAATATTTCCACCTGTTATCATAGAGTGAAGTCACTGCAAAACTGGTGGAAGATGTTGGAGAGAGTAAAATGTTTTTGATTTGACTTCCTTATTTTGATTATATTTTCATTTCGTTTGAAATGTAATTTCAATTTAGAAATATTTTTTTGTTAAATTTCAATAAATGAATAAAATTTTTCAAACTCAAAATCGACCGGCTGAAGTGAAGTTCGTGCCAATATAATGATTGTTAATACTAGCCATGATTTGTGTGTCGGTAAATGTAAATGAGTAATAATTCTATCAGAATAGCATAGCATAAAGGGAATGACAATTTACTGATGAACAATAAAATAATAAAGTATTTTGGCGTAAGCCCCCATCTGATGGCCCAGTGAAAATTTTAGTGAACCATCAAATCCTGCCGGGGAAGACGGCAGGGACGAGTCAAGTCATTTTTATTTGTATAGCGCATTTCACAACACACATCATTTCAAAGCAGCTTTACAGAAGATCATGCATTAACAGAAAATGAAACTGTAATATCTATAATGTCTTAGAGTCATCATTGTGTAGTTTGATAAAATATGATTGTGAATTGTGTTTAAAAACAAGTAATTAAATAATAATTGTATTTATAAACCCAGTGAGCAAGCCGAAGGCAATTGTGGCAAGGAACAAAAAACTCCATAAGATGTTGGTTAATGGAGAAAAATAACCTTGGGAGAAACCAGGCTCAATGTGGGGGCCAGTTCCCCTCTGGCTAACATCATGAATATAATGCCAATATTACTTATGTATAGTGCAAGTCATGGTTTAAAATGATTAAACTAAGTAAGTGTTAAGGGTCAGTGTTTAAACAAAGATTTTGTATGAACTGTAAGATTAATGACTAATGTCTTTGAAGTCCAACCTGGATTAACTGCAGAAATTCACATAGATGCAGTTGTCCTTGTTAGTTGGCTGATGAAGGGTTTTGTTGGCAATTAATTGATAGTCTATGTATTCCATTTCAAGAGTGTAGTCCATCATTAGACCGAGGTGATGCAGGCAGAGATCAGTTAGGTGCATCGCAGTTCAACCTGGCCGGTAATTTCGGTGAGGTCTATCCTAAGTCCAAGGTTCAGGCAATGGCATATGAAGTATCCCATGTCTTATGGTTGGAGTTGGCATCAGTTCATCCTCTGAAGTCCATCGTAATAGACTGAAGTGATGTTTGGCTGGCACCGGCTGCTTTTAGTCATCATCACACACAAACACGTAGCAGTGGAGTCCAACATGAAGCAGGAATGGAGCTGGATTCAGCCGGTTCTGGTGACCTCAGGATAGGAGTCCCGAGGATGAGACAGGGAAACAAATAAAATAATATTAGCATAGATGCCATTAAATTTATTGCAGAGTTATAGATCACGATCAATGTTTCTGGTTTCTGGTTCCGGCAGACCTAACTAAAGCAGCCTAATTGTGAGTTGAAGGATAAATTAGGTGTATGCCTGGCTAAATAAATGAGTCTTTAGTCTAGACTTAAACTGAGTGAGTGTGTCTGTATCTCGAACAGTGTTAGGGAGACTATTCCATAGTTTAGGAGCCAAATATGAAAAGGATCTACCTCCTTTTATGGATTTTGATATTCTAGGAACTATTAACAGGCCAGAATTTTGCGATCGTAATGAACGTGATGGAATATAGTGTGGTAGAAGGTCACTTAAGTACTGCGGAGCTAGACCATTCAAAGCTTTGTATGTAGTTAACAGAATTTTCAAATGAATATGAAATTGAACAGGTAGCCAATGTAACGATGATAAAATGGGGCTAATATGATCATATTTCTTGGTTCTAGTCAGCACTCAGCTGCTGCATTTTGAACCAATTGAAGTTTATTTATTGATCCTCCCAGTAATGCATAACAATAATCTAGTCTTGAGGTCATTAACGCATGAATGAGTTTTTTGTCATCAGCAACAGAGAGCATGTGTTGTAATTTAGCAATATTTCTTAGATGGAAGAATGCTGTTCTACAAACATTGGTAATTTGATTTTCAAAGGACAGACTGGCATCAATTATAACACCCAAGTTCTTCGCTGTTGAAGATGATGTAACAGTACATCCATCGAGAGTCAAATTATATTTTAGCGGCTTATTTTAAGAGGTTTTTGGTCCAATAATTGTACCTCTGTTTTGACGGAATTGAGTAGAAGGAAATATCTGGCCATCGAAACTTTTATTTAATTGATACACTCTGCTAATTTTGAGAATTGTGAAATCTCATCAGGTTTTGAAGAAATATGAAGTTGGGTATCATTGGCAAAACAGTGGAAACTTATTCCACGATTCCTGATAATATCTCCCAGGGGAAGCATATACAAGGAGAAAAGCAGAGGCCCTAAAACTGATCCCTGTGGCATTCCATACTTTACTTTTGTTTGGTTTGACAATTCCTCATTTACATAGACAAAGTGGTAGCAGTCTGCTAAATAGGACCTAAACCATGCTAATGCAACTCCACAAATACCAACATAATTCTCTAGCCTATTCAAGAGAATGTCGTGATCTATCATGTCGAATGCAGCACTAAGATCTAAAAGCACTAGAAGTGAAATGCAGCCGTGATCAGATGATAAGAGCAAGTCATTTGTAACTCTGATAAGTGCAGTCTCTGTACTGTGATGAGGCCTAAATCCTGACTGAAATTGTTCATATATACTATTTCTCTGTAGCAATAAACATATATGAGATGATACTACCTTTTCTATTATTTTCGACATAAACGGGAGATTTGAAATCGGTCTATAATTAGCCAGTTCTCCAGGATCAAGTTGTGGCTTCTTAATAAGTGGTTTGATAACTGCCATTTTAAAGTTTCTTGGGACATGTCCTAAGGATAGCGAGGAGTTAATAATATTAAGAAGAGGTTCTGAGATTACAGGGAATACCTCTTTTAAGAGCTTGGTTGGTATTGGATCTAACATATATGTTGTGGCTTTTGATGTTTCAGTAAGTTTTGTTAGCTCTTCATGACCTATGACTGCGAAGGATGGAAGTTGCATGTGAGGGAAATTATGAGACACTGTTTTCTGAGGTACTGTGACAGATGATTGCATAATTCCAATTTTATTTCTGATTATTTCAATTTTATCAGTAAAGAAATTCATGAAGTCATTACTATTGTGCTGCGACGGAATATCTGGTTCACTCAATGCATTATTCCTAACCAATTTAGCCACAATACTGAATAAACAACTAGGATTGATGTGGTTATTTTCTATGAGTTTGCTAAAATATGCTGACCTGTCAGCTTTTAGTGCCTGTCTGTAGCTACAGACATCATCCTTCCATGCACCGCGAAAAACCTCTAATTTTGTATTCTTCCACTCGTGCTCCATTTTCCGAGCTGCTCTCTTGAGAGCATGAGTGTGATCATTGTACCATGGTGCAGGGCTTTTTTCTTTAATTTTCTTTAATCGAAGGGGGGTGATACTATCAAGAGTGCTAGAGATGACTGTATTTATATTTTTTTGTTATTTCATCAAGTTCTTCTAGGCTTTGGGGTTTACTGAGTGTATGAGATAGATCTGGAAGATTATTAGTGAAGCTATCTTTAGTGGTCGAAAATAGTTCTACCTGAATGATTGAGTAACATTAGCTGATCGCAGCATACAAGAGACAAGGTAATGATCCAAGATGTCATTGCTCTGCGGCAGAATTTCTATAGTATCAACATCAACTCCATATGACAGAATTAAATCTAGCATATAATTATGGTGATGAGTTGGTCCTGTTACATTTTGTCTGACTCCAAGAGAGTTGAGAATATCGATAAATGCTAATCCCAATGTGTCATTTTCATTATCTGTGTGAATGTTGAAGTCACCAACAATTAAAGCTCTATCTACAGTAACTACAAGATCTGATAAAAAATTTGCAAATTCACCAAGGAAATCAGAATAAGGCCCGGGTGATCTATATACTGTAGCAAGGGTAAAAGATGACAGAGTTTTTTTATTTATATCTGACGGTGTCACATTAAGCATTATTAGTTCAAAAGACTTAAATTTATATCCTGTCCTCTGAGTAACACCAAAAACTTCACTGTAAATTGTAGCAACAACTCCTCCTCGACCCTTCAGACAATGCTCATGTTTATAACAATAACCTAGGAGAGTAGATTCATTTAAACTAATATATTCATCCGGTTTAAGCCAGGTTTCAGTCAAACAGAGCACATCCAAACTATGATCTGTAATAATTTCATTTACAATTAGTGCTTTGGTAGAAAGAGTTCTAATGTTTAGTAGCCCTATCTTTATATGATGTTTATCTTATTTTTTGTTTTGTTTTGTTTTGTTCAAGTTTGACCTTAATCAAATTTTTTCTAATTGATTTAGTAAGAGTTTTGTGTTTGGCAGTTCGGGGAACAGACACAGTCTCTATATGATATCTAGGTGATACAGTCTCTATGTGTTGTAGTTTATGTGAACTTTGTGACGTCTCAAGGCAGCTAGCAGACGTTCGGATTAACCAGTTTGTCTGCTTCCTGACCTGGGCCCCAGTTAGTCAAATACTATCATTATTAAGACTATGAGCCAAATTACTAGAGAAGAAAGCGGCACCTTCCCTGAAGGGATGGAGTCTGTCTCTCTTTAGCAGGTCAAGTCTACCCCAAAAACTCTTCCAATTGTCTATAAATCCTATTCTATTATCCAGACACCACTCAGACATCCAGCCATTCAGTGACACTAATCTACAATAAACCTCATCACCACAACGAGCAGGGAGGGGGCCAGAGCATATTACAGTGTCTGACATCATTTTTGCAAATTCACACACTTCTTTAACATTATCTCTAGTGATTTCTGACTGGCGAAGCCGGACATCGTTAGTGCCGACATGAATAACAATTTTAGAAAATCTACATTTAGCATTAGCCAGCACTTGTAAATTTGATCTGATGTCAGATGCTCTGGTACCCGAAATGCATTTCACAATAGTGGCTGGAGTCTCTATTTCCACGTTCCTTACAATAGAATCACCAATAACAAGGGCTCTTTCATCATGATTCTCAGTGGGTGCATCACAGAGTGGGGAGAATCGATTGGAAACCCTAACAGTAACGGGAGAGTGGTGTCGCTTTGCTGAGCGAGTATGCTGCCGAGATATCACCCAAACGCCCTGTTGTGGGGGCTCTACAGCTGGTTGCTCGCTGTACTACCTGCATCCAAAACAGTATCTACCGGCTTCTTTTTCTCACTGACCTCCACTAGCATTCGGATGCGTGTCTCTAACTCATTAACCTTCTCCGTCAGCCGGACTAATTCCTTACATTTATCACATGTGAATCCCTCACTGCTGACGGAAGAGGCTATTGTAAACATGTGACATGTAATGCAGGAAGAAATAACATGAGCGGATGCAATGACTTACCGCAGTTGTTTGTTGTTGTTGTTGGATGTTCCTGAGTAGTGAGGGTCTGAGATCGATGTGAATCCCTCACGCAATTGTTTGTTGTTATGGTTGTTCTTGATAAGCAGTGCTTTGAGATCGATGCAATAATCCGTGTAACACAGAGGAGAAAAACGCTCTGTAAAATGCATGCAGTTTAATCGCAATAAAAATAGAAAGCGGATGCACATGGAAAATGCACGCAGTTGAATTGCGATAAGAGAATAATGCGGGGGAAAACCCGATGCGCGCTGAAAAATGGCAGATGTTAAGGATTAAAGGCTGAAAACAGATAGATTATGTGATGCTAAAAATGCTAGCAGGCTACAAACACAGACTCTAGGCACCAGCAGCAACAGGTAAAATACACAGATGAACAGTAGAAAAGCGGAAAAACCCGAAACACGCGGTAAAATGACAAAGGATAAAATGACGAACATATGAGAATAAGAATAAGCAATGTTAAGCAGGCTAGCAGGCTACAAACACTCGTGTAGCGTGCCGTCAGCAACAATCAGTGCGATCAATCTCACTCACTCTCCCTAGAGAACTACTGAATGCCCCTAGTCAGACGAAAACTTGCTGGTGGTGGTGGGGAGGAGGCGGTTGCCACGTTGGCACTTGAAGGCAGCAGAGTGGTTGGCTGCAGGCAGACCTTTAAAGCGAGAAGTGAACGGTTAAAGGAAATATGATTGAAATAATGACGTGTACCACGTGAGTCTCCCTGACAGAACTACCGCTTCCGTTACTTTCATTCTCTATAATTTAACGGAATGTATATCCAAATCCTGACGAGAATCACATTTTGCATGCGTTTAAAAGGAGCATGTCACTGTCATAGAAATATGCCCGACAATCATCAAGGACGCAGTTCATGCACAAAAGAACATAATTTTCAATTCTTCTAATTCATTGAATTAGAATCTTCTAATTCATCCATTTATGGTCTACTTCCAATTTCTTATGAATGTGCTGTCTTTGTTTATATCGCTGGTGCTTGAGGGAATTAACTATGTAAGTAGGATGCAGACGGTATAATAACCGGAGATAACCTCAGAATTAAATTGCACATTATGCAGCCCATTTGCGCGTTGCGTGGGTAATTTAGCCAAACCCACTTGCGCCTAGACTTAGCGCATGCTTGCATGAAAATACCAAAACTTCATGGCCATGCCCACTGACTTTGCGCTAATGACTTATGGCATAGCTTGACTTAAAGCTAGCGCTCTTAAAATAGGGCCCATAATATTATTTTCTATGGGACAAGAACCAGGGTATCATGCAACATGCTATCAATAAATCCACAGGAAAAGCTAAACAATTTGAATTGATTAAAAAATGTCTGTTGGAGATGGTGCTTGTCAGTTACTCGGCAGAATGGGGACAATGTTAGGTTACTAAAACTAATTTTGCAATTCATAAGGTCTTTCTCAAACAAATCATTTACTCATAAAGCAGAGTTGGTATTGTGTTTTGAGTAATGAGCTCACTGGAACCATGGATGGGTCATGCCGTGGGGTCAGTACTATACTGAACTCGGTCCAGTTGTTGCTCCATGGTAATAGTGCTGGAGCTGTTTCCTGGAGCTAAAGGTCATTTATTTGATAAGATCAACCCATCCACAGAAGCAGTTTTTGTATCCTCAGGATGATGTTGTGAGTAAAGTGGCCACTCAAGTGCACAATGAAGTGGTTACGTCTACAGAACTAAAATGATTGGTTGTGCTCTGTGCTGGATTGTCAGCTTATGAATATTTTACAATTGTTGATTGACTCTTCAGAGGTCAAAGTGAAGGGCCAAACTTCAACCAATGCACAACCATTTGAATGATGCTCCTTACATGCACATCAGTGTATTGTGTTGTGAAACTCTTAATAATTCACCCTATGAAAGACTTAAGTTACATTTAAGGTGACTGATAGTGATGTGCAAAACAACATATTTTAAAAACTAAAACTGAATATTCGGTGGTTTACCTGAAACAATAGTCGACAAAACAGTCTTTTTGAAAGGCCTGTATAATTAGTTTGGTTTTGGGTTTACCTGGTCCCAATCTGACACATTTCTTACACTGCATTTTTACTGCTTATGATAAATGACAGATAATAGACCAGAAGTTTTAGACCGATAGACTGGATGGCTGGAATTCTTGGTTCTGATCTGAGCTTTGGATGAGCTGAAAATGTTCAACTTGTGCAACTACACAGTATGCAAATTATGGTAACGTTTGACCATCTACACAGGACACATTCTTGCATTCATAAATAGCACAATGGTCAAAGATGCCATTTAGGTAAGCGGTCACCCATTAGCGAAAGCAGTCCAGATCCCGCCACTGAAATGGTTCCATTGAGACCACGAGACATCATGACAATGAGAGCCCACTCTCACCATTTCTACGCTGGAAGTGACCATAGGAAAAAAAATAAAAAATAGACAGTTGTTGGAAGACTAGTCAACATTCGTTACCCATCCCTAGTAAATGATGATCTCATCTGTTTCTCCCACACTACGTAAAGCGTGCACTAATTTCTTTCTGCATGAACTCTGTGCAGTCTATTATTATGTGCAGTGGGTGTCAGGTACTGTATGAGGCAATATGTGTGTTAATGCATTCATGAGTATGCGTTCAGAGCAGCAGGTGTTCTGTGCGTCGCTGTTGGGGATTTCTGGGCCCTGCAGCTGCCTGAGATGTTACAGGGAGAGTTGTCCTCCTCCTCCAGAATACTACTCCTTATAAGGGTGTTTCTTCAATCACAGGCACTTTTATGTCCCAGAGGGTTGATTTTTTTATTAAAACTAAAAGATTTGAACTTTTTTAGTTTTGTTATATGAAGATCACATTAAAACCTTAAGATCATGCCTTTATCATTAATTTAGCGATTCTAGGGCTGTTACTCGATTACATTTTGTTTTTCAAATTAATTATTTGAGATACTGATTAATTAATCAAAATAATTGCAATTAATCACATGTATCAATATTTTATGAGAAAGGCCCCTCATATTGTATATTATGCATATATTTAATTATCTATAGAGACCCCTGCATTCGGACTTGTGTGCATTGCTTATTCAGCTGGAGTTGTGCTGTCTGCCCCTGTTGACTACGACTCACATGAAAAAAGTTGCGCGTACTGCCCCCTGTTGACTGAAAATCGCAAACAAAGATGTACTTAATGCCCCTGTTGACTGCAGCTTGCAAAGAAAATTTCAGTTGATAGGCATCAGCCTCTATCTCTCTGTTTGATTGAGTACTCCAGTTCAAATAAATAAGGCTGGGCATAGAAATGCATACATTTTCAGACATGATTAGAAAGTTTAGTTCTCTGGTTTGTGTGCAGCTATGTTATGTTCTGTTGTTAGTATCACTGTGGCAGACCTGTTGAAAACAAAACAAGTTTTCACTTGAACGGCCTACCTCACGAGAGGCTGCAGCATACTGCTCTCATGCAAGGAGCTCTAAAGCTCGCGTAAAGTCTGTCTCTTGAACACGCACAGGAGATCAACAGTCGTTAAGAGTTTCACTTAATACATTCCATTTCGGTTTGTCACCAAACCTCATAGTATGCTTTCATAACAATCGTGAGTCTCATAAAATAATTTATTAGACTTCTGAATTATACTTTTGAAGCTTAAAGAGGTGGTCACCATAAACTGCCATTGTATGACATCATTGAGAACATTTTTTTTTTTTTTCACAATTTCTCCCTTTGAGTTAAGAAAAAGAAAGTCAAATGGGGTTATAACAACACAGGGGTGAGTAAACAATGACTAGATTTTATTGCTTTATCCATGTCCATAACCGCGGGAAGTAGGGATGCTGTCGCTGTTGCCATTTTAGTCAGTGTAAAACTGACTTAAATTAATGGATATGACTGAATGGATTAATGTGGAAATGTTTATGATGTTTCAGAAAATGACGAATAATGTACATGTACTATTGGTTATTGTTAGCAGACAAATTAAATAAACAAATAAATGTGTTAAAAATTGTGTTTTAAGGGATTTCTTTTTCTAAAAGTACACAGGGCCAAAAGCATTAATTGTTAAAAAAAAGGCTGTGCATTACTGAGCCTCTGGAGCCATTACTATGCTGGCCACCTCTCCCTCGGCCTCATCTATTGATGAAAAGTAGATATAACATAACCCTCTTCACATACGGGGATCGATATTGATCCATTTTGATGAAAGAATGGATGACAGCATTGGACAAAATAATGGATATGATTTACGTGTGTGTGTGGTTTGCGATGAAAGCACAATTGTTCAGTGCTCTTTGCTTTAGTGGGAACGACAAGTTTGTGTTTGCTTGCACACACACGGACACACACAGACACACAAACAAATGCATACAGAACACACATGCTCACACTTCACCCTTGGACAAGGACAACCCTGAGGAGGCAATATCCCCTCGCTACAGGAGTGACCTGAGCTGGCAGGGTCCGCATGAGTTGATGAGGATGCAATGACAGACTGTAACGGCTGTGTGGGACACAAAGACATTTATTAATGACAATATTTTATTTTTTTTATTTATTTATTTTTTTGTGCTGAGAAAATCACTTAAAGTAATAGTTCACCCACAAATATAACATCATTCTTTCAAATGTGTTTTTTTTTAACACTATTCAAACCATGTAAAATGACTTTAGACTGCATTTGAATGCTTATGGCCCTGGCTAAATGCTCCAACAAACAAAATGCTTAAGGCTATTATTGCTTATATTAAAACGTCATGGTTACGTGAAGTGTAACCTTGGTTCCCTGAGAGGGAACGAGACCCTGCATAATCGCTATGGGGACACGCCCTTAAACAGCCCTTATACAATCACGACAATTTATTGGCTGATGGTGCTTAGCGACACCACCAGGGAGCTACGTCACAAGCTCCATAAAGGTGCTTGCTTTGCACCATCACTTCAGATTTTCTGCAGGAAGGCACGAGCCTTTTCAGCTACTACAGAGTATGGCAAGCTTACAAAGTGTCTCATTCCCTCTCAGGGACCCAGGGTTATGCTTCACGTAACCAAGACGTTTCCTCTCAAGGGACTCGAGCTGCATAATCACTATGGGGAAAGATGTACATTCACGCAATGCGAACAGAAGCTGCCAACAGTCTATGCCCGTGTGGCAAGCTTATAGCGCCGCACCAGCGAGCTAAAGTGTCTGAATAAGACAGAGGAAATGATGAGCTTACTCCTGTTCCAACAGAAAGATTCTGGGATGTCTCGCTCGAAGCAAACAGATCCACTTCTGCTCTGAATCTTCTCCAGATTTGTTCCACAACCTGAGGATGTCATGTCCATTCTCCGGGCATCAAGCCCCGTCTGGACAGGAGATCCGCCCCCCAAATTCAACCGGCCTAGAACATGTATGGCTCATAGAGACAGCACACTGTCCTGTGCCCACTGAAGAATGTGCCATGCCAGCCTCAGCATGGCATGAGATTGCACTCCTTCCTGGCGATTGATGTAGGACACTATCGTCCAGTTGTCCGACCAGATAAGGACATGGTTGCCCTGAATCTCCAGGGGGAAAACATTTTAACACCAGCAGCACCGTGTTTATGTGCCAATATTGCCGCTGGCCTTTCCAAACCCCATAGGCTGGACACCCCTCGTACACAGCGCCCCAAACCGTGGAGGAGGCGTATGTCATTATAACTTTGCGGTGACACACCTGTCTCAATGGAATTCCTGACATCAGAAGGCATGTCCGTTTCCATGGTAACAGTGTTCGGTAGCACCAACGCATCACTTTGAAGGGATGCAACACATGCGTCAGTGTTTGAAGTCCCTTTGTGGCGATCATCCAGCACTGAAAAGTTCTCACATGCAACATGCCCAAGGGAATGACAGCGGAAGCTGGGAGAACATGTCACACTTTGAACACCACTAGACACCGGCGAAATGACAGGATGTGAGCTGGAGACAGCCGCGCCTGTATCGTCCGCGAATCTAGCTCCACCACTAGAAACAGAGTCTGTTGCCTTGGCAACAGGACACTCTTGTCTAGGTTTACACACAGCCCTAGATTTCTCAGATGGCTGAGAATGACCCTTGATGTTGGGAAGCCAGAGTTTCTGAGCGGGCTAGCACCAATCAATCGTCGGTAATTCAAAACACGGATGCCATGAAGCCTCAAGGGTGTCAAAACCGCATCCACGCATTTTGCAGTGCGACTTGTAACTACTAGATGGCATGCTTGACTTATTTCTGGTGGCTGCCCCTGAACCAGCGGCACAACAGAGGGGAATCTTCACTCCTGAATACCGAGGCTGGTTGAGGAGGATTTGATAATGTTTTGCATTTATTGTATTCAGGCATGAAAAATTAATGCCCTGAGATACCTTTGCAGCAGGGATGCCTGTATAATACTAATTCCCTGGTATTTTGAATGGAGAAAAATTTATGCACATTGGGGAAATGTTTGTTTTGTGCACATTAAATTCTGTTATGCATGTCTCAAAACCTTCATAGAGACAGAGGCCAAATTATATCAGGCAATTATAAGGGTTGGCCACTATGAATGTATTTACAGCAGAGGATGCCAGATAAACCATCTTCCCTAGCATAGAAATGGGGAAGAATGCAAACGTGAGGGGAACTGAGAAACAAGCAGGCTTGCACAACGGCCCCTGCATTCTTATGGGGGGACAACGTGTGGTGCTTATTTTCACTGTGTGCCTTTGCGTACCTTGTGCCTTGATGAACATCGAATTCTGTTACGCATATCTCGAGACCCTTGGTCATGGAGACAGAGGCTGAATTCAGGAAGCAGGTTTTTTGGGGTTTTTTCACTCCCTGGTAAGCTGTAGGGGAAATCTTAACCATATTCTGGTTGTCGGACGTTCGAAGTATCTACAACAGCAAACTCATTACGATACATTTATGCAGTCCAGTTTCTCTCACTGAATGGAGGCACATACTTCGTTACACCGCAAGCCCGTAGGCTCGGATGTAGATATATTTTTATCGTACATTGAGTTATATTATGCGTTGCCCAAGACTCTTAGTCCTAGTCAAGCTGAAAATATTCAATGCTCATTCGCCAGATTAATTTATGGGTTAGACATTAAACCGGTCCCAGCATTTAATGGGGGAACAATGTGTAGTACACAGATAGAGCGAAACATCCTCACGGAACAAAAGCATCGCCTTGACCAACTTGTTCTCTAGTATGAGCCGCGGGGGGGAAAACGAGGCAAATTCCAAATATTAGCTCAAAGAATTCCTTACGCAATGCACTTGGTTCGACATCCTTGCTACCACCGAAAAACAGAGCATAGATAGTCTCTTGTCTCACCATAATGCCTGCGTGGTCTACGAACGGGCGAAAGGTAAAGAAAACTAGTTCAAATACCTCACATCTCCTGATAGAATCCCGAAAGAATAATGGCACCGACGAAGCACTCCGCGCGTTGGGTCACCATCACTCCATTGAGGAATATTATCTTATTCCAGCCCCCTTGCACTGCAGCCGGGTTCACAGTCCCTGCATGATCCCCTCTGCCACGAGCAGTGCACTTCGAACAGGGAGGGGAGAAAGAGAAAGGCAGAGGCCGCTCCTCCATTGCCTTATTCATGTATATTCACCCAGAATGACACAGAAAAAGACAATAAGGACAAGGGGCAAATGCATTCCTTCCGACGACAAATTCTCTATACAGCATTTTTTAATAGCGACGGCTCAAGACGCACATGGTAACTCTTTCGCATGCTTTGATCGTCAGAAAATGGTCACCAAGCTAGGTCTCAGAGCATGTCTGACGAGACTCGAGCTTTCGCTCAGGGGGAGTGCGACAAACACGAAGAAGAAACCGCTGTCCGTTTGCATTCCAACATCTCAGACACAGAGTCGAAAAACCCCAAACGGCTCCCGCACACAGAGATACAAATTTGGAGTTCGTGGAACTGGAACAGGTGGGGATAACGCCTCGTGGCGAGAAATTGCGAGCCTCAAAAAGCGCAGCTGTCCCCGTCAGACCCCTGTAACATTTAATAAAAAGGCTACATTAAATTGCTCTGAAATTTATGCTGTATAAACGACATCCTTAACGTGTTCTCCACTCAAAAAGGAGGACAAAGAACCTCGCTTCGACTTGAGTCGTTGGAAACAACATGGGCTTAGACAAAATCGTGCAATGAAGAACAGAAAATCTGATGCGATGGCACGAAGCAAGTGCCTTTATGGAGCTCGTGACATAGCTCCCTGGTGGCGTCACTAAATGCCATCAGCCAATAAATTGGTGTGATTGTATAAGGTCCTCAGACCGCGTGACACTCAGGGCGAGTCCCCATAGCAATTACGCAGCTCGAGTCCCTCAAGAGGGAACTAATATTCTAACACATCCCCATAACAACATCAGGCATTTTCACTTGCTTGCTAAAGTGCAAAAAAGCAGCACAGATTTAGAAGCCGAGTGTTTATAAGCCTATTATTTTATTCCTCGGTCGACAAAGAAACTGGCAAGAGAGACATTTTAATGCGTTTAGATCGTTTGATGTATTAAAGTTCATGTTTGTGTTCAGCGTCTTTGAAAACAAAATGGATCCAACTCTGCTAATAAATATTTTATTAATATGCAAGTTCTGCCCTTTAATCACAACATTTTGCAGCTATAGTGATACTTTCTACATTTTATATATATATATATATATATATATATACATACAAACACACACACACACACAGTACTGTGCAAAAGTCTTAGGCACATAAGATGTTTAACAAAAACATTTGTCTTAAGATAGTTATTTATATCTTTAGCTGTAGTGTGTCAATAGGTAATATACATTTTAGACTCCCAAACATTCCTTCTGCAAATAGAATAGAATAGAAGAACATGTAGCTCTACAACAGATAGCATGGCCCCACAGAGACCCCCACTGAACATCAAGTCAGTCCAGGATTACATGAAGAGACAGAAGCAATTAAGACAGCCTAAATAGTTAGAAGAACTGTGGCGAATTCTCCAAGAAGCTTTGAACATCCTATCTGCCAACAACCAAGAAAAACTGTGTCCAGGTGTCCCTAGGAGAATTGGTGCTGTTTTGAAGGCAAAGTTGGTCACACCAAATATTGATTTAGCATTTTTTTTATGTTTACTAGACTTTGGATGATGTTAACTGAAAAATGAAAACTATTTATGGCACTATTTTTGAAGAAATCCTCACTATGCAACATTTTTCACAAGTGCCTAAAACTTTTGCACAGTACTGTTTGTTATTTTTTTTCTCCTGAATAATTTTGTTTTTAAGTTTTTAAGTTTATGTTTTAAGTTTCTTTGAAAAGGCTTTAATAGTCAGTGTTGGGTAAGTTACTCAAAAAAAAGTAACCCACTACAAACTAATTATTTATATAAAGTTGTATTTAGATTACTTTAGTGATTACTTCATCAAATATTAATCACAATACTAATTACTTTATTTTAAGTTATTTTTTTAAACAGAAAAGTTTTTGTTTTTCCGCTCAGAGAATTCAAAATAACATCTATTTCGTCCTTGTTCATTGTTGCATGCAAGTTATTCACTCAACGCCTCACATTTCTCCCTTACAATGACTTGTTAGTGAGTCTTCGCCTGTCACGGCAATGAAAACGACAGCTGAACAATTCATATTTTAAATGTATTCAACAAAGTATTATTTTAGAAATGTGTATCCCAGGTAATGTACTTTAAAATGAGTAGCTTCTTTAAAAGTCAGTAACTGTGATTTGATTACAAGATTTTAAAATGTAATGGGTTACATTACTTTTTGGCAATAGGTAATTGAGTTACAGTAACTAATTACTTTGTAATTACAAATTCATCTGTGACAACTTACCCCATATAGGGTCAACATGTGTTAAATATACTCTACTGTATACTTTATAATATATTTGTTCCTGAGCAATAACTAACAGATAAAAATGTTCAATAGTTTTTTGAAGCCAAGACTTTAAAGGAATATTCCGGGTTCAATACAAGTTAAGCTCAATCGACAGCATTTGTGGCTTAATGTTGATTACCACAAAAATTTATTTTGACTCGTCCCTCATTTTCTTAAAAAAAAAAAAAAAAAAAAAAAAAAAGAATGAGCATAAATCGAGGTTACCCTGAGACACTTACAATGAAAGTAAATGAGGCCAATTTTTGGAGGGTTTGAATGAAGAAATATGAAGTTTATAATTTAATAAAAGCACTTACTGTACATTAATTCTTCTGTTAAAACTCTTGTATTATTTGAGCTGTAAAATTGTTTAAATCGTCATTTTTACAGTCGTTTTAGGGTTTTAGGGTTTGTTGACATTATATTGTCATGCTACGAAGTTGTAAAATTGGCTTTAACGTTACACAGAAAAGGTTAGTAAGTAATTTTATCACACTGAAATCATGTTTACCTGCATACTGCTAATGTCTTGTGGCAAAATATTTGAAAAAGTGAGTATGTTAATGTTCCATTGTAAGTGCCTCACTGGAACCCAGATTTTTGCTTTTTTTTTTTTTTTTTAAAGAAAAGGAGGGGAAAGTTAAAATTAAGTTTTGTGGTAATCAATATTATCCCACAAATGCTGTCAATTGAGCTTAACTTGTCTTGAACCCAGAACATTCCTTTAAGGTACAGTACTGTAGGCTATGTGTTTATACAGCAATTGTCTTAAAAAATAAAACCACCTTAGAAATATTAACTGGAGAAAAACTGGAC
Organism: Myxocyprinus asiaticus; assembly: GCF_019703515.2. Taxonomy (NCBI): domain Eukaryota; kingdom Metazoa; phylum Chordata; class Actinopteri; order Cypriniformes; family Catostomidae; genus Myxocyprinus; species Myxocyprinus asiaticus. The sequence goes on along the minus strand of NC_059383.1, from coordinate 5,234,491 downwards.
TTGTGCTGTGACTAACTGCTTTTTAAAAAAAGAGTAGATTGACTGTGGTTGAACTCCTTTAAATCATGAGCAGCTTGCAGCTTTACATGCTACAGTTCCAAAGTAGCTTCACAAACACTGCTGAGCAACATAGAGACTCTCAGAACAGCACAGGAGAAAGGACATTTGTTCATTGCTTTGACGTCTGAGGCATAAATAAATTAATTCAATTGACCCTTCGCTAAACCCCGCCTTAAAGGTGCTTAACGAAGGGGCAATTGTATGTTTTGGTGTATTGGCTTTAATGAACAAGTAAGGCATTAATTGAGAGAAGGGAGAGAGACCGAGAGAACAACATGAGGTATAACGAGAGACCTGACTGAAAACAGCAGAACTCGAGTACCAGCTGACAGGTGTGACACAGAGGCACTTGCGCAGAAAAATAATCCCTTCATTTCTGCCCTCTCTCTCCCTTCCTTCAGTTAACTCCCTTAACTGTGCTTTTATTACTGAATAATTAAAAGTCCTGATGGTTTTTTGGCTTTAACAGAACTGCTGATGTAAACGCTTGCCTTCTCCAAACTTGGTGGTGAAGCGGCTCAGACTATGAGCACAGGCCAGGGGCTGTTCAAACAGATGGAACACAACAGACTGGAACCCAACGCGAGGATCTTGAGACACACATTTCCAAGTTGAACATCTTTCCTGACAAAGCATTTAAACAACTCATTGCCAGGGGTGGACTGGGAAGAGAAATTGGCCCAAAAGTTGTTTGGGGGGGGGTTGGGTTGGTCGCTGTCCTTTTCTGCATATTGCTGCCCCCTTTGGCATATCGTGGTGCCATTTTGTGGCCCGTTCTGCATATTGCGGAGGCTCATTTCAGCTTATCGTGGCCCATTCGGGCCGTTTTGCAGCCGGCCCGGTTCTCCCAATGGCCAGTCCACCCCTGATCAGCCCTGAAGTGTGTCGGCCCACCAGGAAAATGCCTGGTATGCCAGATTACCAATCCAGCCCTGCTCATGCTTAATCTGAGAAACGCTTATAAGAGAGCAAGATGCAATGGCCAAAGGCCTCCACCAACAGTAAGGGGCTGTTCACACTGAACGCTTTTGCAACCAACCATTTGATTTTCTATGTAAATGCGTGCTAGACAAACGTCTTTTTTGCTTTGTTTTTGTTTATTCAGCATCTCGTGCAGGAGTGCTGTTTTTTAGATGTGTCTAATTAAAAAGAACTTTAAAAGCATATTAGAGACCACTGCATTCTGTTAAACAGTATTTGTTGCGCTGTCTAGCACAAGAATGTGATCAATCTGAAGTCATCGTATTACAGTGAGGATACAATTTTTTTATTGAAATCAGATGCGTTTCTGATTTGTTTATACGTTTCTCTTGGCTGCATGAAGATATTAATTTGCTTTCTCACGTCACTAGCTTTAAATATGCAACTTAGCTGGCTAACGAATGCATAAATATGACCAGCAGGATATAAACTAATGCAAATAGATGGTAATAGATGGTAACAATCGTGACATTTAAACATTTGGGTAGGACTTGCATGTATTTTTGTCTATTGTTCTAACCGCTTGAGGTTAGCTTTAATGTTAGCGTCCTCTCAGCCTTGTCGGTAAACATAGTGCTGTTCTCTACTAATGCAGCAGATCTAGTCAACAAATTAATTACTTTATAATGATATGACAAAGTGTACTGTAGTGTACTGTATACATACCTTTTCGTTGTTGATGTTTTAAATCCACATCTGAAGTGTTCTGATCCATGCAGTGTGTAGTCTCACGTGTCAAAACAAACAGCACAAGGCATCAATGAAGTGATAGTTTTTATTTTGCCTCTAGAGGCCGCTGTCATACTGTACAATGACAGCAGACCCTTCCCAGCCACTCCAGGGGGACAGGGAACGGGGATACGGTATACAGCTTTACAGCCGATTAATCGACAAAACCTATATATCGGTCGACCTCTAGTTCGCAGAGCATTGCTATGTAGTTGCTAGAATGTTCTAGGTGGTTGCCGGAGCGTAGCTATGTGGTTGCAAGGGTGTTGTGGGTGGTTGCCGAAGCATTGCTGCAGTTGCTAGGATGAAGTGGCTGCTGGGGCGCTGCTATGTGGTTGTTAGGGTGTTCTGGGTGGTTGCCAGAGTGTTGCTATGTATGACCAGAGAGTTGCTATGTGGTTGCTAGAATATTGTGGGTGGGTGCCAGAGGCATTGCTACAGAATGTGACTCCTAGGGTGTTGTAGGTGGTTGCCAGAGTGTTGCTACGTGGTTGCTAGGGTGTTGTTGGATGTTTGCCAAAGCGTTGCTATACAGTTGCTGTTGTGGATGGTTGTCAGAGCATTGCTGTATATATTGTCAGAATGTTGCTATGCAGTTGCTAGTGTGTTTTGAGTGGTTGCTGGAGTGTTGCTCTGTGGTTGCTAGGGTGATGTGTACTGGAGCATTGCTATGTGGTTTCTAGGGTGTTGTGGGTGGGTGATGGAGCATTGCTGTGTGGTTGCTAGGATGTTGTGGGTGGATGCCAGAGTGTTTCTATGTGGTTCCCAGAGTGTTGATTTGTGGTAGCTAGGATGTTGTGGGTAGGTGCCGAAGGCATTACTATGCAGTTGCTAGAGTGTTGTGGGTGTATTATAGAGTGTTGCTATGTGGTTGCCAGAGTGTTTCTATGTGGTTCCCAGAGTGCTGATTTGTGGTTCCTAGGGTGTACTGGAGCATTGCAATGTGGTTTCTAGGGTGTTGCGGGTGAGTGAAGGAGCATTGCTATGTGGTTGCTAGGATGTTGTGGGTGGGTGCTGGAGGCATTACTATGCAGTTGCTAAGGTGTTGTGGGTGAATTATAGAGTGGTTGCTAGGGTGTTGTGGGTGTGTACCGGAGCGTTGCTATGTGGTTTCTAGGTTGTTGTGGGTGGGTGATGGAGCATTGCTATGTAGTTGCTAGGATGTTGTAGGTGGGTGTCGGAGACATTACAATGCAGTTGCTAGGATGTTGTTGGTGGGTGCCGGATAAACTATGTAGTTTCTAGGGTGTTGTGGGTGAATTATAGAGTGTTGCTATGTGGTTGTTATGGTGTTGTAGGTGGTTGCCAGAGTGTTTCTATGTGGTTCCCAGAGTGTTGATTTGTGGTTTCTAGGGTGTTGTGGGTGGGTGACGGAACATTGCTATGCAGTTGCTTGGAAGAGTGTTGTTATGTGGTTGCTAGGGTGTTGTTGGTGGTTGCCAGATTGTTTATGTGCAGTTGCTATGGTGTTGTGGGTGTTGGCCAAAGTGTTGCTATGTGTTTGCTAGGATGTTGTTGATGGTTGCCAGATCATTACTGTCTGGTTGTAAGGGTGATCTTGGTGGATGCTAGGGCACTGCTATGTAGCTGTTAGGTGGTTGCTAGATTGCTAAGGTATTTTAACATACCCCAGTGGTTGCAAGTGTATTGCAATGTGGTTGCTAAGGTGTTTTAAGTGGTTGCTGTGGTGTTACTATGGAGTTACTAAAGTATCCTCAGTGGGTATTAGAACATTGATACGTGGTTGCTGGGGTGTTGTGGGAGGTTTCTGGAGTGTTGCTATGTGCTTGCTAGGGTGTTGTGGGTGGTTGCCAGAGTGTTTCTATGCCGTTGCTAGGGTGTTGTGGGTGTCTGCCAAAGCATTATGTGGTTGCTGGGGTGTTGTGAGTGGTTGCCAGAGTGTTGCTATGTGGTTGCTAGTGTGTTGTGGGTGTTTGCCAAAGTGTTGCTATGCGGTTGCTAGTGTGTTGTGTGTGGTTCCTAGAGCATTACTATGTGGCTGTTAGGGTGTTCTTGGCGGTTCCTAGGACATTGCTATGTGGCTGTTAGGTGGTTGCTAGATTGATACAATGTTCTAACTACCCTGGTGGTTATAAGAATGTTGCTATGCTGTTGCTAATGTGTTATAAGTGATTGTTGTGGTGTTACTATGCAGTAAGGTGTTTTAAGTGGGTATTAGGACGATGCTCTGTGGTTGCTAGGGTGATGTGGATGACTGCCAGTGTTGCTCTGTGGTTGCTAGGGTGTTGCTTTGCAGCTGTTACTATATTCAAGGTGGTTGCTACCTGTAGATTGCCAAGATGTTCTAATATACCCAGTTGGTTGTTAGAGTATTGTTATGCAGTTGCTAAGGTGTTTTAAGTTGTTGTTTTGGCAATACTATTTGTTGCCATGGTATTCTGGGTGGTTGCTAGGGGGTTGCTTACTGGCACAAGTCAAAAGAACCTATCCTCAAGTTTCTATGATGTTCTATTATCTGATATGGATTATTCCTGTAAATGTATGGCATTGTGTCACCTGTTCTGCATGGAAAAAAAATAAAATCACAAGTCTGATTGCTTAGAAATGTAATATCAAACCTCTCCTCAACAAGCCACATGATTTACGTTTGTAGCACAGTATTAGCAAGTCTTATATTATCTAGATCTGGGTCTTTTTGGATGCTTTTTTTTTAACAGCCATCATTGAGGGCATAGCGGGGGGTTTTCAGTTGTCATTGGTGTAATTAAATTGAATGTGATAATTGTTCACACTCACTCTTAGAGGCTGAAGCAATTAATAAGAAACAGCATGCCAGCAATGGTTTAACAGCCATTTGTTTCACTGACTTCAGAAAATATACAGTATTTGATGCACTACATGTAATAACTAATGAAACGGCATCACTTAACATCAAGATTTAATGTTAGCTTACTGAAATACCCAAGGGTGTTTTACTGCTACAAATGAATGCATTTATGTTTATATCAAACACTTGCTTTATTAAGCATTTATGAAGACACGGAAACATACTCGATAATGGATGTTCAACCAAAAACACAAGCACATAGCCTTGCACTTAACACACATGAAATTGGAGCAATTTATAACAACATGCTTTGAATAAAAGATTATGTCCCCCAAAAGTGGAAGGGATGAACTTTCTAAATGTTACTTAAGTTATAATGACTGCTACACTCTTGCTGTCTAGGGTTGACTCTAGTTTCCTACTGAGACTTTTAATGCTTGAAAATGTCTGAGAATGCAGAATGTAATAAAATGACTCAACATTTAACTGCTCCTTGAATAACGTATTAAAACTCATAATAACATTTTACATCCCATCTGGGGTTTAAAACTTGACATTTGGTTGATATAACACATTAGTTCTTCTAGTTTTGAACTGCCCTGAAACTTTGATGAATAAAAACACACAGCTACGGTAGATGGCTGCTCTGGCAGTGTAGCAACACCGATGTCTCTCTGTTCAATAAGGATTTAATGAGTTAAGACACCGCAATGATGAAAATACCACCTTCCTAGTCTCTATGACACCGTAATTTGTACCTTTGTATCTCACACCAACCGAAGGCACAATTAGAATCGGAAAACAATCTTTTTAAAGTGAGCATGTGTCGACAGGGGTGCATGAACACATCGGTATAGTGTTTTATTTCACGCTCAAGCTTACTGCGATTAATCTGCTAAAAATAACCACAGGCAGGGGTGCGTTTTATATCAGCATACCCAGAAAAGCTGCAGGGTTGCAGGTCACATTTTCTCATCGCAGTAACTGTGTGAAGCAGGTTTATATTACGGCGAAGAATGTAGTAGTTTCTTGAGGAAGACATCAAATTATCACATTCACAGCGGCCACCATAACTGAGTCTTAAATTTACCAAAATAAACAGTCAAAAAAAAAAAAAAAATGTGTTTTTGAATTTACAGAATATCCCTGGCTACAAGTTGTCTTTTCACAGTAATTTTGAAAGTTGAAGTTCCTTAATATATTACAAATAAAAGACAACTATACAGTTTAGCAGTGAACTAAATGAGGAAATGACTGTAATGTAGCAGCACTGAGTTATAGAATATTTATATTTGTGATGCTTACACTTGAAGCAGAATACAATCTAATATATTTTATTTACTATTATTATATTATTTTTGCCTATACTATATTATATAAGTAATTAAAAATAAAATAATGTCATACATGCATAAAACAGATACATAAATGGATAAGCAAATGACTACATCCAAATAAATTAAAGTCTAATGTCAAATGTGCACCTCAATTAAAAAAACAAATATGAATAATAAACATTGCAAACATACACAAAAAATATTTTAGCCTATTTTGTAAGATTTTCACATTTTAATTTCATAACAAAATTGCATTAAACTGAATAACTATACATAATATTTAACAAAGTTAAATTAATAAAATGGAATTTTGTTATGAAATTGAATTGCGTAAATCTTAAAAATAGGCTTTTTTTTTTTTTTTGTTCACCACAGATGAACAAAAGTGATTGTGTATAAAGTGATTATTTTGTGCAGAACTATCTCATTAAATTTGTTTTTAAATTATGTAGAATATTTAAAAAAATAACTTTAAACATTCCATTAGCAAGAAAAATTCCAAGTATATATAATGTTACACAAAAAGCTATAATGGAGTTACAGTCACGAGCAATTCTAAATTGACATTTCAGCATTTTTCAGGCATTCGTGTTAAGTGCACTTTTGAGAAATGCATGTAGAAAACGTTCATAAGAGAACACTTTTAGGAGCTACGATTTATTATTATCATGAAATGCAGCCCAGACTAGTCAATCACTAAATTAATTACTACAACCAAACACACAAAAAACAAACAAACAAACAAAAACAAAAAAAAAACACATTGACGTGTTACACAGTTACACCAACTGGTTGAAAATCTACAGTATTAAAAGTAAGGTTAATACCCAAAGTACTTTCAATTTGCAACACAATTGCGTGTTTTTTATTCATTTGGTAAATAGCTTTCTTACCACACAAAATCACATAGCCTGCATTCAATAGCAGTAACATTCAGCAATTCAGTTCACCATTAGTCAGGTGGTAATTGGTTGAAAACTAATGTTTAATCACGCCTCCGTATCCCGTTAGATTTCACTGCTTGATGTAAGCAAAAGGCTGTTATAGAATTCTGAATTGTTTGTCATTACCATTTTATCACATCCATTACTATAAATATCAGCGGTGAAATGAGCCTATTAAGCTAAAAGCTAGAGAAGCACCATTCTCATCACATCTCGCCCCAGTGCATCAGATCATTCAAAAATCCTGCAGAATATCTCACTCTTTAGGGCAGATGTATCAGCAGCTAATTGCATGTTTTGTACGAACCATTAGCCTTGATCAGTGGTTCTCAACTGGTGAGTCATGACCCCAAAATGTGTCGCAAGTCTGTTTTGATATGGTCACGGACAGCAGGGAAAAGCAATGCTAAATGCAAAAGCTACCAATCATATAATTGTGAACAGTTAGGATAGCAAGCAAATTAGGCTTATTAACTGTTAAAGGGGAGGAGAATATGCTTCCCATATCTTTTGTTGTTGACATCAGAAGCCTGCCCCCCCCCATGTGCCCCCCCCACACACACACACCATTTTAAGGTTAATGCTCTATCGAGTTTCAAATCAACAACACTGACCTCCCTACCCTAAACCTTAAACCTAAACCCAACCAACAGTGACATAAAAAGCAAATGTGAGATGAAAAACACAATTGCTGAAGCAACCATATCATTTTCTGGTGCTTCTATGACACTTTTGGCTCACGTGTCGACTCGCATGCTCTTCAGGAATCGTACCTTGATCTTGCATCACAAGTACAACACTCTATCAGTGGAGCTACTACACAATTTGATAATATGTTTCTAAATGTAGTTAGTAATGTGATGCAAATGTTAAAATGTAGGGCTGTCATTCGAATTAATTACATGAGATGCCGATTAATTAAAACAAATTAATTGCAATTAATCGCATACATACATATATGCTGAGAAAGGCCCTCAAATAATTCTAAATATTTACACTTAAATAATTCTAAATATAATATATATTATTAATATTACAATTCAGACAATTAAAATGCATTACATTATTGCTGCAAATGAGTAAAGCATTTATAAGTGTATTTTTGAAGTCAATATATTATTTATTTCCATATTATTGTACAGAAGCCTATCACTGGCCAACAGTCCACTGTTATCCCATTTGCAGTTGAATTCAATACAATCTGTCTGAAATAGATTTATAATAAAGGCTTTTCTTAGGACGCATCAATGGACAGAGGCTTTTAGTTGTATTGCATCATAAACGCAGCTTTTAGGTCACTCTGTCAAGATAAATGTAGTTTGAAACTTAGGAAAACATGTCTCGAAATCCCTGCATTCGGAATTGCACTCTGTAACATGGTTAGGCTGGGAAAGGAGGAGGCGGGAAATGGCTGAACCTTCAAAATAATATTTAATAAGAACTTAAAAAAAGACACACAAAACACAAACGCACACATGGCAGCTGCATGTGGCTCTCTCTCTCTCTCTCTCTCTCTCTCCCGAACTGCCACGTTCCGCTGCATTTATCCCTCTCCTCGGCTGATTAGCCCAATTGTGGGCCGAGCGTGCATAGTCACGGCCTGGCCCTGCCCTCCTCCTCGTCACACACTCCATCAGCTGTTCAGAATCAGAATCAGAATCAGCTTTATTGCCAAGTATGCTTACATATACAAGGAATTTGTCTGGGTGACAGGAGCTTCCAGTGTACAACAATACAAAAACAATACAAAAACAGCAGCAAGACATAGATAATAATAATTATACACATACGTACAGACACACATACACATGGGTAGTGCAAATCTAATACAATCTGTTATGTACAGTGCAAAAACAAATCTGTTATGTACAGTGCAAATGTTTTTATTTTTTATTTTTTTTATTTATTTATTTTTTTTTAGAGGAATGAAATGGCAGAAGAGGTTGGATGTGTTGGATAAATATAAGACAGACTAAACTGTGTATTGCACATAGTTACTGCTCAATGGGGCAATTTAACGGTTCATGAGATGGATAGCCTGAGGGAAAAAACTGTTCCTGTGCCTGACGGCTCTGTTGCTCAGAGCTCTGAAGCGTCAGCCAGAAGGCAACAGTTCAAAAAGGTAGTGGGCAGGGTGAGTGGGGTCAAGAGTGATTTTTCCAGCCTTTTTCCTCACTCTGGAAGTGTATTGTTCTTGAAGGGGGGGCAGGGGGCAACCAATAATCCTCTCAGCAGTCCGAACTGTCCTTTGTAGTCTTCTGATGTCTGATTTCGTAGCTGAACCAAACCAGACAGTTATTGAAGTGCAGAGGACAGACTCAATGACTGCTGAGTAAAACTGTATCAGCAGCACCTGTGGCAGGTTGAATTTCCTCAGCTGGCTAAGCAAATACAACCTCTGCTGGGCCTTTTTCAAGGGAGAAGAGTAGTGGGGAGAGCACACATCCCTGGGGGTCACCAGTGCTGATTGTACAGGTGCTAGAAGTGAGTTTCTCCTGTCTCACAAGCTGCTGCCTCTCTGTCAGAAAGCTGGTAATCCACTGACAGATAGACATGGGAACAGAGAGTTGGTGTAATTTATTCTGGAGTATAGCTGGGATGATGGTGTTGAAAGCTGAACTGAAGTCCACAAAAAGGATCCTTGCATATGTCCCTGGTCTGTCCAGATGTTGCAGCATTTGATGCAATCCTATGTTGGCTGCATCATCCACAGACCTGTTTGCTCATTAAGCAAATTGAAGGGGATCTAGAAAGGGTCCAGTGATGTTCTTCAGGTGGGCCAACACCAGTCTCTCAAATTATTTCATGACCACAGATGTCAGGACGACAGGTCTGTAGTCATTAAGTCCTGTGATTTTTGGTTTCTTTGGGACAGGAATAATGATTGAGTGTTTGAAGCAGCATGGGACTTCACATTGCTTCAGTGATCTATTGAAGATCTGTGTGAAGATGGGGGCCAGCTGGTTAGCACAGGATTGAAGACACGCTGGTGAGACGGCATCTGGGACTGAAGCCTTCCTCGTCTTTTGTTTCCGAAAGATGCGGCTCACATCATCTTCACAGATCTTAGTTGTTTCATGCCACTCCACACTGATGCAGGGTCGTTAGCTGAAAACTTGTTTTTCAGCTTCTCAGAGTATCTTCTATTAGCCACTCTGATTTCCCTGTTCATTGTGTTCCTGGCCTGATTCAAGACTTTATCCCCACCCCTGTAAGCATCCTCTTTGGCCTGACGAAGCTGCCTGAGCTCTGCTGTAAACCACGGTTTGTCATTGTTGAACTTTAAATAAGTCCTAGTAGGAATGCACATATCCTCACAGAAACTGATATATGATGTAACAGTAAGCTCGTCCAGGTCTGTGGCTGCAGCCTCAAAAACACTCCGATCCGTGCAATCGAAGCAGGCTTGTAGTTCCCGCTCTGCTTCATTGGTCCATCTCTTTACAGTCCTTACTACTGGCTTAGTTGATTTAAATTTCTGCCTGTAGGTTGGAAGAAGATGAACCAGACAGTGATCAGAGAGTCCCAAAGCTGCTCTAGGGACAGAGCGATATGCATCCTTTATTGTTGTGTAACAATGATGCAGTATGTTCCTGTCTCTGGTGGGGCATGTGATGTGCTGTTTGTATTTGGGCAGTTCATGTATGAGATTTGCTTTGTTAAAATCCCCAAGAATAATAATAACTAAGTCTGGGTATTGTTGTTCAGTGTCTGTGATTTGATCAGCCAGCTGTTGCAGCGCCGCATTCAAACACGCGTTTGGAGTGATATACACACTCACCAGAATAAACGAGGAAAACTCCCGCGGTGAGTAGAAAGGCTTACAGTTAATAAAGAGCACTTCCAAATTAGGACAGCACATCCTCTTTAACGTTATTACATCTGTACACCAACTTTCATTGATGTAAAGTTGATGCATGTTCCACCGCCTCTCGTTTTCCCCGTTAACACCGCGATGCGATCCGCCCTAAACAGCTGGAAGCCTGGCAGATGTAACGCGCTGTCCGGAATGGCTTCACTCAGCCAGGTTTCTGTGAAGCACAAGGCAGCAGAGGTTGAAAAGTCCTTGTTTGTGCGGGTGAGGAGATGTAGTTCGTCTGTTTTGTTAGGAAGAGAGCGGAGATTCGATAAGTGAATACTCGGCAGCGCTGTTAGAAATCCATGCCGACGGAGTTTGACCAGTGCACTGGCTCGTCTCCCTCGCCTGCGTCTCTTGAACAGCAGAGCTGCGCCTCCAACTAAAATGTCTAGCAAAACGTCTGAATATTCGAAAACCGGGAAAAGATTGTCTGGTATATGCTGTCGAATGTTCGGCAGTTCGTCTCTGTTAAAACTGACTGGAAAAAGATTACTAAACGCAGGACAAACAAACAAAAACAACTAAACAACTGAGGAGCTCCACACCGAGGCAGCCATCCGCGGCGCCATCATGATGATAACGCAAGAACGCATTCTCATCTTGTGCTGTCGCTAGTGTCAATCAAGTCAAGTGTGGTTGTTGACTGTACAGCTGCTTGTTGCCAATACAGCTGGAGTTTTGCTTACTGCCCCCTGCTGAAAACAGGTGGTACTTCAAGCTTGAATTGCTCCGATGGTTGAAATATTCATTATTATTGTCAGGGGACATGATTAATTGCATGATTAATTGCCTTTAATGCATTATTTTAAATATATTTAATCTCACTATTTGAATGTGTTAAATCAATAGCCTGACTTAAAAGTCATGGGCTATAGTAAAAGTCTTTAGATGTCATAAGATAGCATTGTGAGGAACAGGGCGAAAAGTAAGAGTTTATTAACTGATATTCTGCCATTTTACTTGTGATTTGTGTGAAAGCATATAGAAGTCATTGTTGTTGTAGCACCTTATAGTGTTCATTTCACCAGAAAAAAACAAAATAAATAAATAAACTGCCACGATACATACAACAAGCCAGGTAAAAATAACTTTGCAAAAATGTAGGTATAGTAACTAGGAGACCAGGTTGTGTCCCAATAAAAGTTGGTCCAGTTTTGCAGAGTCAACCTCTGTCATATTTAAAGTTCCCATGCTTATGGAAAACCTGAAAACAGCCAGGAAAAGTCATGGAAAGTAAAACAATCTTAATGTTAACCTTAAATTAAATAATAAAAAATAAAAAAGTAATGGGAATTTCTATTTTGAAAATAGTTTCTATAATACTCTGCGACAAAATATTTCAGTGGCTAGAGACTGCCCTTTTGTGAGTGCAATCTCTATAATATATATATATATATATATATATATATATATATATATATATATATATATATATATATATATATTACGATTTCTATTTTATATTTTACATTATAAAATATTTAAAATATATATTAATATTTATATTTTATGATTTATATTTAAATCGTGATCCAGTAATCACGATGGACTGCAAAAATCATGGCAAAGTCATCATGGAAATGGAAAAGTTTATTGATCGAAAGGAGTGAAACTTGTATGTCCTATGATCAGCGAAAGGCCCTGATGGTGTCAGAAATCCCTCATCTGTTTTTCATTCTGGTCTTAATCCACTACACTGCAACACACTGTGTCATTAGCACATGGACTTGGCGAGAAAGGTGGGAGATTAGCATAGAATAACAAGCAGCATGCAGCAATATGCTGTCAATCCTCACAGTTGCCCTCGTGACAAACAAAGCAGCCTGAGTCTGTGAGATGCTGAACACTGCACATCATACTCATCCTTCACTGTCAGCAAAACGCTGGTGTCGAATGGCGTACCATTTGGGGAGCTTATTTTCACGCTCCTCTGCCTAGACGTTGGCAGCGCTTGGAGCTAATTGACTGACAAGCAGCGGCTGAATCATTGGGTAATAAGGCCTCATAAACTCTTGTTAGTGTGTTAGCATTTGTCACTAAATGACTGAGGCATCTGCCGGCAGTTTGAGCGACAAGTGCACCAGACAGCAAAGACGAGCTATGATTCAGCACGTGCTCATTACAAATGTCCCAAAGGAGTGATTCTCACTGGTCTAGCAAGACCTTACGCTTTTGGTCCATATCAGTGGTTCTTAGCTGATTTTGCATCGGGGCCCAGATTTTATGAGACCCATTTAGTTTTGTTTGTGGTTGTAAGTTTTAGGTATTAGTTAACTAAAAGTTAAAAAAATTTCAGTAGCGTGACAGTAGTTATGCTTTTTTTCACAATAGTGTAGCTTTTCCACTAACAAGCTACATTTTCCAATGATTAGCACTAGCATCACAAAGTGCTTCATTTGTCACATTATATTGCGAACAGAGCAATGGAGCCAAGGGAGTAAACAAACATACTCAACTAAACGTCCTGTCTCTCATGTAGTGCTGGGAATTAATTTCAGTGAATCGGTTCTTATGGATATTTCATGTAAATAAACAGGTTAAAATAAACAATTAACTTATATTTAGCATCTGGGACTCTTTTGGATGGTTCATGTAAATGAACTAGTTCACATAAATGGGCATGGGCATGAAGTTTAGGTATTTTCATGCAAGAATGCGCTGAGTCTAGGCGCAAGTGGGTTGGCGAAATTGCACGTGCAAAGTGCTAATGGGCTGAGTCAAGTGCAATTTAATTCTGAGGTTCTTCTCCGGTTGTCACACTGTCTGTGTCCTTTTATATTGTCCATTCTCTGTTAAGCACCAGTGATATAAACAAAGACAGCACATTCATAAAAGTTGGTAGTGTAAATGGACTGTATGCAATAAATTAAAAGAATAGAAATATGGACTTTTGTTCATTTGTGTATTAACTGCATCCATGTTGAATGTCAGATATATTTCAATGAGAGTGACATGCTCCTTTTATATGCATGGAAAATGTGTTTCTCATCTGGATTTGCATCAGGTAAAATTATAGAGAATGTAAGTATTATTAATAATTTTCATCTACACACAAATCATGGCTAGTATTAATAGTGATTGTATAGGCATAAAAAATTATATCATAAATACAATTGTAAATATAAACATAATAATAAAAACTGAAATATAAACCATCACCTATAGATAGTTTAAAGCAAATCTCATAAAGTTTTGTTTCATAAAACAGCTACAACTCTAATTGTCAGTAAAAAAACAATATATATATATATATATATATATATATATATATATATATATATATATATATATATATATGTTCCACGATATTTTCAGAGTTTGGACATGAACTTTATTACCACCTGCTGATGGAATCTTTAAACTGCAAATGCAGGAACTGAGTTTGGACTTTGCACTGAAAACAGACCTGCTTTTGAAACGTCTAAGCGCAATGACCTTTTTCTCAGGAAAATAGCAAATTGTGCTTTGCTCCACTTCATTAACATATAGTACACCCACAGTTTGCTCATATACACCCACAGATAACGCAAACATTCCCACCCATGCCCATTAGTGCTTTGCACTGGCACAAAAATTGCACTTAGAATTTGTGCTCTCACGAAATTGGATAAGACGTAGCGTATGGTCATGGTGTGTAGTGCTCTTTGCATGCTCAAGAAAATAAAGCCCCATGTGGATACCTATAACTGTAACATATTAGTTAAAAATACAACAGTAAACAAAAATGTCCTAAAATCAAACATTAACATGAATGCATGAACAGCATATGCCAAAACTGACAATTGTGTAAATGCATACACAGCAGAAGGGAGATTTGCTGCCTTTTATAGTTTGAGTATTTGATTTCAAAAGGCGCCTCTTGAATTTTGATAGCTTTATAGGCATCCAAAAATTCACCAGATTCCTAAAGCAAAATCATACTTTTATTGTACTTTCTCCACATGTGGTTGAAAACAAATTAGGGCTCTAATGGAGCCATCTAAAGTGTCCTGAATGTAATCTACATCTTCCTTCCTTCATCGCAGCATGCCTCTTGTATTGGCACCTGACGACATCAGCAGTCTCGCGGCTGCCCATCTGCACTGCTCTGGTTTAAAGCAGGTGTGCCAAAGACACAACCCACGGAGAAATCTGAACTGGCCCGCAGGACGATTTAATAATAATAATAATAATAATAATAATAATAATAATATTATATATATATATATATATATATATATATATATATATATATATATATATATATATATACACACACTGTATATATATAATTTGAATATGATATTTATAATATGACATTTTTAGCAACAGCATGGCATATAAACTCTTATTTTTGTGTGTGTGTGTGTGTGTGTGTGTGTGTGTGTGTTGAGTGTTATAGCCTGCATTTTTCAATTACACACATTTGGCACTCGCTCATATGCACAAATTCACTGGATCTGTGAGGGACAGTTATTCCACGATAATTTAGTTCACTTTTGCACTTTGAAGTTTGAAGTTGCTCATGACAATAACGACGAGAATATGGATCTCAGAACTGTTTCTAAGACTTCAATGAATTATAATTAGATAAAATACATTAATACTGATGCATTGCAGAGTTTGACTGAGAAACAAACCTGTAATTAAAATAAGTCACTGGTTCTTTTTTAGGTCTAGCTTTGTGATAATCTTTGGCTTTATATGGCTTATAAATGTGAGATAAATTGAGAGCACAATGCAGTAACTGACTTTCCCTTTTGATAATAATGAATATTTATGACCATGTATTACCCTAATTACCTAGTTAGTATGTATGTATGCTCATGTCAGTATGTATGAAATTAATACATTCAATGTGATCCCTTTATTCTATTTATTAAATATAATCTATTTATTAAAGCAGCATAAATTTGATTCTAGACTTTATAAGCTTCAGAAGACCATGCATTGTGCATGCAAGCCGAGGATTAACAATATATTATTGTAGGGAAATAACAAAGTTGGCTGTTGCTGTCAAACATCAACAATGGTGTATGGATGAATCTTGACACTTTCTAAACAATCCAGCACAATGCTCTACTTTCATCTTGGTTTATAAATATTGCATTAAAAGGATAGTCAAAGAATAGTCTATTTTTTTTTTTTTTTTTACTTTACTCTGTAAAAAGAAGTGTGAAGCAGCCATTTCAGTGTTTCCTGCAAACTACATGCAGAAAAAGTGAACCATTTTAAATCTTTAATTAAAACGCCTGGACATGGTTTGGAAGGCTGCTTAATTTCACAGCTGTAAATCCATGAGTGCTTCCAGATGCTGCTGATCAAAGAGCTCTCGAGACTGGAGGGGGTGATGAGAGAGCGACAGACAGAGAGACAGGAAGAGGAAGTGATGAGTGAAACAGCAGGGTGTTGTAAACAACGAGGAATTTAGGAAAAGGGGGAAGGGTCAATTTTGATTTCATGTAGACTTGCAACATTTTCCTGGTGTACTCAGTTTGATCCCTAAATAAATTAATTGAGAAAAAAAAAAAAAAAAATATATATATATATATATATATATATATATATATACACACACACACACAGTATACACCGATCAGCCACAATATTAAAACCACCTGCCTAATATTGTGTAGGTCCCCTTCGTGCCACCAAAACAGCGCCAACCCGCATCTCAGAATAGCATTCTGAGATGATATTCTTCTCACCGCAACTGTACAGAGCGGTTATCTGAGTTACCGTAGACTTTGCCAGTTCGAACCAATCTGGCCATTCTCCGTTGACCTCTCTCATCAACAAGGCATTTCCGTCCACAGAACTGCCACTCACTGGATGTTTTTTGTTTTTGGCACCATTCTGAGTAAATTCTAGAGACTGTTGTGTGTGAAAATACCAAGAGATCAGCAGTTACAGAAATACTCAAACCAGCCCATCTGGCACCAACAATCATCCATGCGATTAATCACCCAATCGTGTGGCAGCAGTGCAGTGCATAAAATCATGCAGATATGGGTCAGGAGCTTCTGTTAATGTTCACATCAACCACCAGAATGGGAGGAAAATGTGGTCTCAGTGATTTGGACCATGACATGATTGTTGGTGCCAGATGGCTGGTTTGAGTATTTCTGTAACTGCTGATCTCCTGAGATTTTCAGGTCAGGTTCACTCTGTCAGTCTGGGTTTTTGTCTGACAGGACTGTGGCATCATCGTCTCATGTCTGTCTTGTGTTTCGTTGTCTATCTTTGTGTGAGCGTACAATTTCGGTTGAATTCCCTGCTGTGCGCTCTTCAGTCTGTCTTGTTTCATGTCCAGAGCATGGTGTCTGGATCCTGACTTCCTGTCTGGTTCGGTTTTGGTCTTTGTCGGGATCCAGACACTCATGCTCCATGTTTCTGTCTGTTATTGATGTGGGTGCATCACGCTTATGTCATCTTGGCAGCATGCACTCGCGTTAAATGTTTATGTCTGTCTCTCGTGAACCCGGGTGCACCTCACATTGCGTTGTGCGGCTGGGTTGTGAGCTGTCTTGTGTTTCATGTCCGGAGCATGGTGTCTGGATCCTGACTTCTCTATCTGGTTCAGTTTCGGGTTGTGTCGGGATCCAGACACTCATGCTCCATTTTCTGTCTCTCGCGACCATGGACGCGCATTACGCTCGCTTTGCACTGCGCACCCGGGTTGCAAGCTGTCTTCATATTGTGCTGAGGTTTGGTCACTTCGTTCTGAGATTTCAGGTTTGTGTGTGGCTGAACTCTCGCACAGGTGTCCTGTCTTGTTTTTGTCGCCTGTTGCGTGCAGTACGCTCAAGTTTCGTTTAGTTTGAGAATGTGTGGCATCGCTTTGTTTGGCGTTGCTACGCATTCTCTCATCTTGTTTGTCAGTTGGCATTAGCGTGTATTGCCTTATTGTCTTGGCGATGTGTGCTCATGCCATTCAGGTGTTTTGTTGTCTTGTGAGAGCATGTGGCTTTGTTTTGTTTCTGTATCACCCCATGTCTCCCTGTCTTACGTCATACCTTGCCTCCTTGTTTGCTTATTATTAGTTTATTAGTCACACCTGCCCTGTCTTGTTTACCTGCTGATTTCTCTCCCTATTTTAGTCTCCTCGTGTGTGCTGTCCAGTGCCAGTTCGTCTTGCGTGCTCGTTTATTCCAGTTGGTCTTGCCTGTCAGTTTTCTGTCTTGTTTTTATCCTGTTATTCCCAACACGGTCCAGTCGGTCCTGTTCCCCGCTGCCTTCTGCCCCAGCCCTGGTTTATCCGTTTTCCCCTACGGGGTTGTTTATATTTGTTTTCCCCCCGTGGGAGTTTTAGTTTGTTTTTTTTATTTTAAATTCCTTGTTTTTGAATCTCTGCGCTTGGGTCCGGAGCCTCTCTTATACTCTTTATCACTGCTGATTCGTGACAATTTCCTTGTTGCATTGCTTTCAGAAGATTGAAATTGAAATTTAGCATTGTAGTAAGGTTGATTTAAAACCAAATTGATTTATTTTTTATTTGTTACTCTATGTTTGTCAAGTTACAAATAAAGGGAAAATTATATAAGAGGAAGTAGTTTTCATTTAAATTTCAATTTAATTCCTCTTATAATTTTCTCTTTATTTCTAGCACTGGATTATTCAAAAATGGGCATTACAATATGGATTTCAATATATAAGCCATTTTTTTTATTATTATTGAACTATATAGTGATATATCTCGTTATCATGATATAAAATTAGTCATACCATGATATAAGATTTTGGTCATATTGCCCACCCCTAATATACAGGTGCATCTCAATAAATTAGAATGTCGTGGAAAAGTTCATTTATTTCAATAATTCAACTCAAATTGTGAAACTTGTGTATTAAATAAATTCAATGCACACAGACTGAAGTAGTTTAAGTCTTTGGTTCTTTTAATTGTGACGATTTTGGCTCACATTTAACAAAAACCCACCAATTCACTATCTCAACAAATTAGAATACATCATAAGACCAATAAAAAAAACATTTTTAGTGAATTGTTGGCCTTCTGGAAAGTATGTTCATTTACGGTATATGTACTCAATTCTTGGTAGGGGCTCCTTTTGCTTTAATTACTGCATCAATTTGGCGTGGCATGGAGGTGATCAGTTTGTGGCACTGCTGAGGTGGTATGGAAGCCCAGGTTTCTTTGACAGTGGCCTTCAGCTCATCTGCATTTTTTGGTCTCTTGTTTCTCATTTCCCTCTTGACAATACCCCATAGATTCTCTATGGGGTTCAGGTCTGGTGAGTTTGCTGGCCAGTCAAGCACACCAACACCATGGTCATTTAACCAACTTTTGGTGCTTTTGGCAGTGTGGGCAGGTGCCAAATCCTGCTGGAAAATGAAATCAGCATCTTTAAAAAGCTGGTCAGCAGAAGAAAGCATGAAGTGCTCCAAAATTACTTGGTAAATGGGTGCAGTGACTTTGGTTTTCAAAAAACACAATGGACCAACACCAGCAGATGACATTGCACCCCAAATCATCACAGACTGTGGAAACTTAACACTGGACTTCAAGCAACTTGGGCTATGAGCTTCTCCACCCTTCCTCCAGACTCTAGGACCTTGGTTTCCAAATGAAATACAAAACTTGCTCTCATCTGAAAAGAGGACTTTGGACCACTGGGCAACAGTCCAGTTCTTCTTCTCCTTAGCCCAGGTAAGACGCCTCTGACGTTGTCTGTGGTTCAGGAGTGGCTTAACAAGAGGAATACGACAACTGTAGCCAAATTCCTTGACATGTCTGTGTGTGGTGGCTCTTGATGCCTTGAACCCAGCCTCAGTCCATTCCTTGTGAAGTTCACCCAAATTCTTGAATCGATTTTGCTTGACAATCCTCATAAGGCTGCGGTTCTCTCGGTTGGTTGTGCATCTTTTTCTTCCACACTTTTTCCTTCCACTCAACTTTCTGTTAACATGCTTGGATACAGCACTCTGTGAACAGCCAGCTTCTTTGGCAATGAATGTTTGTGGCTTACCCTCCTTGTGAAGGGTGTCAATGATTGTCTTCTGGACAACTGTCAGATCAGCAGTCTTCCCCATGATTGTGTAGCCTAGTGAACCAAACTGAGAGACCATTTTGAAGGCTCAGGAAACCTTTGCAGGTGTTTTGAGTTGATTAGCTGATTGGCATGTCACCATATTCTAATTTGTTGAGATAGCGAATTGGTGGGTTTTTGTTAAATGTGAGCCAAAATCATCACAATTAAAAGAACCAAAGACTTAAACTACTTCAGTCTGTGTGCATTGAATTTATTTAATACACGAGTTTCACAATTTGAGTTGAATTACTGAAATAAATGAACTTTTCCACGACATTCTAATTTATTGAGATGCACCTGTATATAAATTCATGTTTATGTAAATTTGTTTTTTTGGATGAAATAATATATCAATATATATATATATATATATATATATATATATATATATATATATATCATATATATATATATATATATATATATATATATATATATATATATATATATTTGTTTTACACAGAATGGGTGGCTTCATGTTGAGGTCACATGACCAGCCAATTACTACTCGCTTTTTCTTAGTAACCCTCCTAGAGCATTTCAACAAAGGCGTTTTCAACAGAAATATTTTATTTGCATAATTCTGCATCCACACCACTAGGTGTCAGTATATTTCCAAGACAACCACCATTTCGGCCAGAGCTACAAATGTACATAAACAAAAAAATACTGCGTGAACCTTTAATGCATATTCCCTTATTGTGCACAATTTATCCAGTCTGATCTCATAAAAATTGCATGACTGTGGCGAAATATTTTCAAAATAATATTATGTGGTTCCTTACACATATCACAACAGTTCCAATGTCAGTTGTCCACTGTGTGGCGCTATAAGAGAGTTTAATTTTTTTTTTCCTAAACAGATGAGGTTTTTCAGGTCATTGCTCTATTAAGTTTTAAATAACTCAACCTACCTCCCTACCCTAAACCTCAAACCTACACCGAAAGTGTCACAAAAGGCAAAAGAGAGATGAAAAACTGTGGTTTTCGCAATCCAGCCAAACCCTGATCACATGATTCTGGTATGTAAAAGCCGCATTTCACGGTCAAATAAATTTGCGGTTGATAAAATTAAGTCATCTCCAACTTTAGTAATTGGTCATTTAATATCCTGTTTATGTTGACTTAAAGGCTCAAAGAGAAACCGCCAGATCTCTCTCAGTACTACTACTATTCCTTCTGTGTTCCAGCAGACAAGCACATTTAACTCTGGACAATGTCCCATATGTCTCTAGTCTGCCGTCTCAGCAAACACACATGAATCAAAAAACTTGATTCCCCTGACTCCTTTTCTCTAAACGGCTGTTTAAATTCAAACCACAGGGAGGAGAAAATGTTAGCTTCCCCAGTAAGCTGCAAAAGAGCTATGCTGAAGTATTCACATTTGTGGCATATTTGAAATACAAAAGTTTGTCAATTATTATACATGCATTAAAGGAATAGTTCACCCAAATATGAAAATTCTCTCATCCTTTATTCACCCTTATGCCATCCCAGATGTGTATGACTTTCCTTCTTCAGCAGAAAACAAATGAAGATTTTTAGAAGAATATTTCAGTTCTGTAGGTCTATACAATGCAAGTGAATGGTGGCCAGAACTTTGAAGGTCCACAAAGCACATAAAGGCAGCATAAAAGTTAACCCTATGACTCCAGTGGTTAAATCCATATCTTCTGAAGCAATATGATAGGTGTGGTTGAGAAACAGATCAATATGTATTTATTTTTACCATAAATCTTCACCTTTGACCAGCTTCAACTAGTAGGAGAACAATGTGAATTGCCAAAAAACATAAGAAGAAGAATGTGCAAGTGAAAGTGAAAGTGGAGATTTATAGTAAAAAAAAAAAAAAAGGACTTAAATATTGATCTGTTTCTCACCCACAACTATTATACTGATACTAAAGACATTGAATTAATCACAGTCTTTTGCATTATTTGTATGCTGCCTTTATGTTCTTTTTTGAAGCATCAATGTTCTGGCCACAACTGACTTGCATTGTATGGACATACAGAGCTGAAATATTCTTCTAAATTAAATTATTAG
Source organism: Myxocyprinus asiaticus (assembly GCF_019703515.2). Classification (NCBI taxonomy): domain Eukaryota; kingdom Metazoa; phylum Chordata; class Actinopteri; order Cypriniformes; family Catostomidae; genus Myxocyprinus; species Myxocyprinus asiaticus. The sequence goes on along the minus strand of NC_059383.1, from coordinate 5,212,718 downwards.
AGAATTTTCATTTTTGGGTAACTATCCCTTTAAGGACATCCTTAAACAATAAATTAGTTTTAGATCAATGGAGACTCACTCCATCAAAAATGAACAATTTTCAAAACATGTATTCTGCACACTAGTGCATTTTTCACATAGGCTAACAGACAAAACAGGTACTTTTAATTGAGGGGGAAGAATTCCCCCAGCATGATAAGAAAGGCACTGATCCTCTAACAAATATTTCCACTCTGAGTGGATGAGGACTGGAGATGTGGCATAATTTTTAATCTCTCAGATGCTTGTTTCCATCAGCCTTGTTTCCAAGCAACTGCAAATCTCAAATGCAAGAAGGCAGATATGGTCCCAGTCATATACTCGTGTACCAACTGACATTTCACTGCTGTAATTGTGATGTAATGACGGTCACATGTGTTATGAGTAATCAAATGAAACTTGTGTACCTTATATAACTGCTTTAGTCATCAAACAAATTCAATTACCATGTGCTTGTTATATTCACTGCAGTATTTACAGGAAGATCCCAGAAATTTAGATGGAAATATTCTTTGACATCTAATTAGCCCCAATTTTGTCAATTATGAGAAACAATAGATGTTTATAAAGCATCTTTATTCTCTAATTTTATCATGGCTCATGGTTGTGACGTAAACGAAAGCCTATTGGCTATTTTTAAAATAAAAGCATGAGCTCTTTGATATGTCTCGGCCTAACTTTCTGTTTCAGTATGTTAACACTACACTTGTCAAGCAATTTATAGGGTCTCTAAGAGTGAATTGTGTAATGTCTGCACCACTAGCATCACCAAACGGAATTTCGGAAATATTGGCTGTTTTCAAGCACGTTTCCAGAACACTGCCCCCATCTTGGTCAGACAAACAGATAGTCCTGCCCCAAACGCACGCCACTGGTTGAGCCAATGTTGTTGTGTTGGTCTGTTCGGGACACTTAAAAAATATTTCACACAAAAAAGAAAATTCTCTCGTTTCCTCACCCTCATGTCATTCTAGATGTGTATGACTTTCTTTCTTCTGCAGAACACAAACGAAGATTTTTAGAAGAATATCTCAGCTCTGTAGGTCCATACAATGCAAGTGAATGGTGACCAGAACTTTGACGCTTAAAAAAAGCACATAAAGGCAGCATAAAAGTAATCTATATGACTCCAGTGATTAATTCAATGTCTTAAGAAGCGATATGATAGGTGTGGGTGAGAAACAGATCTATATTTAAATCTTTTTTTACAATAAATCTCCACTTTCACATTCACTTACACATTCTTCTTTAGTTTTTGGTGATTCACATTCTCGTGCATTTCACCACCTTCTGAGCAGGGAGGAGAATTTATGGTAAAAAAAAAAAAAAAGGACTTAAATATTGGTCTGTTCCTCACCCACATCTATCATATCATTTCTGAAGACATGGATTAAAACAAAACACTGGAGTAGTATGGATTACTTTTACACTGTCCTTTTGTCTTTTTTTGGAGCTTCAGAGTTCTTGTCACCATTCACTTGCATTGTATGGATCTACAGAACTGAAATATTCTTCTAAAAATCTTCATTTGTGTTCTGCAGAAGAAAGAAAGTCATACACATTTGGGATGGCATGAGGGTGAGTAAATGATGAGAGAATTTTCATTTATCCCTTTAAATAAACAATGTTTTGATAGTGCATCAGAGTCAGTGTTTACACTTTTAAGGGAAATCAACCTATGATTGGCTTTCTTATAGTTTTCACTGCATATAAAGCTGGGATATGAGAAAGCATTCTAATATCCAGAAAATTAAAAACATCATTAAGTTTGGAGTCGAATTTAGGGAACTTTTCTAGTGTAATATTTCATCATAGTCTATATTTCTTCATCTAATGACTGCACTATCAGGCAAATATGATCACCTCCATTACTAATTGCCTCTGACAAGGGCCTCTAACCATTGCAAGTCAATTTGGTGATTATACTCTCGAAAAGCTCCTCATGTGAATTTTAGCTATGAAGCTAAAGTGTTGGTATTCTTTCTTAATGAGAGAAATAATTTCTGCTAGCTTTCTCTAATCTATCAGACAATGTCATTGTTAAATTGTGCATGCACAACAGGGTTTAAAAAGCACTTAAGAGCCCTTCCATGTGATCAATACTCTCATATGGCCTTGTATACAATGTGTATTGATCAAGTCATGAGGGAAATCTGCTACAGTGCTGCTGCAATGATGTACCGACCCAAGTGATTTTGAATATCTAAAAAACAATTATCTGATCTGCATATCTTTAAACAAATGGCTGAGCCCCTTATACAAATACAATAAAATGCTTAGCACAAGCACTTCTTCTAAAGTGTTCAAATTTTACAAGAAAAGTTACACGTTGTCTACAAGTTAAAGGATTTTGGAATCTCAGATCTTGCAACATATGTTCCAATAGCTCTACATTTTAAAATAATTATAATAATTATAGTATGGGGTGAATTTGTTCATTTATGTGCCTCCAAACATAATTGAATTGCTGTTTTTTGCACTGATACAGAATTATCATGTATTTGTTACTACAGTTGAAAGTTTATCTTTTGGTTGGCATCCAAGTTCCAAAATAAATAAATAAATAAATAATAATAATCATAAAATAAAATAAGATGAACTATCTTTTATTTGTGAAGTGTTTCATTCACTGGATTACCTCAAAACAAGCATTAAGCACCTGGTTATTCACTATATATACAGTTGTGCGCAAAAGTTTGCATACCCTTGGAGAATTGGTAATATATGTACCATTTTTAAAGAAAACATGAGTGAGCAGAAAAAACACATTTCTTTTATTTCTTATGAGATTCATATTCAACTGTAGGTTATAACAGAATGAAACAATCATAAAACAAAACATGTCAACAAAGAAAAAAAATAAATGACCCCTGTTCAAAAGTCTGCATACCCTTAGTTCTTAATACTGTGTATTGCCCCCTTTAGCATCAATGACAGCGTGCAGTCTTTTGTAATAGTTGTCTATGAGGCCCCAAATTCTTGCAGGTGGTATAGCTGCCCATTCATCTTGGCAAAATGCCTCCAGGTCATGCAAAGTCTTTGGTCGTCTTGCATGAACCGCACGGTTGAGATCTCCCCAGAGTGGCTCGATGATATTAAGGTCAGGAGACTGTGATGGCCACTCCAGAACCTTCACCTTTTTTTCTGCTGTAACCACTGGAGGGTCAACTTGGCCTTGTGCTTAGGGTCATTGTCGTGCTGGAAAGTCCAAATGCGTTCCATGCGCAGCTTTCGTACAGAAGAGTGCAAATTGTCTGCCAGTATTTTCTGATAACATGCTGCATTCATCTTGCCATAAATTTGTACATGATTCCCCGTGCCTTTAGAGCTCACACACCTCCAAAACATCAGTGAGCCACCACAGTGGGGATGGTATTCTTTTCACTATAGGCCTTGTTGACCCTCTCCAAACACAGCGCTTATGGCTGTGACCATAAAGCTCTATTTTGGTCTTGTCACTCCAAATTACAGTGTGCCAGAAGCTGTGAGGCATGTCAAGGTGTTGTCGGGCATACTGTAACTGGGCTTTTTTGTGGCATTGGCGCAGTAAAGGCTTCTTTCTGGCAACTCGACCATGCAGCTCATTTTTGTTCAAGTATCGTCGTAGTGTGCTCCTTGAAACAACCACACCGTCTTTTTCCAGAGCAGCCTGTATTTCTCCTGAGGTTACCTGTGGGTTTTTCTTTGTATCCCAAACAATTCTTCTGGCAGTTGTGGCTGAAATCTTTCTTGGTCTACCTGACCTTGGCTTGGTATCAAGAGATCCCCGAATTTTCCACTTCTTAATAAGTGATTGAACAGTACTGACTGGAATTTTCAAGGCTTTGGATATCTTTTTATATCCTTTTCCATCTTTATAAAGTTCCATTACCTTGTTCTGCAGGTCTTTTGACAGTTCTTTTCTGCTCCCCATGGCTCAGTATCTAGCCTGTTCAGTGCATCCACGTGAGAGCTAACAAACTCATTGACTATTTATACATAGACACTAATTGCAATTTAAAAAGCCACAGGTGTGGGAAATTAACCTTTCATTGTCATTTAAACCTGTGTGTGTCACCTTGTGTGTCTGTAACAAGGCCAAACATTCAAGGGTATGTAAACTTTTGATCAGGGCCATTTGGGTAATTTCTGTTATCATTATGATTTAAAAAGGAGCCAAACAACTATGTGATAATCAATAGCTTCATATGATCACTATCTTTAAATAAAAGACAATTTTGTTTTGCATGATCAGTCATATTTTGAAAATCAATGCCAAAATTTCACAATTTCTGCCAGGGTATGCAAACTTTTGAGCACAACTGTATATATACACTGGCAGCCAAAAGTATGGAATAATGTACAGCTTTTGCTGTTTCGGAAGGAAATTGGCACTTTAATTCACCAAAGTGGCATTCAGCTGATCACAAAGTACAGGTGCATCTCAATAAATTAGAATGTCGTGGAAAAGTTCATTTATTTCAGTAATTCAACTCAAATTGTGAAACTCGTGTATTAAATAAATTCAGTGCACACAGACTGAAGTAGTCTTTGGTTCTTTTAATTGTGATGATTTTGGCTCACATTTAACAAAAACCCACCAATTCACTATCTCAAAAAATTAGAATATGGTGACATGCCAATCAGCTAATCAATTCAAAACACCTGCAAAGGTTTCCTGAGCCTTCAAAATGGTCTCTCAGTTTGGTTCACTAGGCTACACAATCATGGGGAAGACTGCTGATCTGACAGTTGTCCAGAAGACAATCATTGACACCCTTCACAAGGAGGGTAAGCCACAAACATTCATTGCCAAAGAAGCTGGCTGTTCACAGAGTGCTGTATCCAAGCATGTTAACAGAAAGTTGAGTGGAAGGAAAAAGTGTGGAAGAAAAAGATGCACAACCAACCGAGAGAACCGCAGCCTTATGAGGATTGTCAAGCAAAATCGATTCAAGAATTTGGGTGAACTTCACAAGGAATGGACTGAGGCTGGGGTCAAGGCATCAAGAGCCACCACACACAGACGTGTCAAGGAATTTGGCTACAGTTGTCGTATTCCTCTTGTTAAGCCACTCCTGAACCACAGACAACGTCAGAGGCGTCTTACCTGGGCTAAGGAGAAGAAGAACTGGACTGTTGCCCAGTGGTCCAAAGATTTCATTTTCCAGCAGGATTTGGCACCTGCCCACACTGCCAAAAGCACCAAAAGTTGGTTAAATGACCATGGTGTTGGTGTGCTTGACTGGCCAGCAAACTCACCAGACCTGAACCCCATAGAGAATCTATGGTGTATTGTCAAGAGGAAAATGAGAAACAAGAGACCAAAAAATGCAGATGAGCTGAAGGCCACTGTCAAAGAAACCTGGGCTTCCATAACCCCTCAGCAGTGCCACAAACTGATCACCTCCATGCCACACCGAATTGAGGCAGTAATTAAAGCAAAAGGAGCCCCTACCAAGTATTGAGTACATATACAGTAAATTAACATACTTTCCAGAAGGCCAACAATTCACTAAAAATGTTTTTTTATTGGTCTTATGATGTATTCTAATTTTTTGAGATAGTGAATTGGTGGGTTTTTGTTAAATGTGAGCCAAAATTATCACAATTAAAAGAACCAAAGACTTAAACTACTTCAGTCTGTGTGCATTGAATTTATTTAATACACAAGTTTCACAATTTGAGTTGAATTACTGAAATAAATGAACTTTTCCACAACATTCTAATTTATTGAGATGCACCTGTATATATATATATATATATATCAGTCAGGACATTACTGATGTAAAAAACAGCACCATCACTATTTGAAAAAAGTCATTTTTGATCCAATCTATTCAGCAGCCATCACTCCAACACCTTATCCTTGAGTAATCATGCTAAATTGCTAATTTGGTACTAGAAAATCACTTGCCATTATATCAACCACTGCTGAAAGCTATTTGGTTCGTTAAATGAAGTTTAACATTGTCTTTGTGTTTGTTTTTGAGTTGCCACAGTATTCAATAGACTGGCATGTCTTAAGGTCAAAATTAGGTCAAAAATGGCAAAAAAGAAACAGCTTTCTCTAGAAACTCGTCAGTCAATCATTGATTTGAGGAATGAAGGCTATACAATGTTTGAAATTGCCAAAAAAACTGAAGATTTCATACAAAGGTGTACAATACTGTCTTCAAAGGACAACTGGCTCTAACAAGGACAGAAAGAGATGTGGAAGGCCAGATGTACAACTAAACAAGAGGATAAGTACATCAGAGTCTCTAGTTTGAGAAAGACACCTCACATGTCCTCAGCTGACAGCTTCATTGAATTCTACCCGCTCAACACCAGTTTCATGTACAACAGTAAAGAGAAGACTCAGGGGTGCAGGCCTTATGGGAAGAATTGCAAAGATAAAGCCACTTTTGAAACAGAAAAACAAAAAGAAAAGGTTAGAGTGGGCGAAGAAACACAGACATTGGACAACAGATAATTGGAAAAGAGTGTTATGGATCTTAACCCCATTGAGCTTTTGTGGGATCAGCTAGACTCTAAGGTGCATGAGAAGTGCCCGACAAGACAGCCACATCTATGGCAAGTGCTACAGGAAGTGTGGGGTGAAATGTCACCTGAGTATCTGGACAAACTGACAACTAGAATGCCAAGGATCTGCAAAGCTGTCATTGCTGCACATGGAGAATTTTTTTGATGAGAACTCTTTGAAGTAGTTTAAGAAGTTCTGAAATTTCTTTTCAAATTGTAAAAGTAATTTTTCACGATATTAATGTCCTGACTATACATTGTGATCAGTTGAATGCCACTTTGGTGAATAAAAGTACCAATTTCTTTCCATAAGAGCAAAATCTGTACATTATTCCAAACTTTTGGCCGCCAGTGAATATATGTGTACATATGCATTTAAATTTCCATCAAAACGAATTGAGTAATCCTAATATATACTATATATATATATATATATATATATATATATATATGAGAGAGAGAGAGAATTAGAATTTTAACAAACCTTTATTACAAATACAATTCACAGTACATCAAATTACAATATTCATATATATTAAGCACAAACCCAACTCACAAAAAGTGTTTAAAAACCAAATCACCTTCAAATACAGAACATAAAGCCTCATTGCAACACCAAATACCTTAAAATGTGACAAGTTCATCCATATGTTTGTAGTAACTAAAATCAATCAACATTCTTGCTTGCACCATGTTTGAAAACAGAGCAACTACATTCTGCTCCAAATTCTGATCGACTTTCTTTATCCTACTTATATAAATAGCCAGTTTTGCTTGGCCTAAAACAAAATTCAGCAACTGGCATAAAAACCTTTTTTTTCAACACATATTTAAAACCCAAAATGAATAAAACCATAGAAAGAATTTCATTACAACTCCGAAAAATATTTCTTAAAGACAAAAATAAGGGCTCTAATCTGGCACAATTGACAAATGCATGAAAGGTGGTTTCTCTCTCAGTGCAAAAAGGACATTCAGCACCAACCTCAGGATTTAAAATTGAGATAAAAGCATTGACGGCGACAGCGCCATGAAGGATTCTCCACTGCAAATCACCTGTTTTTTAGTCAACGGTGGTTTATAAAGTGCTCTCCACTCAGGTTTTCTGTCCACATTCAATTTAAAAAATCACACCATCAGTTTTTTTATTTAACATTTTTTTTGTTAAAATTAATTACACAATACCTATACAAAACTTACCCAGTACTTGAAAAAAAGTCTATACACAAGGATTCAACAGTTTTTAGAAAAGCTCTGGAAAATTCTTCTAGATTCAGTAAAAGAAACAAGCAAGGAAAAGAGTCTTCAGGATTTGGTTTACAGAGACCATCACAATATTCCATCAGCAAAGTTATTTCTGTTGTTTTAAGAGCTGTCTGCCATTTCATTAGTAGCTGCACAACTAGACGTGTTGATCTGATTTCCAAACATTGAGCCATTGCCTATTTATTCTTGAAATCAAATCCTGATATTCCCAGTAATTGGCCCAAGGTAGTGACTTTATTATCAATGAGTGTCTTGTTGAGTCCACTGGCAGACACATCCAGACGTGCTCCACGAACTAATGGCTCTTCTAATAGCCAATGAAGAGACCATGAACTCTCTACTTTTTTAAAAACAAAAAGACTCCAAACCTTAAAAATGTTCCTATAAAACACTGGTAGACCAGAAGTATTCAATTTCATAAGGTCCATTAGAAAAATAGTTTTGTCCAGTCCCAGACTCTCAAGATTATGTAAAATCACATATGCAACAGCACACCATTTAAAATCAACTGAACCAACTAGTAGTCTTTGTACAAATTGCAACTGAAAGGTTGCTATTCTACTTTGAAGATGTATTAGGCCATGTCCGCCCTCCTCTTTAGGCAAGAATAACACATTCTGTGGGACCCAATGCAATTTATCCCAGAAGAAATCCACTAAAATAGCCCAGATGTGAGGGAGGATCAATACATGCAAGCCTGTGCCATAATGAAGATGCAACCAAATTATTTATAATGAAAATATGCCCTCTGTATGACATCTTTGGAGATAAACATATCCATTTATCCAGATGACCTTTAACTTTTTCAATGACTCTTTCCCAATTTTTTTTGCACTGTTAAATCATCACCAAGATACACTCCTAAGTATTTGAAACCTAATTTTCCCCAACCTAAACCTTCAGGAAGTTCTGGTTTCCCACCTGTCCATTTACCTAATAATAATGTTTCAATTTTACTCCAGTTTACACTCGCAGAAGATAGATCTTTAAAAGTTTTAAGTAATCTTAACAAAACCTGCATGTCACTTTGCCTGCTAATCATGACTATAACATCATCTGCATAAGCTGACAATATAAGATTATTTTTACAGTTTGGCAAGAGTATACCATGAAGTTTGAACCTTATTTGTTGTAAAAGTGGTTCAATTGCTAAAGAGTAGAGCATACCAGACAAAGAGCTCCCCTGCCTAACACCTCTGTGAGCTTTAAAAAGGAGCACATAAACCACCGTTCACCTTAAGAATACTCTCAACGCCACTATAAAGAACTTTAATATGATTTATAAAATTTTGACAAAACCCAAAGGCCTCTAAAATTCTCCACAAATAGCAATGCTCAACACGGTCAAAGGCTTTCTCCTGATCTAATGAGATTAACCCACAGTCTAAATTTAGCATCTGGGAGACTTCTAAAACATCATGAACCAATGAAATATTGTCGAATATTGACCTGCCAGGAACAGAGTAGGTCTGGTCAGGATGGATGTCACAATCCATCACTCCTGCTAGCCTGTTAGCCAGGGTTTTAGAGAGCAATTTATAGTCACTGCAGAGTAGTGATACAGGCCGCCAACACTTGATATCAGTAAGGTCGCCTTTGTTGGGCAGGAGGGTTAACACTGCCCTCAAGGGTAGCTGGCCTTCAGCCAAGCTTTCATTCAACACCTCAAGCAGGTCCTCTCTCAATTCTAACCATAAAGACTTGTAAAAGTCAACTGGCAGACCGTCGATACCCGGCGCCTTTCCAGACTCCATTCTTTGGAGGGCCTTATACAGTTCCCCCATGCTCAAAGCACCAGAGATCTCAGCATTGGCTTCCTCCGATACCTGGGGTAAGTCACTGAAAAATTCACTATCACCCCTGTATCCTGCCCCAAGTTCATTTTTAGTTCATGATTTAGTTCTCATAAAAAAAAAAAAAAAAACTGCTCTCTTACGAATGTCCGCAGGGTCTGTTAATAATCCTCCAGACTCAGAATGCAGAGCATGGATGGCTCTGCTCTGACCATTCTTTTTCTCCAAGTTGAAAAAGAACCTGGATGAAGCATCCATCTGATCCACACTCTGGAACCTCAACCTGACCAGAGCCCCCTGTGCTTTAATACCCAGTAAATCAGCCAACTGTGTCCTTTTGTTAACAGAGAATCTAAATAACTTTGGGCGCCAGTTGACTCAGCCAATTCTTGAAGTTTTAAAATGTCAGTCTCCAAGGTGTTCATACTCAGAGTTGTCTCTTTAGTGACGTTTTGAGTATATTGTAAACAGAATTGCTTTATTTGGGCTTTCCCAAAATCCCACCACTGTCGTAAAGATTTAAAAGATCCCTTTGTGGTTCTGAATTCATCCCAAAACAATTTAAACATATTTTTAAAATATCTGTCACTTAACAAAGTAATATTTAACTGCCAGTATGCACTCCTTGGTTTAACGGAGTTTAAAAACACAGAACACTGCACCATACTGTGATCAGAAAAACTCAGTGGGGTAATAAAACATCTTCTTACAGTATTACAGTGATGCCTAAAAACATAGAACCAGTCTAGTCTTGCCAGGGAAATCACACTGTCACGAACATGAGTCCAGGTATATTGTTTTTGTGTCTTATGAAACTGTCTCCAAATATCACATAACTCAATGCGTCTTGACAAGCTGGATTAAACGATTACGAGACGGCAAGTGGGGTTCAACATGATTTCTATCCAAGTTCGACACTGTACAGTTAAAATCACCACCCAAGAATAAATATTCCTCTACACAGCATTTTTGTAAAACAGAACACAATGTATTTAAAAACAACATTCTTTCTATCGTTGACGTTGGGATATACACACAAATAAAAACAAAAATAAAATTTCCAAAAGTGGCTCTTACTTTTAAAAGCCTACCTTTAACCACTTCTTCCACCTGATAGGAGTGTGGACTGAAACTCTTAGCAAAAAGAATGGCAACCCCTCCACTAAGTGAGGTATTATGGCTCAAAACAAAGACCCCATCCCACTCCTCTGCCCAATCAGCAGCATTCCTCAAGTCACTATGTGTTTCTTGCAACATTTTTTTTTGTTTGTTTTTTTTTTTTTGTTTAATCACCTCAAACATTTCTGTTCTTTTTCTCATATCTCTTACTCCATTTACGTTCAACGTCGCAATATTCACTTCACTCATATTTGGAGAAAAGAAAGAGACTAAGAAACATAGAAGCACTCCACACACAAACACCACATCAATAACCAAGCTATAAGGCTTTCTCGCTACGTTCATTTTCATTGTCAGAAATGAGTTTTCTCACTATCTTTTTTTCTAAATGATATACCTCCTTGTGTGTAAACAAACCTTCTGACATAAAAAGCCTAGTTTTATCAACAAACTGTTCTGTGTCGGGACATCTTCTTACAGTATTGCGTACTGTGCGTCATTTACACGCACCCCTGTCTTGTTTTTAGTAGCTCTTAGGAAGAGTTTAATGTCGTCCACTTCATAACTGCATTTAGATAAGTCACTCTGAGAGAAACTGACGCTAGAATCAGAAGACTCATTGCCACATTCCATTCCGTCTTCACCATAAAAAACTTCCTAGAAACTTCCTAAAATATAGAAATGAATTAAAAAAAATTTTTACATTTTTTTTCTTTCTTTATTTTATTTTTTATTTTTTAATTGTGTTGTAATATTTAAATGCTTAAATCTTAAAAATAGGCTAATATATATATATATATATATATATATATATATATATATATATATATATATATATATACACACACACACACACACACACACACACATTTTTATTTTTTGGGAACATATAAACCATTTTTTTATTGCCTTTTTTGTGTACAGTTAGCAAGCATATGTTACCTAATTAAAGACTGTATGTAAATACAAGACAATATAAGCATATGAAATACATGCATTATTAATGAATAATGTAAACTACACAGACTGTCAATTCTTTTAGTAATATTCTCAAACTTTTACTACTTTAATAGATATTTTATTGACATAAGTATTTCACACCTTCAAAGAACTCTCAAGGGAGTATGATGTCTGGACGGTTAATTCACCATTAATTAATCTGGTGAAGCTGTGATGATTTTCTGAAAGTACATTATCACTCCCATATCTGCTGTTATTGGCTCTTAAATGAAATAGAAGCAGCACTTGTTTCATTAGCAGTACTAATGTAAGGTCTTTAGTGCTGGTCGGCTAGATAATTTTTTTGCAGTTATGATACTGGATCAAAGCTGCCGAAATAAAAAATATCAAAGCACAAAGGCATCTGTTACAAAAAATTACAGCCTGAAAACATGGAATTTATAGATCCTGTAGTCATTAGTATGATTGATACAGTCATGTGAGCTTTAGTTGAAAATCATAGTAAAAGGAGGGGCATTGGCCCTCTAGATTTTCCTTGTGTTGCTGCCGTTTTGCCCTCATTCACCCGGTGCTCACGGAAGATGGATAGTCGCAAACCAGACGCACTCTGGAATGATGGAGGAACTTTTTGTCGAACTAAAAGACCATCACAAAGATAATGTCATAAAAGACTCCCAAGATCAAAGTACAGCATTCAATGTTACAATAATCCATTTTAAAAATCAAACTAAATAAGTCTAAAGGAGTCTTGAGAGCAGAGAGATGTTGCATTAAATATCAAACAGCACAGCTGGCATAAAGATCTCAAGTGTCTCTGGTTTCTCTCCCTGTTCTCTTAGAATCGAATTCCCTCACTCAACACTCGTCTTTATGTTCTGTTCTACAGCAGTCCACTCCATCCAGCCCATCTCCATCTAACACCAACAAACCACCACAAATGCCAGCAGCCCATCACACAATCTGGCTCCACACTGTGTGCTCTTATATCTGACATTAAAAATACATTAGGATGCAGAAGGGATCCAAAATATGACCATATCGAGCAATTGTAGAGTCCAAGGAGGCAAATAACACAATACATTTAGTTCCACCATGTCTATATTAGCACTCTGCTTTGCTGTTTTTTAAAAGCTTGAGTCTCAAGGATGTGTTCACACTGGAAAAAAAAAAAACAAAAAAAAACAATATATATATATATATATATATATATATTTATATATAGATATACACACACACACACACACACACTGTATATACAGCTCTTGAAAAAATTAAGAGGCTACTGCAAAATGATCAGTTTCTCTGGATTTACTATTTATAGGTATGTGTTTGAGAAAAATTAAATTTTTTGTTTTATTCTATAAACTACTGACAACATTTCTCCCAAATTCCAAATAAAAATATTGTCATTTAGAGCATTTATTTGCAGAAAATTACAACTGGTCAAAATATAAAAAAAGCTGCAGTGTTTTCAGACCTTGAATAATGCAAAGAAAACAAGTTCATATTCATTTTTAATCAACACAATACTAATGTTTTAACTTAGGAAGAGTTCAAAAATCAATATTTGATGGAATAACCCTGATTTTCAATCACAGCTTTCATGAGTCTTGGCATGCTCTCTACCAATCTTTCACATTGCTGTTGAGTGACTTTATGTCACTCCTGGCGCAAAAATTCAAGCAGCTCGGCCTTGTTTGATGGCTTGTGGACATCCATCTTCCTCTTGATCACATTACAGAGGTTTTCAATGGGGTTCAGGTCTGGAGATTGGGCTGGCCATGACAGGGTCTTGATCTGGTGCTCCTCCATCCACACATTGATTGACCTGGCTGTGTGGCATGGATCATTGTCCTGCTGGAAAAAAAAAAACAATCCTCAGAGTTGGGGAACATTGTCAGAGCAGAAGGAAGCAAGTTTTCTACCAGGATAACCTTGTACTTGGCTTGATTCATGTGTCCTTCACAAAGACGAATCTGCCCGATTACAGCCCTGCTGAAGCACCCCCAGATCATCGGCAATCCTCCACCAAATTTCGCAGTGGGTGCGAGACGTGGCATGAAGGCTTTTCCAGGTCTCCGTCTAACCATTAGACGACCAGGTGTTGGGCAAAGCTGAAAATTGGAATCATCAGAGAAGATGACCTTACTCCAGTCCTCTACAGTCCAGTCCTTATGGTCTTTTGCAAATCTCAGCCTGGCTCTTCTCTGCTTCTCATTGATGAACAGCTTTTTTCTAGCTTTGCATGACTTCAGCCCTGCCCCTAGGAGCCTGTTTCAAACCGTTCTCGCTCTGCAATTCACCCCAGCTGCTGTTTGCCATTCTTTTTGTACAACCCCAAATCAAAAAAAGTTTGGGCAGTTTGAAAAATGACAATAAAAACAAAAAGGAATGATTTGTAAATTTACTTTGACTTGTATTCAAACAAAACCGTATAAAGACAACATACTTCATGTTTTACCTAATCATCAGCATTGCTTTTTAAAGATATACGTTATTTCTAAAATGAATGCCTGCAACACATTCCAAAAAAGTTGTGACAGGGGCAATTTAGGACTAATAACAATCTGAAGAGTTGAAATAACAAGGTGAAATGAAACAGGTGATGTTAAGCAGGTGAGGCAATTGTGTTATAGTATATAAGAAGCCTCCAAAAAAGCCTAGTCCTTCATGAGCAAGGATGGGTCAAGGCTCACCAATCTGCCAACAGATGCGGTGGCAAATAATCCAGCACTTTTAGAACAATGTTCCTCAAAAACAGATTGGTTGGATTTTGGCCATTTCATCCTCTACAGTGCACAATATAGTTAAAAGGTTCAAGGAATCTGGTAAAATCTCAGTGCATAAAGGGCAAGGCTGAAAAAACGTCTAAATGCACGTGATCTTCGATCCCTCAGATGTCACTGTCTTAAAAACTGTCATGCGCCTGTAATGGATATCATGACATGGGCTTGAGAATACTTCAGTAAACCTTTGTCAGTCAACACTATTCGCCACTATATCCACAGATGCAAGTTAAGACTTTACTATGCAAAGCAGAAGCCCTACATCAACGCTGTACAGAAGCGCTGCCGACTTCTCTGGGCTCGGTCTCTCCTGAGAGGGAAAGCAGAACATTGTAATCGTGTTTTGTGGTCTGACGAGTCCACATTTCAAATAGTTTTTGGAAAAAACAGCCGTCATGTTCTTCGGGCCAAAGAGGAAAAGGACCATCCAAGCTGTTATCAGCATCAGGTCCAAAAGCCAGTGTCTGTCATGGTGTAGCCATGTGTCAGTGCCCATGGCATGGGTAACTCACACATCTGTGAGGGCACCATTAATGCAGAAAGATATGTACAAATTTTGGAGCAACATATACTGCCATCCAGACGCCGTCTTTTTCAGGGATGTCTCTGCATTTTCCAGCAGAACAACTTCAAACCACATACTGCCTGGATTACAAGTGCATGGCTGCGTAACTGAGAGTGTGGTTGCTAGATTGGCCTACCTGCAGTCCTAACCATCTCCAAATGAGAATGTGTGGTGCATTATGAAGTGCAAAATACGGCAACAAAGACCTCATACAATTGTGCAGCTAAAGATCTACATAATGGATAAATGGGGGAAAATTCCACTTTCTAAACAAACAAACTTGTGTCTTCAGTGCCCAAATGCTAATGTGTGTTATTTGAAGAAATGGTGAAGTTTCACAGTGGTAAACACTAGACTATCCCAACTTTTTTAGAGCGTGTTGCAATCATCTGATTTGAAATGAGTGTACATAAGTCACAAGGTAAAACATTAAATAATCTTTTTTTGTAGTGCTTTCAATACAGCACAGGGTGAATAGAATTGATAAATCACTCCTTTTTGTTTTTATTGTCATTTTTCATACTGTCCCAGCTTTTTTGGAATTAGGGTTGTAGGTCACTTGATGTCATCCTACGGTTGTTGAGTGACATTCGAATGAGTTGGCGGTCATCCCGGTCAGTGGAGAGTCGTTTTCGCCCTCTGCCGGTCTGTAGCTTTGTTGTCCCCAATGTTTGCTGTTTGACCTTGTTCTTATGAGCCACCATTTTTGAAATTCTATGGATGGAAGCAACCTGATGCTCACCGTATCTACTAGTAAAGCCAAAATGTAACCCTTCTTTTCCTCACAGAAAACTTTTGGCATGGTCAATAGTTACTTAGTTACAATAGTTCCAATTGCTTTCGAGGTACTACTAGCACTGTTTTTGTCATCCAGCTCTTTTGGTCTTATTACAAGAGGATAGTGATGACCACAGCAGTGTTTTTCATACTTTTCCTCGTTAAATAAGAGTTCGTTCAGGTGATCACCTAATCAGTACCTCATTAAGTAGAATGAGGTGTGCTTGTGTTAGAATTCAATAGACACTGGAATGGAATGGAATGGAATGGCTGCCATACATGTAGAGATGATGAATTAAGAAATATTTGTAGTGGTCTCTTAATTTTTTCCATATATATATATATATAGTGGTTAAGTAAATATAGCAGAAAAGATTAAGTACTTTCTATATTGGATAACTTAGTTTGAGCATGAATTTATTAAGTTTATTCTACATTTCTGCTCAATTCAAACGTAAAAATATATGCTCTAGCTTATAGGTAAAGATTATTTTTTTATTTTTTATTATATTTACAATGCGTCATCATGTATCAATCCTAAAGTAGAAAGCATTATCATATTAATTCGCTAATTTGAGTAAATTTCACAGGTTAACAAAATAAGTTGGTGTTCCCAGCAGGCAGTGGGCTTGAATAATTAATGAGATTGTGTGGTTTCACTGTTTGTATCGTTGACTTTGTTGTTACGGTTGTTAACTTCTTGTTTTGTAATGTCTGAAGTTTATTTTCTACTCAAAATTAAGCGTCCATGGTAACAATTTACAATACGGTTCCATTCGTTAACATTAGTTAATACATTAGGTATCATGAACAAACAATTAACAATATAATTATATAGCATTTATTCATATTTGTTAATGTTAGTTAATAAAACAATCAATTGTTTATTGTTACTTGATGTTAGTTCATAGTGCAATAAATAAAGTTAACATACAATGTTTTATTTGAACAATGTGTTAGTATATGTTGAAATTAACATTAACTAAGATTAATAAATTCTGTAAAAGTATTGCTCATTGTTAATTCATGTTAACTAAAGTTGTTTACTAATGTTAACAAATGGAATCTTATTGTGAAGTGTTAAAAAAAAAAAAAATACTGTTTGTTGATTGTTACCGTAATCGTGTTTTGTGCACCAAGTGTTGAAGTCTGCATGTGCAGCTCTGAATCTTGTTTCTTATGGCAGTAATACAAGGTGGTTATGTCTAATAGACTAAGCATGCATTAAGATTCCCTTCAGTGCTACACTGCTTGAGTAAAATGTACAGACAAAGAGTGATTCAAATTTATTTGAAGCAGAGTGTTCTTGAGAAACATAATTAAACTTGAGAATTTTGAATTAAAGCCACCAAGAACTGTGTGTAGCCTATACTTGGAAAATATGGTCTGTTCAATTTACTAGAAATTTCTGTGTGGAAATTGTTTCCTACTTTTTTTATTTTTTTATTTCTTTTTTTATGTCAACCTGGCCTTCTAATAATTACAGTAATTTAAACACAATTTCAACGCAGCATTAACCTTCTTGGTTACAACAGAGTAGGAAGCTTTGTCAATTTTCAACAGTACCTTGCCGTTTCTTTGGAATACAATTTGTGTCAACAGGTTTTTACAAGTTGAACAGTTTTTTTTTTTAAGTTGACACCCCATCGTAAAAATGCAATTCTCAGGCGCAACACTGAAATAAAAGTGAGATGTAATGCAATTTCCAAAGACATCCACCTGACGCATATGTACATCGCTCAACTATTTAAATAATAGCGCACATGTGTGAAACCCCCAATACTTGAATTAACAAAGTTCCTAAAATGCTGTTTCGAATATTTAATGTATTAATTATGTATTTTATTTTATTCTTTTCAAAGATAAAAGCAAATGCTAGAATCTGCTTACAGTAAAACACATGGCCGGGTCTAAGGAGGGGCTTGGGGGTTGGGGCATTGCCCCCTAGATTTGCCTCAAGCCCCCCTCAACGAAACTTATGATGCCCCCGTCCTGACTGACGTTGAAACGATCAAGAAGCACCCCGCCCACTGGGCTGACGACAAAACGATCAACATTGCCCAACTAAACTTACAAGTTCCCCACCGAAGATGGCACCCTACTACCGGCCCTAGTAAAACATACTGTTGACGAAAATATGATGAGAAGTAAACAACACTGCAACATACTGTATTACAATACACTAACAATGTTTTTAGACGAAGACAAATCTATTGAATATTGTTGATTCAAATCACCCTGTATTTTGAGGATGTTCCCGTTTGAGCTGCGGGAGCAGAAAGAGCTGAACACTGGTGAACTGAGGAGCTTATTCTTCAGGTTATTTACCTCATATTAAACGCATAGTATGTATAAACTGTATATAAGATTAATCAGCTATATCCACAACATAGATATAATATTATAACTTACATCAGCACAGACTATGAAGCGAACACACAGGTGAACTGAAACTAAGGTAAGTGCTTGTCAGAATGTGTATCTCGGGTTGTGTATAAGCCATTGCTGAAACAATGCGCTACTGTATTCGCAGCGCAAAATTCTGCAGTCTCTAAAACACATAAAATGAATAACACTGAAAATTCAGTCTCTAAAAGCAGACTAACTAAATAGCTAAAACGTCAGTATACTCATTATATGCTATTATTGCAGGAACTTCAAAAGACCTTCAAAAGGTCTTTTACTGTATAAGTTCATCCATGTTTAAATGAATAAATGTTTTTAAAAATTGTTTGGATATTTGGTTTAGGTTTCGACTGTTATTGTTTATATAGTACTTTTTTTTTTTTTTTTATCATGTTGCACATTAATAAATATTAGCCTACTATAACGTTAATTCCATTGACTAATAGTATAAGCCATACTGTATTGCTTAAATATGCTGCTAATACTTGTATACTGGGCTTTAATTTGTTTTCCATTCTGATCTGTTAATCTCACAATTTGTAGCTTGTTGGGTGTAATAAAAGCACTTTCTATGGAATATCTGGAAATTATTTCAGGAAATGGAAACTCCATTCAGGGTAACTATACTTTGAATTCACAAAGTAATGGATGAGATTCCTAAATATTTTAGACTATGCAGAACTTTTTCCAATCAGACAGAATAGACCTGAGTACTTCTCAATAAATGTCAAGAGGTAATACAATTTCAGAACAAGCCAGACAGGCTAAGGGTGGCACCTGGAACCTTCAAGCCGTGCCAATAAATCTCTCAGGGTATTTTAAAAATTGTTCACTCAAATAATATAACACAGAGTTTCATCTGGCATTAAGGTTTATAAATAGATGCTAAATGACACCTGGAATGGATGATAGATTTTCTTGACTACAGCAGTTAATTCAACCATCAAGTGCACCAAAAGCCATAAGTGCACTCAGAAAATATGCATTCTGCCTTCAGTAGTGTATGTAACTTTGTTTGTATTGCAGTTGCAGTGTTGTGAAGTATTCTTGTCTCTTTTATGTGATTTTCTTTTTTTTTTTTTTTTTTTTTTGTGCTTCTCTGTTTTTAACTTTACCTGCCGAGGGACTACAGTTCATTTAACCAGCAGCACGTATACAGACATGTCTATTAGAGTGTTTTGTTTCTGCAAACAAAAACCTAATAAAGTAGACTAATTAAATTATAATCACATTACTATGAATGCTGAATTACTGAATCTCTGTACAGCTGTGATCAAGTGAGGTGCGGCGCTCGTGTAAGATTGCTTCCAAACAACAGTTCTATAAACAAGAAGTTAATTTTGAGTATCTTACATTTTAGACATAATATGGTCAGCTGTTTTTGTTCTGCTACCAAAAATAGCTCCAAGCAAAGCCAAAACAGGATCGAACATTGTGTGTTGCCGAGTAACGCACAGAAGGAACACCAGAAACAAAGACAAGTTTCAGTGAAGAGTATGCTTGAGATGAGATAGGAGACAAGTGATGTTTGAAGATGACAAAGAAAATTCAAGTAAGTATCACTTGTGGCAGAATAGCTTTATTGGCTGTCATTCCCAATCAAGCTGTAATTTTGCCAAATTATGCAAACAAAGTGGGAAAATATTATTTTATTGTGTGTATTTAGAATACATCAAATGTTAGCTAAGAAATTAGCCTTAGCAAGACAAAGACAACATTTTAGTAAAAAACAAAAAGGTTAAAAATGTCATTTCCATCAGCGCCATTTCCGCCACAGAATATGATTGTACACATATGCCCCTTGTGGCAAAGCTGAGAAAGCAACATGTACTTGTGTTATGAATTTTACTCTGACACTTTTCAGAACGCAACAACCCATTCATTCGAGCTTGCATTGCTAGAAGTGTCAACTGTAAAGTGTATATGTATGTTTCAGGCCTAAGAGAATATCCTTTCAACATAGGGGAAAAGGGAAGGGGAAAAGGTTTGAAAATGTTACAGTTAAGAGTTTTTTGGTAGTCATTAGGGTTCTACCTATTTTTCACAATAATTAGTGAAGTTGTATCCCGAGCAGGGTCATACAAACCAGCTGTAGCTGTCAAACACAGGGGTGTAAAAAGTACTCAGAAATTATACTTAAGTGAAAGTATGCATACTGTACGTAACACAGCAATTTCCTGGTGGAATAAACACTAGAGGTGCTAAAACAACAATGACTTTTATCCTCTTTCACTCAAATCACGAGTAAAACAGATTATCAGTTCATAAACATTTATTTTTCGATCTGTTCCTCAAATAATGCTGTCTTATGCATCTAAACACTTTTACTATAGCGCATGACTCATTTAAACGTTTACATTACATAACCCACTACATTTCCAAGCTTGTTTAAGTGTGATCAAACTGCATGGTAGCTCAACTGATAAAAGTGTTGCATATACGATTCAAAGGTCTGGGGTACGAGTCCTGAAGAGCACGTGAGTCAACACGTGAGCCCAAATGTCATAGAAGCACCACAAAATGACATGGTACAAAATATATATTTAATATTTACTCAGATTCCATTCTTTTTATTATCATTATTATCAATGCTAGTTATTATTATAATTAATATTTGCCTAACAACAACAATAATAATTCAGCAAATAGGAAGTAAAAATTAATAGATCTGTTTTAAATATGAAGGCAATTGTAGAAAAATATTTATTTGCAACATGAATGATCATTTCTGACTTGATAACTGTCCAATCTGTAGAAGTAGCAGGTGTTCAGAATAAAGTTTAGGACAAAATCACATTCAGTCGGGCGGTCACATACGGTCTAGTTGCACAAATATTTCAACGTATCAGAAGCTCAAATCAGATCCGAAATTCTGCCTCTGCAGATGGTCAGAACTCAACACAGCTCAGCGCGACACTCTGCCGTTTGTCAATCTGTCATATGTCGGATGCAGTGAAAAGGCGGCTTCAGTCCAGTAAGAAGAAAGAAAGTACTTTTCAAGTTTAAATAAAATGGTAAGGAGTAAAAAGTAAAAAAAAACATTTCTTTTGAAATGTAATTAAATAAAAGTACAAGTATTCACTCAAGTAAAGTACAAATCCCCAAAAACAATACTTAAGTATAATACTTTTATTTATTTACTTTACACCCCTGGTCAAACACGTTAACACTTGTTTAAGTATATTGGCATTTCCTAAAGGAAAGAACAGTGCTTCCATGAAAGCAAAAGAACAGTGTTAAATTTTGATGTAAGTTAAATTATTGCTGCATCAGAGCCGCTATGCTGTTGTCCTGACACATGACATGTGTCTTGTTTTCTGCCAGCTGTGTATGAGAATCAATACACCATCTTTGCAGTATAAAGCATCAATAAATGGATAAATAAAGTATATGCAAGAAAGAAAAGACCAATACAAATTCAGAATGCAACTGTATTTTGAATTTCGAACATTCTATTAATGTCAGTGGGATATTTAAAAATTTTAATTTCATACAAATTATACAAAATTATACAAAGTTTACTCAAAAAACAAAACAATAGATTGCACAATCAAGATAGCACAATTATCTACAAGACAAGGTTTGCATGGAGTCAATATGTTAAGCAGTTTGTGCTGAATTAACTGCAGAAGTTTAATACATATCATTAGGGATTTAGAACAAACTCGACCAAGAATGTTTGTTTGAATGAGCCAGTCAAAAGCAACTGGATTTCATGGACTTCAAGTTAGAAAATCAAACTGATTCCTGGAAATCCCCAACCAAATCTCTGGGAAATCGAACCCATGACCATTGCAGGAGTATAAAGATAATTGGAAGCTTCCTACTTTGAAGTTCCTACAGTCAGTGCTGTCCATTACTGCACAGAATAATGTATCTTCATCAGCAGTTCTCCAGTAAACAACCATCTTATTCTAATTAAAAACCAAAAAACGTAACATACTGAGTTCCCTCCCTCCCTCATTTTGCATGTTAGAGGGGCAAACGTGCCCCTTATCTCAAGCGTATTGAAACAGCAGCACAGCACAGCACATGCACAAAAAACAGCACATGCTTCCGTTGGAGCAGATATGCCACTCATCCTAAACATAACCCATTTCATGCTCGCAAATTATCATGTAGCTCAATCAAACCAGACAGAGGTCACCAAAATGGCATGACACAGGATTTGTGGCTCATTATATCATCAATCTTGCAATTTATTGTCAGTATTCTTGCACAAAAATAAGAAATTTCAAAAGCAGGGGATTACTGTGTTTCCATATTTTTGGATTTAGACTTAAAAAGATTGTGACATTTATGGCCTGATGGGGTTCACTTGCTATCCTTTGTCTTCTAGATGCAGAAAATGTTTTATTGGGGAAAATACTTTGGTAACACTTTACAATAAGTTTCTATTCGTTAACATTAGTTAGTGCTTTAGGTATTATGAACAAACAATTAACAATATATTTTTACAGCATTTGTTAATCTTTGCTAACGTTAGTTAACAAAAATACAATTGTTCATTGTTAGTTCATGTTAGTTCATAGTGCATTAACTAATGTTATCAAATACAACTTTTGGTTAAAAAATGTATTAGTATCTGTTGAAATTAACATTAACTAAGATTTGAAAAAAAAAAAAAAATGTTAGCTAATGTTGTTAACTATTGTCAGCAAATAAAACCTTATTGTAAAGTGTGACCAATACTTTAAATTTAACATGAAATGACATTTGCAACCTATTTTATTTCAAATTGTATCACGTATTTTAGAGTGAAACTGCTTAGATAATGAAAAGGTGGGTGTTTTATACAAAAATAGAAGACTGGATTGTGAAGGAGTACTAGAGGGTCACACCACTGGCAATCACTTTTCAGGAGGCTTTTTGACCAGGACGTGGAGGCTGAAGGTCAAGTTCACCCTCCAGAGCATCTCCACGTACACACACACATACACACAAAAAAGAACTTTCACTATTGTCAGTTTCACTCAAACCTCCCATGTTCATATTACTCAAAAAAAAAAAAAAAAAAAAAAAAAGCTAAGTAACTTAAATTAACTGAGTTGATCCAATAATAAAAAAGTGCCATCTTTACTTAATTAACTTGCGTTGGGACAACATGAATATTTTTTGTTCGGTTAACTGAAACTGGGAAGATGATTTCTAGTTTTCAGCATGGGACTCGGCAGGGAGAGTAAATGTTAAAATTAAGTATTTTATTTTATATTTCTTTGTTATTTTATGTGCAAGATGAATATAAAGGGGGATACTTGTTAGTTTTTAATGTTTTGCTATGTTGAGATTTAGAAGAATTTCTGTTATGTTGAAGTTTTGGGAGTTACTATCATGGTAATAGTGGAGTTTGAGGTTTGGTTGAGGACCAATATTCTACATTTTGTTTAATTCACTGAGAAATTGCTGTGCTGACCATAGCATAG
This sequence comes from Myxocyprinus asiaticus, assembly GCF_019703515.2. Taxonomy (NCBI): domain Eukaryota; kingdom Metazoa; phylum Chordata; class Actinopteri; order Cypriniformes; family Catostomidae; genus Myxocyprinus; species Myxocyprinus asiaticus. Next base: position 5,189,080 of record NC_059383.1, on the reverse strand, counting down.
TGACCAAGTTGCACTCAGGAATGCTTCCCACCAGCATGTATTTAGCATGCTAACATTTACTGTCACTAGCTACCACATAACTATTAGAGTTTCATTTGAGTTATTCTGACATGTCAAATTCTGTTGGGTTTACTTGTGTCAGAATACGAACTCTCAGAGGCAGAGGGATGGACTCAATCGCAGGGTTTATTGACAAGGAAAGGGATGAGAGGTGAAACAAACGGGTGAGGTAATCCAAACACAGGTATGACACGAACAGCAGGTGAGTAAACTCCAAACAGGGTAATTAACAAAGTGCAGATGATCAGAAAACTCACAACAGTCTTTTGGTCCTTGTAGGAATCGTGACAAACAATGGGAGAGTCAAATGGCTGGAGGAATACATGGAGGACGAAACATACACCAAACTCAGACGATGGGAACAAATAACTAGGTAACAAATAATACTGGTAAGTATTGAAGTGGCTAAGGAGTCCGTAGTTTTTAGGGTGTACATAGACGAGAACAGACAAGTGACTGAGTGTGAGAGCGGGGTTTTATGCAGTCCATGATTAGAGTACTGATGACGTGCAGGTGCGTGTAATCAACTCAGGGGAGAGTGAGCACTGTGTGGAGTGAAGGAGAGGGGGCAGAGTGTGGCGTGAGAGAGGGAGTCCGGTGGATCTGTGATATCTTGATTCTGTTAAGTATTTAAATTGAAATTACATGGTAACTAATTTCGAACATATACAATAAGACCTAAGTACATAGAGTCAATTTTGTTGTCAAGCTGAATTCAATCATTTTTTCTCGATCTTAAGGATCATAAGGGGGCACTGGTAAAACAAAAGAGCATTCAATGTCATGGTAAGAACAGAGATTGCATTGAAGGCAGAAAGAAAAACATTTCTGCAGTTCAAACATCAAACTGCGCATAGCATCAAAATCTGCCTCAAAGCTGTAACACCATTCATTAGCACTTGGTCTCACTTTCACCCCTTTGTTTATATTCATCTTTTCTGTAGTGAATCACATGCACCCAAGGCACTGTGAAGAGCGTGACCTTCCCTACAACCACACCCCTGACGGCCTCCAAAAAAAATTGTTGGTTGTTAATGTCGTGATGCTTTTGCAATACATAGTCAGACAGTCATATCGCCTGCGGCTCCATCTAACCTTTATTCCCTCTCTGGGCAGCTCTACTGTATCGTCTAACACCTACTGTGGGCAATGCAGAAGACCTTTGATGATTGAGACATGTGACCGTATACCTGGACAGGATTTAATGTGTCAGAACTAATATAAGGTTTGTAAGATGAAGGCAGAGTGCCTTTTGGCTTCAGTGCAGCTCCAGTGAAGTAATTCAGAGCTAGCCTCATATTAGTTCATAAATAATTGAACAATGCAATGGAACCCAGTCCTGAGAGCTCTATGGGAAAAAGGGATAACTTTATTTCGAGAAAATGTTTGCTCTTCTACAAGATCTATAAGATGGAATATGTACATTTTGAACCTCTGGTTCCAACTTTCAAGAGTCAATCCATTCACACTCGATGACTCTATGGGGAGTAAACTAAAGTAGAGAAGATCGCAAGTTCACCAAACAGAAGTAACATTTCCTCTAAGACTGCCGATGGTCGTGAATGTCACGTTGTAATGCGGCCAGAAGGAAGGAAGCAAATTTATTTGGATTGGCAGAATCGTAATATTGCAAGAATCAAACTGGATGTAAACAATCATAAATGTCTCTCCTCTAAGGTTATCACTTCACTTATATCCTCTTGTAAGTCAACCACACATGGAACAGGGAAGAACAACATTAAATGCTGTTTTTTTCTCCAGAGAGGTTATGTACTGTCTGTAAGGAATTTCTTCAGTGCAAACCTTATAGTCTTGTTTCATGATCAAAAACAAATCATACCCAGGGATGTCAAAATAAAATAAAATAAAAATCAGATGCCAACCTACTAATAACAGGAGCTTGATCAATGAAGCGATCCGCCTTAAACGGTCATGAAACATTATGTGTCAGCACAGTTCAGTTCATATCACAGTTTTTTTTTTTAATGACAAGAAAAGTGGGTGTGGTCAGCAGTGTATTGGAGGGAATTAGGGGGGAGAGAACACATCAACTGTCTGATCCACTTATCTTTATATCCCTAATGTAGTATCAAAAGAGCATCAAAAACAGCATCAAAGATTCTCACAATTGCACATAACAAAATGCACAAACATATTATAAACTGTTTTGTAAGCTCGCAATACATTCAGAGAAACATCGAGCACTTTATTAGGTACACCTGTACACCTACTTATTCATGAGATTATCTAATCAGCCAATCGTGTGGCAGCAGTGCAATGCATAAAATCATGCAGATTTGGGTCAGGATATTCAGTTAATGTTCACATCAACCATCAAAATTGGAAAAAAAATTGATCACAGTGATTTTGACTGTGGCATGATTGTTGGTGCCAGATGGGCTGGTTTGAGTATTTCTGTAACTGCTGATCTCCTGGTATTTTCACCCACAACTGTCTCTAGAGTTTACTCAGAATGGTGCCAAAAAAAAAAAAATATTCATTGAGCGGCAGTTCTGCGGATGGAAACGCCTTGTTGATGAGAGTGGTCAACAGAGAATGACCAGACTGGTTCGAGCTGACAGAAAGGCTATGGTAACTCGGATAACCCCTCTGTACAATTGTAGTGAGCAGAATTGCATCTCAGAATCCACAACACATCGAACCTTGAGGCAAATGGACTACAACAGCAGAAGACCATGTCGGGCACTTCATTAGGACCATATTATTCCTAATAGAATTCTCAGTGAGTGTATATTAGGTGAGATTTTTCCCAATTAGTCCAATTATAATGATGCAGTGTTCAATTGTTTTAGAAAAACATCAGTAGAATTCATCAAGATGTTATTTTTACATTCCAAAGGTTGTAGTAGGCTGTAAGTCGTGTGAATGACTAACTTTATGAATTTGATTGATTTAAAAAAAAAAAAAAGAATACTGTATTTGTTTAATTGCACATAATATGGCAATCTCACCTAAAGTAAGTCAGCCTATACATTTGCTGCCTACTATAACCTTTAGAATCTGAAAATAATATCTTGGTGAATTTCTGTTATTTTTTGTTGTTTTTTTTTTTTTTTAAATAATTGAATGTGTACTTTCTGTGTATCTGTAATTAAATGTGTAAATAAATGCCAAGCCACTGTTTTATGTAATGAACAAATTAAGTTGATTCACAAATATAAGTAGGTTAACATTACGCTCGCACCAGTGACGTTGACTCAATGTTAATTTTAAATCCGGACGACAAAAACAGTGCAAAAATCCCTAAACCAACAATTTTTCTCCTAAAATTACAATTAACGGATATTAACATTGTCTTCTATGATGTGCAATCCCATAGAGGAAAATGGAAAACCTACAGAAAATGTAGTTTAGCATTTCGAGAGCATTGAAATACACAGATAAATACATACAGTTGGAACCCTGAAGCTCACTACAATACTGCAAGTGCTGCTTATTTATGGCTTGTTACCAGAGTTGTAATGACTTGCAAACTGAATAATCTCATTTGGAAGTTATTCTCTTGATGTAGTGTGATTAGATAATCCTTGTAAAAATACATTGGAATGAATCTGCACAGTGCATTTCACAGCAAAATGCAGAGTGCCTATTAATCAAGACTATATTAATTACAACCTTTTAGAATAGGTTTTAGGAATGCATACCTTGTGCTGGGAAAAACAAAACGGTAAGAATACAATTCAATACACATATCTCAGAGGTGTCAGTCACGTGCAAGTTTGCGCATTTGCACCATGAGAATGCACTTCAGTCCATGCTTCAGGATGGTAGAAAAAGCGCCCATCACAGGCAAAGGCCACACCTTCTCATGAATGTACATCTCTACATCACATCTGGAGACATTCTCTCATTATTGATTTCAAAGCTGGATAATAAAAAGCCCAATTCCTATTCCCAGATTCCTAAATAACAACAATGCTTGTATTTTCATTTTAAGTTTAAAGTTTCCATCGTCTTCTATCTTGGGTAACACAGTGTTAGTATTTTATTACCTTTTAAGCACCTTTGTTTACTCAGCAACTGACAAATAGCACGTATCTGTTTGATTTGATGTTTAATAATGTTTAATGAGTGTTAGTTGGTACTTAATACATTTACAATTAATGATGAGATTTTCATGAAAAATATGCAGTGAGTAATCCAAAGGTAATCAGATCAGATTGCCTAAAAGTGTACTCAAAAAGATCATGTTTCTTATTACCATTTAAGTCATATAATTTGTAATTAGTACAAGAGTACACTTAAGAAGTAATCTACCCAGCACTGGATGCCACACTGATAAAAAACCTGTATCATGACCATGCACGCCTATGACACAATATGAAAACATTACAAAATGCACAAATATTTAGGGTACAATGGGACTACCCAAAGCAAAAGGCCATATTTCCTTCCAAAACACTAAATAGCATCGACCACTCCAGTACTTTCCAAAACACCCATTTGTCCTGATCCAAGATGTTATTGTGTACAGTGACAAAAAGGTTGTTTTTGAGGCAATTCGATCTGTATGAAATGTAACATGTACCTGTAATGTTTTTATTTTTATTGATTTTTTTATGTTAAAGATGCACTGCATGTAGCTAATCAGAATCCCTGAAATTAGTGCATATATTTTGAGACAAAAGACTTTTGACTTTAAGTTTCATTCAAGGTGATTAAATCAATACATGTTCAGTAGCCAAAACACTGTTAGGTTGGCAAAGGAGGAAGATGCATGCACAATACCTGTAGTACAACAAACTGTTTTACATAATTGTAAGAGAATAGATTGGTTGAGGAGTATGTGCAAAATGGCCCCACACTGATTGCTCCAGTGGCAATGGTGATTTGTTTGTAAAATATGCCTGCTTATTGTAGCTCTGAGACCTACTGCACACTGTACAGTACTTAAAGCAAATAAAACAAGAGTTCTTCAAAATGCTTGAGAGGTTGTGAAATGTCAAGAGTGATTAAACAAGCTGAAAACTGCTTCAACCTTTGCTAAAGTTGTTATTTTGAATAATAATGTAAATGTAATAAAATAAGAGGTCTTGCTCAAAATTAACTATTTGCATATGTTCTGTCACTACTACCCCTTTATTGGACCTTTTCCTCAAGCGGTCCCAACAGCTGCCTTTATATTACATCATGTTTAAACAAAACAAAATAATTTTACCATTTATTTTTACCCCATTTATTATTATTATTTTATTTATTAATTTATTTATTTATTTTTTTATTTTTTTAATGGACTTAAACTTTAGAACCAGAAAAATTACATTTTCTTTAAGCGAGGCCTTTAGCCCTGATGGCCCCTATGAGAGCAAGAGATTACGTCAAACCGTAGCTTTACGGATTAGGAGGGATGGTTATAAATAGTCATTGAAGATTAAACAATAAAAATAAAAAAAATACAAAATAAAATCAATAGTTCTCTTAAACAAAAGCAAAGGACCATTATCTCTCATTCATCCTTGGCAGATGTATGGAATGGTATTCTTTATTAAAAGATTAAATAATACGAATGGCAAGCTTGGCCAGCTCCATTTTTCCCATTATGACGATGGGCTGACGCATTGCTTCAAGAGCCAAAACCCAATATCCCCAGTTGCCACAGGGAGGTGCATTACGTCAGGGTTCATCATGTTTTGGAAACTCGCTCCAGCTATTTATCCAGTGCAAAAGAAATGTTTAATCCAGATGACTGCGTGCAAGATCTGAGCCAGGAAAATGTGAGTGTGGAAGAGTGCAGGGCAGTGATCTGTGTATTTGTGCTTCCGTGGCCCAGTAATGAGATCATTTAAGCTTCCGGACACACACACACAAAGGCACTGTATGCTCATAATCATCCCGTTTTACCTAAGACGTCTTGACTCTACTAATGCATACACATTTCAATCCATTCACATTTCAAATGCTTCTTGAGTCGTATTAACATACTATCTGTCTAGAGTGGGGGAAAAGAAATCAATAGGTGCAACTCATAGTGGAAATATCTCGTCTCTTCCAGGGACTGCAGCAACACAAACAGTCTCCAAATGCTGCTAAGAGTACAAATAACCCAAAATACAATGCAGGTCTGGATGAAATCAGAAAGAATATCCTGCTAATACTCAGTCTGAATAGCACCTCACTTGACCAGATAGCAACCACAACGCTTGATGTCGTCCTCCAAAACCATCAGTAGGGGATGCTCTTGTATCTAAAGAAGAAGAATAAAATCCCTACCCCAATGACAATCCCAAGGATTGAAAGAGTATAAATTTCCAAGTCACATATGCTCTTGTAGGCTTCCACTCTTTTTGTTTGCTCTAAGAAATCGTATGAACGATGTTGCCACAGAAACCACATTAAACCTCTCCTGACATATAAACATTTCTATATGTCAGTACAAAAGGTAAAGTGAAAATGTTTAGATGCACACAATATTTGATGGGCAGTGTAGTATGCATACTGCTGAATTAAAGCAGACTCAAAGAGTCTGTAGTGGGGGAAAAAGCCTTTTGAAATATGGCTGTCTGATGAATAGCTTATTTAAACTACAACTGTTTAATTGAAATATAGCCTAAAGATTGCCTGGACAGCTGAGCTGGGACACAGTGTGGGGGAAATAAGGGGTTAAAGGAGACTGTGTAATACACACTACACTACACACATTCACAAAACAGGACAGGATGATAACAGACTTACCATATTCACTTCTGACACCATGTCTATGCTGGCTATATCTATATTCATCCCTACTCCCACCGGAGGACCTAAAAAACAAACCATATCATGCCAATGACATTAACGCTCAATTCTTTGTTTAATATGGCAAACACATAAGACAATATTTTCTCAGTGTCAGCCTTATAACATCCAGGATAAAAAGTCAAACCAAAGACCTCACTAGCCACCCCGTAAACACGCAAATCAGAACAAATGAACCATCATATGTAGTGGTTGCTGGATAAAATGTGCACAATTATAGGTGTTTTCATTCCGTTCTACAACTTTTCGGAGCATTCCTGATGGGAAAATCGCGGCTGTAGTGATCGTTTTTAAACCAAGTGACACCAGGTGTCCGAATCGTGTCCAAAAACATGCTTGTGTGCGTATTACTGCGCGTAACTCTTTGTGAACGATCGGCGATGGTTTTACACAACGAAAGTTAAGAGGTGATGTTAAAAGGCTGACACGAGCCACCTAATTAAAGACCGAAGGTTTTTCGTGCATTTACCTCCAAAATCTGGCCTCAAGCGAATGTCATATCCTTTCAATAGTCTATCAACGGTTTCTTTCACGAGTGACATATTGCTTGGATCATTGACACTGCGTAAAGGGGAAAATATACACTGTTAGATTCAGATGTGTCTTTCAAGATCAGTTTAGTTTTGTGTGTGTGTGCGTGCGTGTGTGTGCGTGTGCGTGTGTGAGTGTGTGTGTGTGTGTGTGTGTGTGTGTGTGTGTGTGTGTGTGTGTGTGTGTGTGTGACTACAGACACCCAGATGAAGTGAGAAGAGCGTTTGGATCGGACTTACCTTTGCGCGCACACCACGGCCACAATCACGGGAAACGTCCAGACGCGCATGAAGCTCATTTTTCTTATTCTTAAGATCGTCATAATTGTATCTGTTTCCTGGTTTCCGTGAAGACAGAGGAGATCCAACTTAGAGTGAGCTGTGCAGTAATTCCACTGTGGTGCGCATGCGCACAGACTCCAGCGCAGCATAGAGGAGCGGTGTGGTGCTGATGTTGCTGGAAGCCCACTTTTCCCAACCAGAGAAATGTTCAAGGGAAAACTAGGAAAACAAGAAAAGATAAGATATACGGTAATGTAAGTGTAGCATACAGAAAAAAAAAATAAAATAAAAAAAATAAATAAAATAAAAACAGCCGAGAGCGCTTTTTAAAGCGTTTCACGAGCTCTGTTCCGCCTTGAAATTCATGCAAGTGGTTTGGCTTATAAAAAGTGGGCTATTAGATGCGTTTTAATGGTCACGTTTTAAAACATGACATCAAATGATTGCTGACTGCTGGACCGTCATTGTGGGGAGGTAGTTGGAAAATGGGATGCTTAGAGATTCATCTAGATTACACGTGCATCCTGACGAGATAAGGGGAATCCAATGCAGAAATAAGTATGTTGGGTGTTGGATTTGTTTTTAGTCATGTTATCACTTATTCAGGACAGTAAATTCATGGCAGACATTCATCTGAAGCTTGGAGGGTGCAAATAGGGAATGCATATTCAACACTTAAGCTGCAGAAATGTACCAGATAATAAATTTGTGGAGTATGACTGGTGTCATTTAAGATTTTGGGAATGATCTTAGGGCTGCATTAATTATTACTATAGTTGTGAGGTTTAGGCTGTGGGGAGCAAAGAACATTTACAAACACACACAAACTCACATACAGTATGCATGAGTTCGACAAATGAACAGAAACGCCAAACCATATTAATAAGGGATTGAAGCATTGTTGGCCTCCATAACAGCTCCAATCCTTTCTGAAAATGTGTCACATAAAATGAAAAGATTCCAATTATTAAAACAAAATACACAAAATTGTATAAGAGTGTGTTTTATCCTTCTTGAAGTCCAATGCATCAAGAGGGAACTATACAGTATTTACAGCGTAGTTGCAATTTGTTCTGTAAATGCTGTTAAATTTCTTGGCTTTTACAGTATATCACTATACAGAGCAGACTGACCTGATGTCTCATCCAATATAGGCAAGAAGTCCTGAAACATTTTCAACGACGTAAAGCCCAGTACATAAATTCTAGAAAATGAGTTTTGTAGACGAATACTGTCTGTGTACAATTTTATTTCATTTTTTAAATAACATGTACAGTATTATTCATTCATTCATTCATTCATTTATTTTATTTTTATGAGCAGAGAGTGAATGAAAAGCAGCCAACAATTGTCCAGCATGCATGTGTGAAGTCCTTTAGTAGTGTTTAAAAAGCATCTCAGGATGCACGTCATGATGTTGGTTGAGAGAATGAACAGAGTAAAGCTGTAGTCCAGACAAAGAATCTAAAATGTAAGCATAGTTTTGATTTGTTTAACACTTATTTAGTCACTTACTAATTCCCATACTTCCATTTGTGTTATTTCATAGTGCTGATGACTTTACTATTAATTTAAAATGTGAAAAATAGTACGGTAAATTAAGAACGTACATTAAGCATGTTCATCCGGACCATGTGTTGGCTATGCGGTAACCAACCGCTTGCATCTGTGTTCACATACTTGTGTAGAGTATGTTTCGCCCTTAAAGGGATAGTTCACCAAAATATGAAAATTCTCTCATTATTTACTCACCCTCATGATATCCCAGGTGTGTATGACTTTCTTTCTTCACCAGAACACATTTGAAGAAAAATAGAAAGATATTTTAGCTCAGTAGGTCCTTAAAATGCAAGTAAATGGAGATTTCTCTTTTGAAGCTCCAAAAATCACAGACAGTCAGCATAAACGTCATCCATACAACACCAGCTGTTAAATGAATGTCTTCTAAAGTGACATGATGGCCTTTGGTGCGAAAAAGATCAATATTTAGGTAATTTTTATTTATTGTTTTACTCTAAATCATGCTTCCATTCTGCAGCAGCATGCGCGTGACATAATCGCATTGGCATTTGAAACACGTGAAAACTGATGCACGTGCATCACAGCCTGATGAGCAGCGCTGTTTACAAGTGAGAAGGAGGAATGCTGTGTAGAAGCTTGGTTGGTTTTGGTTTAGATCTGTATTTATCTATTTCTTTACTCACAATGGTGTGTTTGTGTGCTTATCCTGGATGTCTCAATTGAGAGTAAAATGTGAGATTACGTCAGTATCATGGCAACACAAATACGTAACACGAGAGACCGCTTGGACTCCGCCCTCTCATGAAGCTTACCCTCATTTTGGATTATAGCTAAAAAATATTTAAATATTGATCTTTTTCACACCAAAATTGAACGTATCACTTTAGAAGACATTAATTTAACCACTGGAGTCGTATCGATGACGTTTATGCTGACTGTCTGTGATTTTTGGAGCTTAAAACAGAAATCTCCATTCACTTGCATTTTAAGGACCTACTGAGCTAAGATATTCTATTTTTCTTCAAATGTGTTCTGGTGAAGAAAGAAAGTCATACACACCTGGGATATCATGAGGGTGAGTAAATAATGAGAGAATTTCCATTTATGGGTGAACTATCCCTTTAAGATGCAATACAAGCATCTGTCTGTATTGTTCGGAAATAGAACAACAATAAGGTTATATTCAATAATATAGAAATAAAACAAACAAAATTAACTATAAATAAATATATTGTATTATATTATATTAAATAAATATTTTAAAAAATTATACATATATATATATATATATATATATATATACAGGGTTGGGAGGGTTACTTTTGAAATGTATTCCACTACAGATTACAGAATACATGCTGTAAAATGTAATTTGTAACGTATTCCGTTAGATTACTCAATGTCAGTAACGTATTGTAAATACTTTGGATTACTTCTTTAGCACTGGTAGATTTTTTCACTTGTTTTGACTATAAAAACTCTGCCAGTACAGTAAGACAAAATACACATGTTAAAAATACATTCTCTGAAAAACCTAAATATCTTATGCAGTGTTGTTTCTAAAACAAGATCAATCAAATTGATTTTGTTTTAAGGATTTTTAGATATTTTTACAGTAAAACAATACAAAAATTATGATCAAGAATACGATTTTTGCCCTAATTTCAAAGATCTTTTTTGATTAAAAAAAAAAGAAAATAATCGTGCCTGGTAACGTGTGTATGTAAAATGGCTAGAAATAGCATTTTAGCTTAGCGTAAAGCTGACAATTTACACAAGGTTTATTTCTATTTCTTCTGCTCCAAGCTTCAAACTTACTTCTCTGTCTGCTCGTATGAATGTAACACATCATAAGAAAATGTTTCACCGTTGTTCAAATGCACTTTGGATCACATCATTTATATGTATAAATGTTTCCCATCTGAAAGGACTAAATATTAAATGAAACAAATGACAATAAAATGCAAAGTAATCTCTTCAGTAATCAAAATACTTTTTGAATGTAACTGTATTCTAATTACCAATTATTTAAATTGTAACTGTAGTGGAATACAGTTACTTCTATTTTGTATTTAAATACGTAATCCTGTTACATGTATTCCGTTACTCCTCAACCCTCTCTCTCTCTCTCTCTCTCTCTCTCTCTCTCTCTCTCTATATATATATATATATAGTGCATTCAGTATTGTGTCAAGGCACAGATCTGGGGAAGGCTACAAATGTTTTTTTGCAAATTTTCCCAAGAGCACATTGGCCTCCATAATTCTTAAATGGAAATAGTTTGGAACAATCAGGACTCTTCCTACAGCTGGCCACCTGGCCAAACTGAGCAGTCGGGGGAAAAGGGCCTTGGTAAGAGAGATGACCAAGAACCAGATGGTCACTCTGGTTGAGCTCCAGAGATCATGAGTGGAGATGTGAAAAACTTACAGAAGGACAACCATCACTGCAACACTCCACTGATCTGGGCTTTATGGCAGAGTTGCCAGACGGAAGACTGTCCTCAGTGCAAGACACAAAAAAAGCACCTAAAAGACTCTCAGACTGTGAGAAACGAGATTCTCTGGTCTGATGAAACGAAGATTGAACTGTTTGGCCTCAGTTCCAAGCGTCATGTCTGGAGGAAACCAGGCACCAATCATTACCTGCGCAATACCATCCCAACGGTGAAGCATGGTGGTGATAGCATCATGCTGTGGGGGTGTTTTTCAGTGGCAGGGACTGGGGGACTGGTCAGGGTTGAAGGAAAGCTGAATGCAGCAAAATATAGAGATATCCTTAATGAAAACTTGATCCAGAGCTCTCAGGACCTCAGACTGGGCCAAAGGTTCACCTTCCAACAGGACAATGACCCTAAGCACACAGCCAAGACAACGCAAGAGTGGCTTAGGGATGACTCTGTGAATGTCCTTGAGAGGCCCAGCTACAGCCTGGACTTGAACCCAATCGAACATCTCTGGAGAGACCTGAAAATGGCTGTCCACCAACGGTCCCCATCCAACCTGACAAAGCTTGAGAAGATCCGCAGAGAAAAATGGCAGAAAATCCCCAAATCCAGTTGTGCAAAGCTTGTCGCATCACACCCTAAAAGACTTGAGGCTGTAATCGCTGCCAAAGGTGCTTCAACTAAGTACTGGGTTAAGGGTCTGAATACTTATGTCAATGTTTTTCAGTTTTTATTTTTAATAAATTATAATAAAATAATTTAAAGCATTTTAGCATAAGGCTGCACCATAAAAAAAAAAAAAAAGTGAAAAAAAATGAAGGGGTCTGAATACTTTCTGAATGCACTGTATGTTTAATATATATATATATATATATATATATATATATATATATATATATATATATATATATATATATATAGTTCATTTTTTATATTTACTTAATATAATTTTTGTGGCAAAAAGTCACTCAACAGCAATGTGAAAGACTGGTAGAGAGCATACCAAGACTCATGAAAGCTGATTGAAAATCAGAGTTATTCCACCAAGTATTGATTTCTGAACTCTTCCTAAGTTAAAACATTAGTATTGTGTTGTTTAAAAATGAATATGAACTTGTTTTCTTTGCATTATTTAAGGTCTGAAAACACTGCAGCTTTTTTTATATTTTGACCAGTTATCATTTCCTGCAAATAAATGCTCTAAATGACAATATTTTTATTTGGAATTTGGGAGAAATGGTGTCAGTAGTTTATAGAACAAAATAAAAATGTTAATTTTACTCAAACACATACCTATAAATAGTAAATCCAGAGAAACTGATCATTTTGCAGCGGTCTCTTAATTTTTTCGAGAGCTGTTTATGGTGGAGACTGGGGCTAGTTGAAACACTTTTTTACACATCTTTTTTTACTCAAGTTAATATTTAGCAGGGTAGATTTTTATTATGCCAGTTATAAGTCAATTTCTGTATAGCCACGTACGTTGAAGTCTTGGCTACAAAAGTATGGAACATTTCTAATGTATTTGCCTAGGAAAAAAAGATATAGTTCACTGAACCCAAGAGCGGGGCATGTTGTCACACAATCTAGAATATTGAGTTTAGTACTGTTTATATTCACAGTATATGGAATCCGTTCTTCTTGATCTACTTCTGTATGATGTAATCCTGATCTTCTTGCATTGTTTAATAATTGAGTTTTAGATCACTTACAGACATTGTGCTCTCAAACGCCCTGAAACAACTTGAACTTTATTGGTCCCTCTCTGTTCACCCTGAGGCAATAAACATCCCTGCAATATTACAATGCTGCTTCACTGCTGCACTGAGATTTTGGAGTTGGCATGCAGTGTTTAGTTCTCCAGTAATGTTGTGCAACATACAGGTGTTCTTTAATCATGAACAAGGGATGTTTTCAAATGCATGAAATACCCTCAGCTGTAAAGCCTGGATTCTACATCACTTGTGTAAAGATTCGACTGATCTTCGTAGGACGTCCACTCCTGCAGAGAATCAAAGCTGTGCTGAAAGTCTTGTGTAAACAGCACTGAATCATTTGTATTCCCATCGACTCTGAACTGATGAAGACCCAAGTGTAAAGAACTTCTTTTGTAAGATTTTCCAGTCTTTTGAACAACAAATCTTCTTATGTAGACTTTTTCTTATTTTCATTTTAAGATGTTATTCTTGAACACAACTTTGTGGTGACAAGCAGGTATCTGGATTGTGTGGATATTTAAGGTCAAATTAATTGGTTTGTCTAACTCAAAAATCCCTTTTTGTACTATCTACGCACTGTTGCCATCAATTACCTAGAAACCCCATTAAAGGAATAGTTCACCCAAAAATAAAAATTCTCTCATTATTCACTTACCCTGATTCCATCCCAGATGTGTATGACTGTCTTTCTTCAGCAGAACACCAATTAAGATTTTTAGAAGATCTAAGCTCTGTTGGTCCTTATAATGCAAGTAAATGGGTACCAGCAGTTTGACAGTCCAAAAGTCACATTTAGGCAGCATAAAAGTAATCCACACGACTCAAGTCGATCAATGAATGTCTTCTGAAGCAAATCATTACGTTTGTGTATAAAATAAATCAGTAATTAAAACGTTATTAACTTTTCAAAAGCACATCCTGCCAGCAGTTGACGCATCACATAGCTGTCTCGTGACATAAGCTCATCGGTGAGTTCAAGGGAGAATTCGGAAGCGGTATTTATTTACAACAGAAGAACAACCATCACGCGAGAGTTAAGTCATTTCAAATGGCATCAGAGCCCTGGACTGAAGTGCCGATTTAAAGTTAAAAATGTTTTAATTATCGATCTATCGTACTGTATATATACAGATTTCGCTGTTTCGGAAGGAAATTGGTACTTTAATTAAGTGCCATTCAACTGATCACAAAGTATAGTCAGGACATTACTGATGTAAAAAACAGCACCATCACTATTTTTGATCAAATCTAGACAGGTCCCATTTCCAGCAGCCATCACTCCAACACCTTATCCTTGAGTAATCATGCTAAATTGCTAATTTGGTACTAGAAAATCACTTGCCATTACATCAAACACTGTTGAAAGCTATTTGGTTTGTTAAATGAAGCTTAACATTATCTTTGTGTTTGTTTTTGAGTTGTCACAGTATGCAATAGACTGGCATGTCTTAATGTCAATATTAGGTCACAAATGGCAAAAAAGAAACAGATTTCTCTAGAAACTCATCAGTCAATCATTGTTTTGAGGAATGAAGACTATACAATGCCTGAAAATTGCCAAAAAAAAAAAAAAAAAAAAAAAAAAAAGGAAGATTTCATACAAAAGTGTACACTACAGTCTTCAAAGACAAAGGACAACTGGCTCTAACAAGGACAGAAAGAGATGTGGAAGGCCAGATGTACAACTAAACAAGAGGATAAGTACATCAGAGTCTCTAGTTTGAGAAATAGACACCTCACATGTCCTCAGCTGACAGCTTCATTGAATTCTACCCGCTCAACATCAGTTTCATGTACAACAGTAAAGAGAAGACTCAGGGGTGCAGGCCTTATGGGAAGAATTGCAAAGAAAAACTTCTGAAATAGAAAAACAAATGAATTACTATATGCTACCTTTGTGTGCTTTTTGGAGCTTCAAAGTTTTGGCACCCATTCACTTGCATAATGAGGACCTGCAGAGCTGAAATATTCTTCTAAAATCTTAATTTGTGTTCTGCAGAAGAAAGAAAGTCATACACATCTGGAATGGCATGTGGGTGAGTAAATGATGAGAGACTTTGACAGAAATTTGAGGTAAATCTTTGTTCTTGAAGTTAACTTCATTTTATGATGTGAAAATTTATAGGAAAAAATACAAATTAATTCCAGATACTTTGTAGATATTTTCTAGAGAATCATTTTACAAATACTGGTTAAAAAAAAAAAAAAAAAAAAAAAAAGAAGGGATTTGGTCAAAAGAGGGTCTTCAAAGAGTCTGCTTCCCAGTAGTGAATAT
This sequence comes from Myxocyprinus asiaticus, assembly GCF_019703515.2. Lineage (NCBI taxonomy): Eukaryota > Metazoa > Chordata > Actinopteri > Cypriniformes > Catostomidae > Myxocyprinus > Myxocyprinus asiaticus. The sequence continues at coordinate 5,173,492 of NC_059383.1, read as the reverse complement.
TTCTTAATTTTTCCTTTTGAAGACATCCTAAGCTTTCTTCAAAGTATAATGTTTAGATCATAATTCAAAGTGTCAAGAAAAGTAACATTTATATTCACCCTAGTATATCAAAAACTAAAACTAAAATTAATTTGAGATCATTTTTATTTTATTTTAATTAGTTTTGGAGTTGTGAAAAAGTATTTTAGTTTCAGTTTTTTTTTTAATTTTTTTTTTTAATAATTTCAGTTTTTTGTTGTTGTTTCAGTTAAAGAAAATTATTTTAGTTTGTTTTTGTTTTTATTAACTGTCATAACACTGATGCACACACAAAGTGAAGTGGACAAAAAATTAATAATAAAATGTTGGCTCAATAACCATAACATACACTTACAATTACAATTCGCTTCTACTCAAAAACAAATATTTATAGTTTGGTTTTTTTTAGCTTAAATTTCATTAATGTGAACAACACAAAATATCAATTATAAGATGAATTCAGAATGATACATAAAGTTAATGAAAATTTGTGAGTTCTTTGAACTTCTTTTGCTTACAAATCCTTAAAAGTAAGATTTTAAGTACTACTATCTCAAACGATCAATCACAGAACTAAGTTTGTGGGGAATACCCATAAGCCCGTGCGCTTGAATAATTCAAGCATGTGTATTTGGTGAAACGGAACTGATGTAGGCATTTAATTTGTTTTTATTAAGAATTCATAGAGATTTTAGCTCATTTTAGTGTTACTGATATTTTTTATTTGTTTGTTTTTTACTGTAATTAGTTTTTTTGCTTAAAGTCATCATTAGGGTGATCAGTGTTCCCCTTGGAGAAGTTGGATTCAGTTCAATCCATGTACTTTTTCCTTGTGCATGAATGTGCATAGCATTATCTGCACTTCTTTGGGGAATCAAGTTTAATGACTGCATGACCTCGGTCATTATATTCTTTTGAGCCAATTGAATTAAGTATATAATTTCAGAGTAAACTAAAAGATATATTTTATTATAAGAATGTTAAAGAAGGAAATCTTCATTTATTTTTATGAATGAAGATCACTACTAAGAACGATTTATCCACAAATCCAGATAATTCCAAATGGTCCACAATATTCTTTTTAATAATGCACTCAGTATATAACAGCCTAATATTTTCCATGCAAACCATATATATATATATATATATATGTGTGTGTGTGTGTGTGTGTGTGTAAAACAGCCAGAGGATGGTTTAGATGCATAATACTAGGCTGATGTTTTTTTTTTTCTTCTTTTTTTTTTTTTCTTCAACTTTGTGCACTTTTATGTCACAGGTATTAATTTTATATGTATTGATTTGTTTGTTTATTTATTTATCAGATTTCAACTTTTGTTTGAACATTGTCACAACTTTGTTATAAGAAGGTCACATTAAAACTGTTTTGTTAACCTTTCATTTATCATTAATTTAGCATTAATTAATTTATCATTTATTTAATCTACTCTTCATTTTACAGATATATATTTTTTTTTACCCTTTTCCAAGACCTACAAACAATAATGAGATCACACTGCCCAGACTCAGACTTTCAATCTAAAACAATGAAAAAAAGAAAAGAAAGAAAAATCATAAAAATTGTTTTTACATTTTCAAAACTATGATAATCTAAACAGAAACTGAAATAGAAATTTCAGTATGTACTGCTGTGGTGTTGTTTTCATCACGAGTAGCAATTTTACCCTTAACGTACTTGGTTACCTAGGAGACAACAGTGTCAGAGCATAAGAGCATGCTTCTTATGAAATATGCAACGTGATTTGTGACAAAAACAAGAAATCTTGTTTAAAAGCAACAAATCAGAACAGAAAAGTTTTATTGTATGTCATTTCAAATCAAGTTTAAAAGATATTCTGTATTTCTGATGCATAAAATGCTAGCTTAGCCATTTTATTCCAAATAATAAATAAATAAATAAATGTTTTAAATGTCATTTTTACCATTTGAGATGTGATCGAAATGACATTATGATAGAAATGTTCATGACATTTCAGATGACAAAAACAGAATGTTTCTATGATGCATGCACTGTATATCCACTGCTGGACATTGTCAGTACACAAATTATATCCATTAATGAAAGTGTGAAAAGTGTGTTTTAATGTCCATATGGGCCAAAAGTGGCCATATTTGAAGAACCCAAAAAATGTATTTCCCATTGTATTTGCAGAAAATACCAGTGCACATTTTAACTCCAGTAAATTACCTCTCAACACTCTCATCTCAAGTTTACCCCAAAACAACTAAAATTGTCATAGTTAATTAATTTGTACATTGTCTGAAGAATTTGGAGTTTTCTAGAAGCTATGCAGTTGTTGGGCTGTTCTGGGAGTTGTTTACTGGCCCAAGTCAAAAAAGGCCCACCAGCAAGTCTCCATGATATTCTGGTCACTACAAATGGCTCAGGTCCTTCCTTCAGTGTAAGTGTGGTGGTGGGGGCGTAGTTAAGCGCCGGTTTGTGAAAGGAGAGTGAGATCAGGAGATGAGAATGGTAAGGATCATCACCTGGCAATGATTGACTCTAACGGCTGTTTGTCATTGCAGTAAGAGTTTAGACGGGCTTTTAAGAGCGAGCCAGATGCCAGTGAGGAAGAGAGAGCTGCACAGAGCAGAGTGTCCCAGAGTGCGATATTTGTGTTGTGCTGAAAAGCATCCCATTAATGTGTGTTTGTGCTGCTGAAAAGCAGTGGTGTTGAATGTTTTGTTACACTGAAAAGTGCTGACAATAAAGTGTCTTATGTTGGATGTTTGCCCAGCTCCCGCCTCCTTCAGAGAGTTAAAGAACTTTGTAACACTGGTGCTGAAACCCGAGCATTAAGGGAAGACGAATGCTGCCATGGATCCCTCACATCTAGAGGACATGGTCAAGACCCTCGCCAGCATCCACCAGATGCAACATCAGGCCCTCCTGGAGCTGCGCACTGAGCTGGAACAGCAATTCCTTACTCTCCTCCAGGCCCAAGCGGAGGACGGCAGACGTTCCAGAGCTTACTGCACCAGGAGGGTACTGCCGCCGTGACCTTGGACCCCGTGACCGCCCCGCCCCAAGTTCTGCTAGTCAAAATGGGCCCCCTTGACAATCCGGAGGCCTTCTTGGAGCTCTTTGAGCAGACAGCAGGGGCATCCGGATGGCATCCAGTGGGCGGTCCGATTGATTCCACTGCTGTCCGGGAAAGCCAAACTCGTGGCACAGCAGTTACCAGCAGAGAACCTCCTGGCATATGCCGACTTGAAAAAAGCCGTCCTACAAAGGGGCGACCGAACACCTGTGCAGCAGCACCAATGCTTCTGCTCTATGACCATTGGTGAGCACGGCCACCTGTTTGCCTTCGTCCAGCAGCTCCGGGATGCCTGCCAGAGGTGGTTGCTGGATGAGCAACGTGACGTCAGAGCTATCATCGTTCTGGTGGTACTGGAGAATTTCATTGCACGACTTCTGAGAGGGAAGGTGGGGTACATACAAGGCCTTGGTGGATTCGGGTTGCAGCCAAACCTCCAGCCATCAATGCCTGGTTCAAGATGAGGCTTTGGGTGCTAGTCACAAGGTGAAGCTAAGGTGTGTGCATGGGGATATTCACAGTTATCCTATAGTGACCGTGACAATTCAATTTCGAGGACAAAAGCATAGTGTCAAGGCTGCGTGTTCGTGCCTCACCCATCCACTAATTTTGGGCATGAATGGTTCAGTGTTTTCCACATTATTAAGGGAAATTTGTGTGGATGGGTCCTGTAACAGAGCATCTTAGTGTGGGGTTGGTGATGTGCTGGCTGGGGAGGTGGAGCTGGGGCCGTCTACGTCAGCTCCGTGTCAGGATGACGTAAGGGAGGGGGAAGTCTCGGCTTGTATCGAGTGATGCAGGACGTTCAGACAAAGGAAGATACAACCCAGTTATTGATACCAAAGAGCCATCAGGAAATGTTATTCCAGGTGGCTGATTATGATCTGATGACCTTTTTTTATTGGCCGGGCATTTGCGGGGATGTTCACAGATGATGTGCGGCATGCCATGAATGTCAGCTGGCGAATCTGCCGACCACCCCAAGAGTACCGTTGCGCCCATTTCCTTTGATCGAGGTCCACTTTGAAAGAATTAGTATGGACCTCGTCGGGCCATTAGGCGGACAGCACACAGACATAGCTTTGTGTTGGTTATGGTGGACTACGTGATATCTGGAAGCTGTGCCTTTGAGCAACATATCAGCACATAGTGTTGCGGAGGCACTCTTCAGAATAAATTCCCGAGTGGGGATTCTGAAAGAAATCCTCACTGATCAAGGCACTACCTTTTATGTCATGTACACTACGCGAGCTATACGAATTATTGGGCATTAAATCGATTTGGACAAGCGTCTACCACCCGCAAACGGACAGCTTGGTCAAACGGTTTAATAAAACCCTGAAAAACATAATTTGTGCGTCCATGCACGAAGATGCTTGGAATTGGGCTAAGTGGCTTAAACCCCTGTTATTTGCAGCTCGAGAGGTCCCGCAAGCCTCCACGAGGTTATCCCCATTTGAATTATTGTATGGGCGTAAGCCTTGTGGTGTCTTAGATGTTGTGATGGAAAATTGGGAGGAGGGACCTTCAATCAGCAAAAACAAAATTCAATACATTCTTGACCTGAGAGCAAAACTCCACACATTGTGGCAACTATCACTGGAGAATTTGCTACAGGCTCAAGAACGTCAGACCCGGCTGTATAACTGGGGAGCTCGGTTACGGGAATTTACACAGGGAGATAAAGTCCTTGTATTACTACCCACATCAAGCTCTAAATTACTTGCAATGTGGCATGGGCCATTTGGGGTCACATGGTGAGTCGGGGAAGTCGATTATGAGGTTAAACGAACGGATAGGAGCAGAGCACTGCAAATTTACCATCTCAACCTCTTAAAACCATGGAGGGAGGTGGTGCCAATGGCTTTGATCTCGGATCTCACTAAAAAGGGAGCCCCAGACCCAGTCCAGTGGTCGGAGCCATGACAACAGGCTTTTATGCAGGTGAAAGCTGCGCTTTGTGGTGGGCCGTTGTTACATGCTCCTGATTTTTCTCTCCCTTTTGTTGTACAGACCAATGCATCAGACAGGGGGTTGGGAGTCGTGTTGTCCCAGGTGGTCGAGGGGGAGGAGCGCCCGGTGATGTACATCAGCCATAAGCTTTCGGCGAGAGAGGCGAGGTACAGCACCGTTGAGAAGGAGTGTCTGGCCATCAAGTGGGCGGTCCTCACCCTTCGGTATTACATCCTGGGACAGGCTTTCACCCTCTGTTTGGACCACACCCCACCCCAGTGGCTCCATCACATGAAGGATACCAATGCCTTGATCACCCATTGGTATCTGACTCTTCATCCTTTTAAGTTCGAGGTGGTACACAGACCGGGGGCGCAGATATCTGTTGTGGACTTTCTCTCCAGAAATGGGAGGGGGGAGTACTGGGCAGGCCAGATGGCTCCCCAACCTGAGTCGGGCGATGGGGTTATGTGGTGGTGGGGGCTTGGTTAAGGGCCGGTTTGTGAATGGAGAGCAAGATCAGGAGAATGGTAAGGATCATCAATGATTGCCTCTAACAGCTGTTTGCCATTGCAGTGAGTGTGGAGACGGGCTTTAAAGAGCGAGTCAGATGCCAGTGAAAAAGAGAGAGCTGCACGGAGCAGTGTTCCAGAGTTTGATATTTGTGTTGTGCTGAAAAGCCTTATTTGAGTATGTCCACTGAAATGTGGGATTTATAAACTGTGAAAATTGTGGGAAATAAAGCCCCTTTGAGTTGGATCTCGCCGTCTCCCGCTTCCTCCTAGCCACGAAAACTAAGAACTTTGTTACAGTAAGTTTATGGGATATTTTCACCTTTTTTATTGTCTGCCAAGCGACAATTGTATGTTTAATAGCATAGAAAAGTAACAGCCCATTTTTCCTCAACAAGCTGCATCATTTGAGGTATCAATAAGGTGGGCAAAATGGTGCTGGATGAGTTGCTCAATGAAGTGTAATATTTAGGAGTTTGTTGAAATCCCTACCCCATTATTACTAAGAAAAATAATTATAGTGATGCTTGCCGTAGCAAACACCATTAATAATGATGTCTCATATTATCACAGTTTATGTCATAGTCATTTTGGGTGAGAGATGTGCTTCACTCTAGGTTCCTATACTGATGAACCTCAGCACCATGGACAGCGGCACACCACAAGCACATGGCCAGCAGGAGGGTCCTGAAATCAACAAAACCACCACACAATCGCTGCCATTAAACACCATAAATACACAACACAGTATCTGCCCTGGCTAAACATCCTGCAAGCATACTTTTCACTGGCACTTTTGCTCCCTTGTTAATCAAGTAAAATTACTTTTGGTACAACTTTATTAGTGGTCCAATTGCTGCTCAATGAGGAAGTGATGCCTCAACTGCTGGACAGTCATAATTTATATAAAAATGTATATACTGTATACAATTTTCACACGTAACATACTGAAGTGGTTTGTGTTTATTTAACTCTTTGTTTAGACCATCATAATTTTTCATATGTAATGATCAGTATATTTATGAATGATTTTCATTTTTTTAAGACTGAAATTGTGATAAAGTTTCTACAGAATCAGATCAGAATCAGAATGAGCTTTATTGCCAAGTATGCTTACACATACAAGGAATTTGTCTTGGTGACAGGAGCTTCCAGTGTACAACAATACAAAAACAATACAAAACAGCAGCAAGACATGGATATAATAAAAAATAAAAATGAATTATACACATATGTACAGACACACACATACATACATACACACATACACATGGGTAGTGCAAATCTAATACAGTCTGTTATGTAGAGTGTAAATACAAATATGTTATGTACAGTGCAAATGTTTTTTTTTTTCAGAGGAATGAAATGGCAGAAGAGGATGGATGTGTTGGATAAATATAAGAAAGACTAAACTGTGTATTGCACATAGTTATTGCTCAATGGGGCAATTTAATTGTTCATGAGATAGATAGCCTGAGGGAATAAAACTGTTCCTGTGCCTGACGGTTCTGGTGCTCAGAGCTCTGAAGCATCGGCCAGAAGGCAACAGTTCAAAAAGGTAGTGGGCAGGGTGATTTTTCCAGCCTTTTTCCTCACTCTAGAAGTGTATAGTTCTTGAAGGGGGGGCAGGGGGCAACCAATAATCCTCTCAGCAGTCCGAACTGTCCTTTGTAGTCTTCTGATGTCTGATTTCGTAGCTGAACCAAACCAGACAGTTATTGAAGTGCAGAGGACAGACTCAATGACTGCTAGGTGGAACTGTATCAGCAGCGCCTGTGGCAGGTTGAATTTCCTCAGCTGGTGAAGGAAGTACAACCTCTGCTGGGCCTTTTTCACAATGGAGTCAATGTGGGTCTCCCACTTCAGGTCCTGTGAGATAGTAGTGCCCAGGAACCTGAATGACTCCACTGCTGCCACAGTGCTGTTTAGAATGGTGAGGGGGGTCAGTGTTGGGGTGTTCCTCCTAAAGCCCACAATCATCTCCACCGTTTTGAGCATGTTCAGCTCAAGGTAGTTTTGACTGCACCAGACAGCCAGCTGTTTAACCTCCCTTCTGTATGCAGACTCATCGTCATCTCGGACAAGGTCGATGACAGTGGTGTCATCTGCAAACTTCAGGAGCTTGACAGAGGAGTCCTTGGCGATGCAGTCATTGGTGTTGAGGGAGAAGAGTAGTGGGGAGAGCACACATCCCTGGGGGGCACCAGTGTTGATTGTACAGGTGCTGGAAGTGAGTTTCCCCTGTCTTACAAGCTGCTGCCTGTCCGTCAGAAAGCTGGTAATCCACTGACAGATAGACATGGGAACAGAGGGTTGGTGTAATTTATTCTGGAGTATAGCTGGGATGATGGTGTTGAAAGCCGAACTGAAATTCACAAAAAGGATCCTTGCATATGTCCCTGGTCTGTCCAGATGTTGCAGGATATGATGCAATCCCATGTTGACTGCATCATCCACAGACCTGTTTGCTCGATAAGCAAATTGAAGGGGATCTAGAAAGGGTCCAGTGATGTTCTTCAGGTGGGCCAACACCAGTATCTCAAATGATTTCATGACCACAGACGTCAGGGTGACAGGTCTGTAGTCATTAATTCCTGTGATTTTTGGTTTCTTTGGGATGGGGATGATAGTGGAATGTTTGAAGCATCATGGTACTTAACACTGCTCCAGTGATCTATTGAAGATCTGTGTGAAGATGGGGGCCAGCTGGTTAGCACAGGATCTAAGACATGCAGGTGAAACGCCATCTTGGCCCTGTGCTTTCCTTATCCTTTGTTGTCAAAAGACGTGGCTCACATCATCTTCACAGATCTTAAGTGCAGGTTGAGTAGCAGGAGGGGGGAGGAGGGGGGTTGCAGGAGGTGTTGGTGTTTGTGTGAAGTGAAGGTCAGAGTGGGTGTGGGGTGTGAAATTGGGCCTTTCAAATCTACAGTAGAACACATTCAGGTCGTCAGCCAGTTGTTGGTCCACCACAGGGTTGGGGGCAGGAGTCCTGTAATTCGTAAGTTGTTTCATGCCACTCCACACTGATGCAGGGTCATTAGCTGAAAACTTGTTTTTCAGCTTCTCAGTGTATCTTCTTTTAGCCACTCTGCTTCCCTTATTCAGTGTGTTCCTGGCCTGATTGTACAAGACTTTATCCCCAACTCTGTAAGCATCCTCTTTGGCCTGACGAAGCTGCCTGAGTTCCGCTGTAAACCATGGTTTGTCATTGTTAAATAAGTCCTAGTAGGAATGCACATATCCTCACAAAACTGATATATGATGTAACAGTATCTGTGAGCTCGTCCAGATTGGTGTCTGCAGCCTCAAAAACACTCCAATCAGTGCAGTCGAAGCAGGCTTGTAGTTCCAGCTCTGCTTTGTTGGCTCTTTACAGTCCTTAATACAGGCTTAGCAGATTTTAATTTCTGTCTGTAGGTTGGAAGAAGATGAACCAGAGAGTGATCAGATAGTCCCAAAGCTGCTCTAAGAACAGAGCGATATGCATCCTTTATTGTTGTGTAGCAGTGATCCAGTATATTTCTGTCTCTGGTGGGGCATGTAATGTGCTGTCTGTATTTGGGCAGTTCACGTGTGAGGTTTGCTTTGTTAAAATCCCCAAGACTAATAATAACTGAGTCTGGGTATTGATCAGCCAGCTGTTGCAGCGCGGCATTCACACACACGTTTAGCGTGATATACACACTCACCAGAATAGTCGAGGAAAACTTCCGCGGAGAGTAGAAAGGCTTACAGTTAATAAAGAGTGCTTCCAAATTAGGTATGTAAAAAAAGTAGTGAAAATAAATGATAAAGGCATTGTAAAAAGTTTCCAAGACAGTTTAATATGAGTTCACATAACAGTGAGACCATTCTTGAGATCATTTTAAATAATAATGAACCCTTGGGCCATAATAAACACCCAATTATAATGAGAAAATTGTGTTCATCTTTTGTGTCAATATTTATGTTCTTAGCAATTTTCGAAATGGGATTCTAATGTAGCTTCATATTTACTGAATACAGCATCATCCACCATATACTTCCTACTTTTGTAATAGTAAGTGAAATAGTTATTCCGTTAAAACTCTTTTAGAAAGTAGTATGCTACATAGTTATTACTTGACTGGCGTCCAGATGTCATCTTGAAAAATAATAATAAAAATAATAATGATAATAATAACAATAACATATATATACTGTATACACACACACACACACACACACACACACACACACATATATATATATATATATATATATATATATATATATATATATATATATATATATATATATATATATATATCTATGAAATACAGCTATACCCAGTATGAACAATGATGAGACATAGTCAAATCTGAAGTTTCAATAAATAGAGAGAGAGAGTTTACTGAAGACAAAGTTCTCCACATTTCCAAAGGCAAAAGACTGAAAGAGAAAATGAGTTGAGGATCTAACATCGAACTAACTTAGATTACAGAAACAACAGTATTTATAGGCATATGACATCATCTCTTATGAGTTCTGAGATCTGATAAGTGAACAGTACAGATTATTCTAGAAATCTTACAAACATGACGTTCTGTTTAACTATGTGAATGCAATCATTCAAAAGATTATCTTTTTAAAACACCAAATCAAGTTTGTAAGCAGAAATGGGTCAGAGGTGAGTCTTCTCTTTAGATACACAGGCGTCTATTTCCTCTGATTTACCACATGATTCTCAAAACTACAAACAATCTCTGCAATGACATCATTAGACAGAAAAAAAAAAAAAAAAAAAAAGAAAGAAATTCTCAAGGTTGTCAGGCCTCACTGGGACACAGGCCTTATCAGCTGGAACAAAATAGATCAATACATCCAAATGCAACAGAAACGTTAGGCAGAAATATACTTTTAGTGATGATTGCTAAGAATGTATTTGTGTCAGTAATTAATGACCTAAAACTTAAACACAGTAAAACTCTTACTTAAACTGAATTAAACTTAAACTGATCAATGAAATAGTTACAACTCACATGTATATTTGTTCTCTGGGAGCCGGGCTAAATGAGAAAGCACTGTTAACTGCATTCCTGACATGGGTCAGACCCTCAGTCACACCTCAGAGGTCAAATACACAAATTACCTGTAACATTCATAATTATAATATAACCGGAATAAATGCACATGACTAAAAATGCTTTATTACCTTTTGATTGGAACAATTGCTAGTAAATGTATTCAACTCATCAATAGGCTGAAGAGACGGGTAAATCCACCATATCCAAATATGTGTAAAAATGCACAAGCATTTGCCATTTGGCAGTCCAATCAAATAATCAAATACAAAAGAGATGTAAGCTCTGTAATGTGTTGTATGCTACTCATTTTGGAAAATGTAGCATGTCATCCAATTATTATATATTGTGCACAGTATACGTACTACATACTGCAGCAATATTAAGAGTAGTAAGATATTATGCTATTCTGCACAGTCCTTTTCTTTTTGTCTTAGCCCCTTTTGTAAGTTTCTAATCATTAATAGCATCAACATGTGTGCAGCATATGTGTGGTTGCTTGTTACAGTTGTTAAACAAACAGAAATGGAAATATTTACAGAGCTGAACTTGAGTGCCTGAGGCCAGCGTGAGCCTTGCATGTGGATGCTGTCCATAGAGATGAATGTTTCCATGTTGCAATGCCATAGAAGCCAACAGCCCTGTATTGATCTAATGCACAATGTACCTGTCCACAAGCACTTTGAAGAAAAATATACAAGGACAAAAATGTTGAAAAACAAGGTAAACATCAGTGTGGACCACTGTTATCGAAATTAATAAAAACTAAACAATTACAAATTTGCATGAACTCTGTTATGAACAGTTTTCATAAAACTGTTAAAAAAGGTAATTTATTTTTTGAGTTATGCCCCCACCTTTTTAGTATTCCTCAACATTTCTCTTATGGAAAAGATGGAAAATAAAGCCAAAATTGGATTCTTTTTTAGTAGTTTAATTACCAAAAGTGTATATTGTCATTAGTGACCCTAGATATGTAATAGTGTCACAAAATATATTTGCACTTCCATTAATATTTTTGGTAACATTAGTAAAAAAACATTAGTTACCATTAACTAACAATGAACAATACTTTTACAGCGTTTATTAATCTTAATTAATGTTAATTTCACCATATACTAATACATTTTTTTTAATCAAAAGTTGTATTTGTTAACATTAGTTAACACACTATGATCTAACATTAAATAACAATGAACAATTGTATTTTATTATCTAACATTAACATAGATTAATAAATGCTGTATAAAAATATCGCTAATTTTTTTGTCCGTGATACCTAATGCATTAACTAATGGAACACAGATATCTAATCTTTTTTTTTTTTTTTTTTTTTTAATTATTTTTATTTTTAACAAAACACATTAGAAATAGAAAATAGAAAACAAAACAAAAAATCTAGCTTCAGCTACTCAACAGCTGTAGATATTGTTAATAAGTTATTGATTTAAAGTCATTAAAGTCAAAACTTCCTGCTTCCCAGCCCTGAGAATATGCAAAATGATTGATTGGCAAAAAGTGCCTCAGAGTCTTCTGATTGGCTAATCACAGAATCTGATGATCCCAGTCACATTTTAGTTTGCCCTTTACAAAGTTAAAGGCTATCACATAGACAGATATGACATTTCACCTGTTTCAGTGATAAGTGTCAGGTAAAAGGGACTTTTCCTGCATTCAGTTCTATATATATATATATATATATATATATATATATATATATATATATATATATATAAAACACTTTTAGCACCTTTATCTTTTAATGAGGAATATATCATTTGAACACCATTGAAACAATATATTTTTTCAATCGTTATGTGCTTCAGTATAACCCTGCCCCTCTCAGAAAGTTTAATTTACTGTAAATAAAGTCAGATATTTTAAGGTTTTTCAACATTCGTCAACACTTGCACAATAAATGACAGTCTGAAAGAATGATTCAGAGAGCTCCCATGGAGAAACAAGTGACCATGTGGCATGAGTGATATGAACTCTAGCTGTGATCTCAATGTTTTTTTGCAGAATAAGTGACGTCAGTGAAGTATGTCATTTTTAAACAACAATCAATTTTTTTTTTTTTTAACATATTATGCAAATAAAATAAAATTATAGGAGGAGCACATCTGCTGGGCCACATCAAAGCAACATAACTGCTCTGTTACATGCTGTGATTTGTGATGTACAATGAAGTGTAAAAGTCCACAAATGAAAATGCTTCCATTTTGTACTCTTTTATAACTCAATAAATCATTACAGATGATATTCTCTTCATAACAATTTGGGTAAAAGGTTGAGAAATTTACATAAATTGTTTCCTCTTGCTTCATTGACAATATGCACCTGACTCAAGCTCCAAAACGTATTCAAAGTTGTTCAAAACCTGATGATCCATGTTATCACAGTACGATATGAAAACGTTCTTAAGAACATCTTTAATGGAAACAAGGAAATCTGACTGTAATGCATACCAAGGGTCTTTAGTGACCCGGGTCCTTATTCCACCCCCTGTACCCCAGTTATGCCCACACCTCTTTATTATTCCTTTTTCTTCCTAATAGCGTAAATAATTGCAAAATTCTCAAAAATATATTTTATAACTGCTTAATAAGCAAAAGTGTATATGATTATTAAAGACCTGAGATATGTAATAGTCACTTTTTGCGCTTCCATAAATCATACATTTATAATTATTTCATATCTATTAAGTTTACTATCTCGGGTGATCTATTTATTTATTTATTACAAGACAAATGAGTACTATTTTCAAACTAATATATCGTGTTGATTTTCTGTGCGACAATGGTGAATTATCAGTATACCATTTGCATGAAAAAACATACATATTAAACATGCTATTTCAAGGTAGTGCTGACTTCATTTACATCTGACATTTCTGTTTGAAAAAGAAATAATGTTGAAGTAAGCTATAGCAAGTGTAACTCATGAACAGTATGATTTGGCTATAGTCAATTGTGTACTACTGAAATGATGTTGTGCCTCTTTTTAGACTCAAAATGTGCCTCAGAAAATACATATGTGTTGCTTCTGTGAAGTTTATGTGTTATGTGTAGCTCAGTATGTGTTTGACAGCCAGTTGCGTCTCATGAAACTTCAGTGTGGAAGTAATGAATCCTGTTTTGACATAATGAATCCAGGGTTTGAAATTAACACCCTCCAACCCGCAAAATGCAGGAAAAAATCGGCAGTGGTGGGTAACTCTGTCATTTTTACCTGCCACTTTGGCGGGTGACCTTTACAGGGTTTTTCCTGCATTGATATTCTAGAAATGTCGCGCGGCGAAGCAAATGTAATGGTATTCATGCCTCTCATAACTTACATGCGCATCTGTCTGGGACGAATGAAGCGTGCTTTCGCGTGAACCGCTGCATTCACGCACATCATGCTGGGTGTCCACTGGTGCATGGTGAGCGAAGTGAAGCGAGCGTTTTCGAGCACCATGCCCGCGAGGTGGATTCTCATTGAAATGAATTGAAAACAGTGGACACACGCAAAACTTGCGTGATTTATTCGGGCTTTACTCGATATCAGTGCGGCCGGCAGAGACCATAAAACTTATGTGACTTTATTTGAATTCTACAGAGAACATTCTAGTATAAAGCTCTATATGTAGGAAAACAAACTGCTAGACAGCCCCTTCATTATAAGCAGCACTAATGAGTTTAAAATGGAAACAAATAATAAACATGATAAGTTTTTAAAATACAGATCATCATCATTGTCCTTACTAAAATATTTTGGTATTTGGTAATGTTTTACTAAAATTGCTTTTTTTCCTGCACTAACTGGTAACTTGTATAGATTCATATTTAATCTATTAGACTTGTAGTTGTAGGTAAATGTTTCTAAATGTATTTAGGTTATTAGCGTTTTTTTTTTTTTTTGTTTGTTTGTTTTTTACAAATGGGCTACTATAGTTTATTTTTTAGAAAAAGACTATCTACATTAATCTAACCATAGTAATGAGAAGCCATCCATGGTCTTACCTGTGGGAATGGCTTCCTCATTACAAATGCCACTGTTAAACAAGGATAGCTCAATGGTAAACTTTAATATAGTCAAGTACATCTTAGAATGAAGGGATTGAAAACTTCCATGAATTATGGACAAATTATTGACAGATTTTCCTCCTGTTCTAACTGTCCATGACAGAGATATTCTAAAGGTGACTTAAATCATTAGGCCTGTGTCCTGCTAAACTAATATCATTCGTCATCAATTAATGTCCAAACAAATGCATGCAGTTACAGTCTCCAGTTACCTTTATCACATTTTGCAAATCAGGAATTTGGGATAGTGAAAATGTCGAGTTGCTAGCCACAGTGGCTAGTGAGCGAAAATGTTAATTTCAAACCCTGGTTGCATCATCTCTTTGATATACAAAAAATAAAACATTGAAATAAATCATAATATATTCTGTTCTATTATTTGCTAATTGTTTAGAAATTATTTGGAAAATTTGACACTATCTGGGCATTTTGTACATCCGTTTGTGACAGATATATGTGACAGGTCTAAAGACCCAAGTATGAAATAATATTTGGTGAAACACCCAATACATTTTAGGGTTAAACAACTTTGGACAACTTTTAGAGTCCATGTTGTCATTAAAGCAAAAGGGACACATACTACAAAATTCATGTATATGTTTAAACTTTTGCTCAAATTGTTATGCTGATTATTCAAATTGTAATGAAATTTATGTATTGAATTATAAAATGTTTAAGTTTATTAGTCCACTCAATTGTGTTAATGGTGAAGTTCAATAATTATACAGAGATAGTATAAATAGTATATAGGTCGATTTCCCCGAAAAGTGTAAACACTTTGGCTCCAAAGCTCTTTTTAAGAAAACATTGTATTCTGTTGTGTGTATGTTTGTCTGAGCCTCTGACCAGCCTGAAACAGCAAAAGTAGCTTGACCAATGGCTTCAGTCTGGGGTGGGACTATCTGTTTATTTTCCGTCCAATTTAAGACAGGGAGAGTGTTCACAAAACCGGTTTGAGAAATTTTTTTATTTTTGCAGTTCCATTTGGTGCCAATAGAGGCTCAGCAATCACACACTTACCCTTTAAATGCTTCAGTCAAACATTGTTTATTAAAATGTACTTAAACTTATTAAAGTTTCGGTAACATTTTCTATAAAGCCAATATTTACAATGCATTGTAAAGGTATTATACATGCATTATACTGCATTCATAATGTCTCATAATACTCCTTATAATAAGTTATAACTTTTCATAAATATTTATAACCACAGTTACAATACAATAAAAGGCATCCCCTATTCATAGTTATACTTAAGAGTATAATGCATTATAAAACAAGCAACATTCAATTTTAACGCAGCAGAAGCAAATAAAGTTAATTGTATAAGTGCTGTCATGCAAAAGCAGCATAGTGTAAACAGTTGTGGCAGCGGGGGCGTGGTCGAGCGTCCGTCTGGAGAGAAAGCGTTAAGTGCGCTTGAATCTGAGCTAGATTATGTGTAACACCTGTCTCTAATTAAAGTGAGCATGGGGAGAGCGGCATATAAGCAGCCACACCACCAGCAGAGAGAGTGAGAGAGTCTGGTACAAAGAAGGCCACGGTGCTCCTGAAGATGAAGCGGTTACATTTAACCTGTTATGTTTGTGAAGCTGATGTGTTTAAGTGACTACGTGTTTATGAAGCTGATGTGTTAAATGCCTACATGCCTGTGAAGCTGATGAGTTTGTGAAGTTGTAAAGCACTGAAATGGTCTATTAAAAGTCCTACCTGAGCCAGGAAAAACCTGCTTCCCTGTGTTCTCCTTCCCGCCTGTTGTGAAGCTGTTTTACACTGGTGCCGAAACCCGGGATCATTGAGGTATGCCCCATGGAGCCCTCCCAGTTGGCAGAGATCCTCCAGTCCCTCGCCAGCCTACATCAGAACCACCAACAATCCCTGATTGAGCCCTGCCAAGACCAAGATCACCACTTCTTTGAGATCCTGTGAGCTCAAGCAGAGGACCGGCATGCGATCTGGAGCCTTCTTGGCCAGGAGAGAGCCCCGGCTGCGACCCCGGACAACAGTAGCCTCCTGCCCCCACGCTCCTGAAAATGGGGGCGGAAGACAACGTGGAGGATTTCTTGACCTTTTTGAGCAGACGGCTGTGGTCTGGAGCTGGCCACGTGACCAGTGGGCAGCCAGGCTCCTTCCGCTCTTATCTGGGGAAGCCCAGCTTGCTGCCCAACTGCTGCCGGCTCAAATCTGACTTTACACTTCACAACATACATAACCAAGTTTTATATGCTAACATGCATTACATGATGCCTAACCTGTGGTTAGAATCATAGAATGCATTATTAAGACCATGTACATACATGATGCACACTTATACAATGTATAATAATGTATATTCAAATTTAATGTGTACATGTGAATTAACCATAAAGAGAAAGTATGTCATGTTTCATATGTAAATGCTTGTTTATGTAGAGAATGTTGATGTTAACAAATGTCATGTCTCTTGCACCGATTTCATTATATAAAGTCAGGATAAAAGTATGCTCTTTTTCTGAGTGGGAAAACTGAGGAAACTTAGAACAAAGAGTCATAAATTAATTATCTTGAGGGGAGGACACTTTGACCACAGGCCCTCTGAAAAGCTGCCTCTGATTGGCTTAGAGCCTCTTCAGGGTGTGACCAAACAGACATCGTTAAAAGACCATCCTGGACAACCCCTCTCTTCTCTGCTTTACGACTTACACACTCTTTGACCTCTGTCCCAGGATGTCCCAAGTCTCCTTTGCTGGAGGGCTTATTTCTGGGGCACTACCTGGTCATTCCATCACCCATTCATTGAACCAAACAAAGGCCTCCTGGAACGGAACCAAGCCAAAGGATTTCAAAGAACTCCACACACCGAAAATGCACGCAATGCAATGCAACACAAGTACATACCTCCAGAATTTCGCTGAAATCTGGTGCTTTCTTTAATATAATTTGAGTAACCCGATCTCAAATAAAGGCGTACTAAAGGAGCTCTCTTTAAGAGCATCACGGGACTTTTCAAACTCCATCCTCTCCGACTTCTCCAAAGATGTCGAAGTCATCACTTCAAAGCCCCACTTGATCATTCCAGCACCAAACTATCCGGCATCCACAATCTTAAACAGAGGTCCAAAACATCGACAGAGCACAACTACAACTTTCTACGGACCCAGCCAAAGAACAAATAGGTCTGTATTAGAGTCTTTACAGTTCTGGAATGTCTTTATGGAGAATCAAAGAAAAAGATTAAAATTATATATATATATATATATATATATATATATATATATATATATATATATATATATATAAAGCCAATGCAGCAGTCAATCCCTCACCAAACATTTGAGGTCCAGTTAGCATGTGGGTTTAAACATTTGAGAAGCCCCTGTAATAATCCAAGTTGGACGCTTCTTTGAACAATAATCCATATTGAAAACCAAATCTCATGCAGTGTGGGTAATCCAAAGAAAAATCCAGATGCAAAGTAAATTCATAGTCCAATACTTGAGATGTCTTCGGAAACACACAAGAAAACCCTCTGTGTTCAAATACAAACAAAACAAAATAATGAGATATGCTAGCCATTAATGAAAGCTTCTGCGTAAGAATTTATTCAACATACAACCATTAAAAGGAACAGAAATAAAATGCACTTACATTGAGCATTTAGATTAACCTTGTTCCTCAAAATAGGGTAAATAACAGACTTAACAAGGAAGAGCCCAAGCTCCTTGCTTCTGCTTACACACCTCTCTTTGCTACTAGCTCTTTCACTAATATAGGACACTTCTATGGAGAAAAAACTCCATTGTCCCCTTCAGACAAAGGCTAAACCAAGCCGTAAAACCTTTTAAAATTCTCCACGTGATAGGTGTCGACCTGGTTGGGGTTACTTCTCACCTCAATTTTGTAATTTACTTTTTTTAACTGCTTCAGGATTTTTGCTGGTCCTTGCCATTTAAGGGCCAGATTTTCCATGAATGCATCCCCTGCATGAGACAATTAATGAGTACGTACCCATACAAAATCTCCTTCTTGGAAGGATTCTTGCCGTCATCTGAGATTGTAATATTTCTCCTAACGGGTCTGTGCTCTTGTAACATTCTCTCTTACCCTTTCAAGTAGGGCTTGCTGGCATTCAGTCACATCATATTTAACTTGATCTGGTTCAGGAGGATGACATTCAAGACATTACAGCTGTTCCTTATCCTTACATCCTAGGGCAATTTCTGCTGGTGTGTGATCGGTGCTTTCTTGCCAAGCTGAATTAATCGCAAATCGGAACTCAGGGATCCATTTATCCCAACATCGAAAGTTCTCCTCAACAAATGAGGCAATCATGTTTGGTCTGAGGGTGGTAAATGGTGGTGAGTTTTTGTACAACACCCCACTGTCGGTACATGGTGTTAAGAAGTTGTGATGTAAACTGCGGTCCTCTCTCAGACACAAGATATGCAGGTGTTCCCCAACAAGTAAAGATCTCCTTGGTAAGGATGTTGGCAATAAGTTGTGTTCTGACTGATTGCATTGGGAACAACTCAACCCACTTTCTAAAATAATCAACAATGACAAGTAAATACTCATTCTTTCTTGAACTCTTTGGAAATGGGCCCATAAGGTCAATTCCCAATATATGGCCAGGCTCAACCACAGATGTAGACTGTAAATATCCAGTGAGCTTGGAAATTCAGGGCTTGTATTTCTGACAGGTTTGACACTGCTTACAATGATTCCACACATCCTTACAAATCTCTGTCCATTACTCAACATTAAGTAGTCGCCACAAGGCTTTCATACAAACAAAGTGTCCACTCAAGGGGTTGTTGTGAGCGAACTGCAGGAATTGTTGCCTGAGACATGTTGGTACAACCACTGGCTGTCTGGGATGCATCTGAACCGGAAGTCATTTATTATGACATAATGAATGTGTTTGGGATCTATCTGGGTAAGCCCCCCACAATGACTGAAGGGACTGGTCATCTCTTTTGCCTTTTCCGATTTCCTCCCAGCTGATGGGTGAATCTCCATTTTCACCTTGTGCCTGGCACACAGCAATCTGACCGTGAACTTCTTCTACATCTACTTCACGTGACAGGGAGTCAAGAACAACATTACATTGCCCTTTGCGGTACTTTACTGTGAAATTGAAGCTTTGGAGATGGGTGGCCCACCTAGTTAGGCGGGGATGATTGAAGACCCAGGTGAAAGCTGGTCAGTAAGTACTTTGAAGTGTTGTCCCTCCAGATACTGCCACCACTTCTCTACAGCCCAAATCACGGCGAGACATTCCTTTTCTGCCACATCATATGATTTTTCAGCTCCTTGTAGTAACCTGGAAGCATAAGCAATCACATGATCTCCTTGGTCTGAGTCTTGTGTTAACACAGACCCCATCCCAACGTCACTTGCATCCGTTTGAACTTTAAAGGGCTTATTGAAGTCTGGTGGCATAAGAACTGCCACTTTTTGTAAGGCATTCTTCAAATCCTCAAAAGCATGTTGGCATTCCTTAGACCATTCCAGGAAACTTCCTTCTTCTTGAGTGCATGCAATGGTACAGCCCATCCCGAGAAATGAGAAATGAACCTGTGGTACCAACCTAATAATCAAGGAAACCATTGAACATCTTTAATGCTTTTTGGCGAGGGAAAGTTCTTGACTGCCTCCACTTTAGCAACTTCAGTTCTAATCCCTTCATCTGAAATGGCATAGCCTAAGAAGGATAGTGACTTTTTGATAAGGTTGCATTTCTTCAGATTGAGGGTTAGACCAGCAGACTCTAATTCACCAAACACATGCTTTAGACCTTTGAAATGTAACTGAACATTCATGGAATACATGACAATGTCATCTATATAGACAAAGCAACACTTTCCAATGAGATCCTGCAACACTCTGTCCATCAACCTCTGGAAAGTTGCAGCAGCGTTTTTCCTGGCCAAATGGTAGACGAAGGAATTCATATTGGCCTTGCTTAGTAACAAAAGCAGTTTTATGGATGCTGGCTTCATCCATACTCACTTGTCAATATCCACTACGTAAGTCCAATGTGCTAAAGACTGGTGCTCCGTACAAAGACTCAAGAATCTCTTGGATTTGTGGCATAGGAAACCCATCCCATGGAGTTTTAGCATTGAGGGCTCTGTAGTCCACACAGAACTGAATGTTGCCATCCTTCTTGGGGACTAGGACAACTGGTACTACAAATGGAGATGTGGATGATTGTATGATACATTTGCTTAGCATTTTTGCTATTTCCTTATCAATTAATTGTTGTTTATGAACTGGCACTGGGTATGCTCTTTTCTGTATGGGTACGGCACTGGTGGTTACTATCTGGTGTTTAATGATTGC
The DNA here is from genome assembly GCF_019703515.2 of Myxocyprinus asiaticus. Taxonomy (NCBI): domain Eukaryota; kingdom Metazoa; phylum Chordata; class Actinopteri; order Cypriniformes; family Catostomidae; genus Myxocyprinus; species Myxocyprinus asiaticus. The sequence goes on along the minus strand of NC_059383.1, from coordinate 5,152,514 downwards.
TGTCCAGCCTAAAGTATCAGTGCAGAGAGTAGGCCAGGCTAACAACAGACTCTCAAATTGTCTTCTCTTGGCACGTGAGGCATCTGCAAGACTCAAAATCCCTTTAATGGTGGTGATAGATGTTGGGACAGTTGGCAAAGTGAGATGTAGACTAACCAAAGTTGGTGACGGGTGGAAGGAAAAGGGTCGCAACAACTCTTCTCCTTCAAATAAGGAATAGGTGGCCGTGTGAAAGTCTAATTTAATTCCAGCAGACATAAGTAATTCAAGGCCCAAAATAAGAGAAAACTTCAAATCTTGATCCCTCAAGATACACAATCTCAATGGGTAGGTATACCCATGCAATGTGCATTCCCAGGTCACCCTGCCTAATGCAGTTTGAACATGGCCGTTGGGTAAGGCAAAAGTCTGCCCGCGTCTAGATTGCCAGGTTTCTCTCTCTGTTTTGAGTTTATTCCAGAGTGATTCTTGAATTAATGAGAATGTACTGCCAGTGTCCACTATAGCCTCACAGAGTTGGTTCTTTAACATCATAGACAATGTTAAAAGTCTGACAGTATTTCAGAAAGAACAGCAATGTTATGGCTTTGGAGTCGACCTCTACCCGACTTATCCACCTCCTCTTGACGTTTTCTCAGCCCACTGTTGTTGCCAAAACACACTCTCCTCTGAGATATCTCATTCCACAAGTGATCCTACTCTGACTAACTCATCAATGGTTGCTACCGTTCCCCTTACAATACTGGCGATTCAGGGGTTACAATTTAAGTGGCTTGGAGAATGTCCTTCTCTATCATAGAGGGCTTCAGCCTCAAGCACAAGGCCCTGTACTGAAATGCAAATGTTCATATACTATCATCTACCCCTTGTTTCCTTTCTCTTATTCTTCTTTCTGCCTCTACCTCATGGTCATCTGGTAAAAAGGACCGTAGGAAAATGGCATTAAATTGCATACATGTCTTAACATGAGCTTTCTCAGCAATCCTCCAGTCATTGGCTGTATATGTCAAAACTGATGGCGAAGTGGCCAAAATCTCTTTGTCACTCTTACAGCCAGATATTCTGCACACTTTTCCAGGTGTGCGATGGGGTCTTCGCCCTCCATACTTCCATATTTGGGGAATTCCAACTTAACGACAGCTTTATAATGAAATGAATGTGTATCTGGATATGATGTGGATAGGCCGGTAACAGGAGTTGAGGTGGCACCAGGTGCAGAGCAAATCAGTGTCTTGAGCTGAGTATCTCTCCTTTTCAGACAGTCCATTACCTCTCTACCCAACTGTTGCATTCGACTCTCCAGAATTTGTCTCATGGTACTACACTCTTTCTTAACCATATTGCTTAACCTTTCCTCCAATTCAATTTTACCTTGATCGTGCACTTGCTTTTGACTCTAATAATTCTTGTGTCTGGTCTTCCAAGGCATACAGATGATGGTTTTGTTGTTGTATGAGATTGTGTATGTTGATTATGATTTCCTTAAGATGATTGGTACCTTCCTCTTCCAATTTATCTATCCTGACCTCAAGTCTATTAACTTTTTCTGCAATCATAATGCTGATAAGGCTTTCCACATCTTACTCTGGAAGTGGTGGTAAAAGAGTGAAATCAATTGCCACTTCTGGAGCTTCTGCCTCTCCATCTGATTTAAAATACAAACTTCTGAGGGACTGAATCAGATCTTGAATCGGCTCATGGTGGCTCACAAATGGTTCGGCTGTGAAGTCTGAAAATAAGTTTGGCATGAGCTCATCACCGTCTTGTGCTTGGGATGTGACAATTATTTTAATTGGCAAATATGAAATCAATAGTTAAATTTTTCCCTGCCAGCTTCCCAGATTGGATTACAGCTCACAAAAAAACATGAAAAACATAGCAAATAATAGCAGATAAAAATAACAACGGCCCAAGCAATGCAAAATTACTTTTGTACTAATAACTAATTAGCTTGGAAAGTCCCTGTTTGGGCACCAGATTATGTAACATTTACTAATATTCATAGAGTAAGGACACATAAATTGAGGGAAAGTAATCAACCAAGCTATATTAGTTATTTAGCATTTCATGTCATCCAACCAAGAAACAAAAATCATTAAAAAAAACATATGCAGAAATTTACTCTTTACCATACATATATACACCAAATTACTAATTCCTGTTTTACAAACCTATTATCAAATAAGTCTGTATTAGAGTCTTTACAGTTCTGGAATGTCTTTATGGAGAATCAAAGAAAATACAAAAATATATATATATATTTAAGCCAATGGAGCAGTCAGTCCCTCACCAAATGTTTGAGGTCCAGTTAGCATGTGGGAAGCCCCTATAATAATCCAAGTTGGATGCTTCTTTGAACAATAATCCATATAGAAAACCAAATCTCACGCAGTGCGGGTTGTTGGGCCTCATGTATTCAGATAGAAGACAAAGGCAGGGCTAACACAAGTCGTAAAACCTAACTCAGCCCTGTAGGGCTTTACTGGTTGTTTAGATCAGTGTTACTATCAGAAATAATTAATAATTATTTCTGTAGTTATTAATCAATATTTAAATTAATTAATTGTATCTAACTCATTAAAACCTCATATGGGACTCCAGTAAATGTAGTGTGCTACGTTTAGGAGCAAGTTTGTTTATTAGCAATAATTAATAATTATCAAAGATAATTATTAATTATTAAAATCAATAGAACATTGATGAGAATCAATGTTAGCTTTTTTTTAATCCTTTAAATCAACAGTTATCAAAGATAATCGTTAATTGTTAACGTCGATGAAATATTAATTAAAATTAACACTAGCTTGTTGATCATTCAAATTCAATCAAAGATAATTATCAATGATCAAAAATCAATAGAATATTAATAAGGATTAACATTGACGGGGCACCACCCTGAAATCAGGGACTAATAACCGAATATTAAAACAGTCTCAATATTAGATTGTTTTCTTAGGAAAATCGACATCCGAAGAATATCGATTTTCGGGAAAAAAACAATGAATGAAGGTTTGAATCCGAGCACTGACATCCCGTCAGCATGACACAGGCGTATGCAAAACAAACCAAAACACTTCTCTTTGTAATATAACAAAGTTTATTTATGCAGTAATATCAATTAATAATTAATACAATGCAGTCAATAAACTTCTGACTTACAACTTCAAACTAAACAGTGATATGATTAGATATGGAAATAAAAATAATCCTATAACACATAAGGTGTGTGTGTGTGACAGTGTGTGTGTGTGTGTCAGTGTGGTTAGTGAGAGAGAGAGAGAGATGATTAAGTGACAGCCCGAAAGCTGATTTCGCGATAACTGGAGATAAAGCAGCCGTGTTCATCACTCAGAGACGCGGTTTTACGAGCGGGGCTCGTAAAAGTCCCGCGTTATTTGACTCTTTAATGGATGAACTCAGTTGCTGTCTCACCCGTGATGGCGAAATCTTACTGATAAAAATCACACAAAAATCAAACAAAGGGAGTCCAAAACAGACTACAAATCCATGAAGCCTTGCTCACTAAAGGATCGAACTCTCAACTTCTATTGGATGAGGCACACAACAGAACGTCCCTCAAACATGACATCATCAGGAGTTGAAATACCTCTGAAATGTTTCGTGAGTTACTTCCAGCGACTTTGTTCACCGAATATAGATGTAGCTCTTTGCTGCTCTCAGGTGCAACCTCATGGCACAAGGAAGTAACGTCCAACTTGAAACTGTGGCCATACAATCTCCATCTCACTGGACGAGTTGAGATTACTCTGTGTTCAACCGAACACTCTAACGGATCTGAAGGAGACCGCCAAGCAATTCACATCTTCATCCGTTGGCCTACAGAAGTGAAGAGATTAAAGATTTCTCTTCCATCTTCAATCAAGTCGACATTTCTGAGTTCTCTGCCAGCCCGCCAAGAATCAACAGCCGTGCCCGCCGACAGAGCGAGGAAACGGCCTCCCGTCATCACCCGAGCCTCAAGGAACTGGGTCAGAGTTAAAGGACGGAGGAAAACACATTCTACCTGTGTCCTCATGCGATTCAAGTAAGAGGTTTATGTCTGGGCAGAGACAGAATATTATAGTGTGTTATTCTTGTGTTTCAAGGTTTTTGCTTGTACAGTTTATGGACCGCCATGTCCGCTCATTATTAATACTCAGGGTATTAATTATCACAGATTTGTTTTGCTGTATTGTGGTCCAACCAAATTGGATTGTTGTGCAATTTCGCCATCGCGGGTGAGACAGCAACTGAGTTCATCCATTAAAGAGTCAAATAACGCGGGACTTTTACGAGCCCCGCTCGTAAAACCGCGTCTCTGAGTGATAAACTGAGAGCTGCTTTCTCTCCCACTATCGCAAAATCGGCTTTAGGGCTGTCACTTCTCTCTCTCTCTCTCTCTCTCACTAACCACACTGACACACACACACACTGTCACACACACACCTTATGTGTTATAGGATTATTTTATTTCCATATCTAATCATATCACTGTTTAATTTGTAGTTGTAAGTCAGAAGTTTATTGACTGCATTGTATTAATTATTAATTGATATTACTGCATAAATAAACTTTGTTTATATTACAAAGAGAAGTGTTTTGGTTTGTTTTGCATACGCCTGTGTCATGCTGACAGGATGTCAGTGCTCGGATTCAAACCTTCATTCATTGTTTTTTTCCCGAAAATCGATATTCTTCGGATGTCGATTTTCCTAAGAAAACAATCTAATATTGAGACTGTTTTAATATTTGGTTATTAGTCCCTGATTCCAGGGTGGTGCCCCGTCAATGTTAATCCTTATTAATATTCTACTGATTTTTGATAACTGATAATTATCTTTGATGATTGTTGAATTTGAATGATCAATAAGCTAGTGTTAATTTTAATTAATATTTCATCGATGTTAACAATTAACGATTATCTTTGATAATTGTTGATTTTAAAGGATTAAAAAAGCTAACATTGATTCTCATCAGTGTTCTATTGATTTTAATAATTAGTAATTATCTTTGATAATTATTAATTATTTCTAATAACCAAACTTGCTCCTAAACGTAGCACACTACATTTACTGGAGCCCCATATGAGGTTTTAATGAGTTAGATTCAATTGATTATTCTAAATATTAATTAATAACTACAGAAATAATTATTAATTATTTCTGATAGTAACACTGATCTAAACAACCAGTAAAGCCCTACAGGGTAATCCCAAGCAAAATCCAGATTAAAAGTAAATTCATAGTCTAATTCTTGAGATGTCTTCAGAAACACACAAAGAAAACCCTCTGCTTTCAAATAGAAACAAAACAAAATAATGAGATATGACAGCCATCAATGAAAGCTTCTGCGTAAGAACTTATTCAATATACAACCATTAAAAGGAACAGAAATAAAAGGCATTTACATTGAGTATTTAGAACAATCTTGTTCTTCAAAATAGGGTAAATAACAGACTTGGCAAGGAAGAGCCCAAGCTCCTTGCTTCTGCTTACACACCTCTCTTTGCTACTAACTCTCTCACTAATATAGGACACTTACATGGAGAAAAACTCCCTTGTGCCCTCTAGGGGTTAGGATGAAAATTTAGTAATCAGTACACTAAAATTGTTACAACGCAAGTTAACCTCCAGACTTTTTCTAGAAAGTGCTGGTGTTTTATTTAATTACTTGCAAATTGAGGTATACTAAATGAAGTATTGATGGTTCTCAGGGCATATTCTATAGACCTCATAATGTTTAATTTTTTATGTTACATTTCCATTCACCCTCTATTACAGCTCACTCACCAACCTCTTTTTATGTTTGTCTATGTTTGTTGGTTTAGTTTTATGTAGTAGATTAGCAATAAAGTCTTGTTTGTACTCAAAGAGAATTTGACTGTGTATTTTATCAAATCATAATGGTCGCTAGAAATATGTCGATCCTAAAGCTGCTTGCTAATTAACATTGTTTAAATCTATTTGTGGTGTTATTTTCGATCACACTGAAAGTAGTATTAATATATGAATTAACATTACGTTCAGATAAACTCATCACTGGCTGAAGACTTTGATTTTGCTTAAAGTTTAATTCTTATATAATTCCCTGAATCAGGATTCCCTTTTAGCTAAATACCATTATGCAAATTCCTGACATATAATTGGTGATGAATGCTGGCAGTTGTAAATATACCCTGTCACAAAGTTAAGTTGTTAATGGAATAATACATTGGCATTAATGATTATTATACTGTTCCATATTGTTGTTTGTCCCTTTCATTGTGTCTGGCCTAATATTCTTGTCATTTATCATATTGTAATTTTTTTATATTGTTCTGTGCCTGTACTCCACACCACACACTATGTCATACTACACCTTACACTTACTCCTCTCCCTTTATCAACTTGCGATATCTACATTCACTTTATGCTTGCTGACTGGAACGCGGAAAAAGGAAAACACATGTTGGTCTTCAGGGGTATAAGGGGAGCACAATCTCAATGATCAAATCAAATCACTTTTATTGTCATACAACCATATACACAAGCGCAATAGTGTGTGAAATTCTTGGGTGCAGTTCCGAGCAACATAGTAGTCGTGACAGTGTTGAGACATATACCAATCTACAATAACCGTCAAATTTACACAACACAATTTAAAATCTAATTTACACATAATTACACACAACACAATATACAAATAATAACATACAATGTACATTATACAATACACACAATATAGAATACACATTATACAATAAAAAAATAGTATATATAGTATATATAAAATATACAGTAGGTTGTATTGTACAGGCTGTCGGCTGATAGTCAGTAGCCAGTGTGTTGTTAAGAGAATATAATTTATGACAGTCCAGTGTGAGATAATAAGATTAATAAAGTGCAGTGCTGATGTATATTGATCGTGAGAGATCAAGAGTTCAAAAGTCTGATTGCTTGGGTGAAGAAGCTGTCATGAATTCAGCTGGTGCGGGTCCTGATGCTGCAATACCATCTGCCTGATGGTAGCAGTGAGAGCAGCCCATGGCTCGGGTGGCTGGAGTCTCTGATGATCCTCCGAGCTTTTTTCACACACCGCCTGATGTATATGTCCTGCAGGGAGGGAAGCTCACCTCCGGTGATGTGTCTGGCAGTTCACACCACCCTTTGCAGGGCTTTGCGGTTGTGGGCGGTGCTATTGCCGTACCAGGCGGAGATGCAGCCAGTCAGGATGTTCTCTACAGTGCTGGTGTAGAACCGTGTGAGGATGTGACGGTTCATTCCAAACTTCCTCAGCCGTCTCAGGAAGAAGAGGCGCTGATGAGCCTTCTTCACAACGGCCTCAGTGTGGACGGACCATGTGAGTTCCTCAGTGATGTGGACACCCAGGAACTTGAAGCTGCTGACTCTCTCCACTGGTGCTCCATTGATGATGATGGGGCTGTGTTCACTTTCTCTTCTTCTGAAGTCCACCACAAGCTCCTTTGTCTTACTGACGTTGAGGGAGATGTTGTGCTCCTGACACCAGTGTGTCAGAGTGTGCACCTCCTCTCTGTAGGCTGTTTCATCATTGTCAGTGATCAGACCTACCATCGTCGTATCATCGGCAAACTTAATGATGGCATTGGAGCTATGTGTTGCCACACAGTCATGTGTGTACAGGGAATACAAGAGTGGGCTAAGAACACAGCCCTGCGGGGCACCAGTGTTGAGGGTCAGTGATGAGATGTTACTGCCCATTCTTACCACCTGGCATCTGCTTGACAGGAAGTCCAGGATCCAGCTGCACAGTGAGCTGTTTAAGCCCAGAGCCCAGAGTTTCTCATCAAGCTTGGAGGGCACTATGGTGTTGAATGCTGAGCTGTAGTATACAAACAGCATTCCCACATAAGTGTTCCTTTTTTCCAGGTGGGAGAGAGCAGTGTGTATTGTAGATGCAATGGCATCATCAGTGGAGCGGTTGTTGCGGTAAGCAAACTGCAATGGGTCCAGTGATGGAGGCAGCACAGAGCAGATGTAATCTCTGATTAGTCTCTCAAAGCATTTGCTGATGATGGGGGTCAGAGCAACAGGATGCCAGTCATTTAAGCAAGTGATTTTAGATTGCTTTGGTACAGGCACAATGGTGGACATTTTAAAGCATGTGGGGACTACAGACAAAGAGAGGGAAAGGTTGAAAATGTCCGTAAAAACACCAGCCAGTTGGTTCGTGCACGCTCTGATGACGCGTCCCGGAATGCCGTCTGGACCAGCGGCTTTATGGATATTCACCCGTCAGAAGGATCGGGTTACATCCGCTACAGAGACGGAGAGTGAACTAACCTCTGTAGGTTCGGCCACGAGAGCTCTCTCTGCGAGGGCTGTGTTATTTCCCTCGAACCGTGCATAAAAAGTATTTAGCTCATCCGGGAGAGAGGCAGCGGTGTTCACGGCAGAGTTTTTATTCCCTTTAAAGTCTGTGATTATATTAATTCCCTGCCACATGCTTCTAGAGTTGGTGATGTTAAACTGTCCTTCAATCTTGATAGGGAGATGGCTGTTGAGCTCAGATCACACACACATGCTAGTGTCGGATTACCAAGCATTTTGGATTACACTCGCTGCGGAGCATTTATGACAACAGACTTTTCTTGTGGAATACTTACCTTTCTTGATTACCAGCGCTGTATGGATACTGGTGAGAGCAAACCACTGACATTGCGTGAGAGACATCACTGGACTGAGAGCTTTGGTAAAGTGATAAGTATATTTGTACTTGTGATTTTGTGTATGTATATATTGTATAATACACCTAGCTATTTTATATCAGTGTTGGTATTTTGTGCTCATCTGTTGTTATTTATTTTTTTTCCTTTACACCGTCCTTTGCATAAGCATACAGTAGTTAGAAAGTAGTTCCCTCATTCATATAATTGTAAAGTCTGAGAATCCCTGACTGTTACAAAAGGAATGTATTTAAAACATACAGTTTGAATGGTTTTTGCATTATATATCAAAATATTGAACCAAAAAGCATGCATCATAAAGAAGAATAGCATTTTCAAGCAAAACATTTTAAATAAAGAAGTTTGTTAGGTTTGAGAAATGATAAAACTAGAAATTATAGAAATGAAGTTCTAAACAGAAGTTCGGGTGGAGCATGTTCATTTTATCCAACCAATCACAATGCTAGAGTAAGCATATACACTGAACAAAAATATAAACGCAACATGTAAAGTGTTGGTCCCATGTTTCATGAGCTGAAATAAAAGATCCCAGAAATTTTCCATACGCATTGATTAGATTAGGGCCTAATGAATTTATTTCAATTGACTGATTTCCTTAAATGAACTGTAACTCAGTAAAATCTTTGAAATTGTTGCATGTTGCGCTTATATTTTTGTTCAGTATATAAGCCACTGCTTACCTCTGTCCTGCGACAGTTCTTCCTGCATCCTTCCTCTACACCAACTCCACCCTTATGGCTAGTTACCGCAAAATCAGGCAAGTAAGTCAAGGGGGTTCTTCGGGCTCGCCTTGAGTCTCTAGCTCGAGCACTCCATCATGCACAGTGAGTCAAATATGTTTGCCTTTTCTAGCATTCAAGGATTACATGAACATATGACTTCTTCAACTTTATATAGTCTGATGAGTGAGCTGCTGATATTATGAGCATGCGTGTACCGAGGACATGAATGAGACTGGGGCGAAAAGTATGTTTCTTTAATGACCAACAAAACGTACTGAAAATATGCTTATGACTAGTTTTATTAAATGTAGTTTTCATTAAAACATGCAAAAACTTTAAGTCAAGAGATGTAAATTAATTTTACTATTGTTTATTGTGCATGCATATTATATTTGTAATTGTCTTAAGCACCAGAATCATGGTTTCTGGAGAGATGATTAAGACTCTTTATTGATTAAGTTTATTCTCTTTATATGCTTTAGACACATAGAACATATCCGCGTGTGTGCATCATTGTCTGTATTGGGTGCTTCAGGTGCAAAACTTTAATGTAGGAAACTTATCCAAGATGTAATCAGTATTTGTCAGTCATAGGCTTTTTGACATGCAGGATCACATAATTAAACACTGATGACAATAAACACCCTTATTATTGTAACTTAATTGAATAAAAGGTAATAATCAGCAATATGCATTCACATATGGCTTCTTTTGAATGTTTAAGTGTGGATACCTTGTCACCGGGATGTTCTCACTGCTGCACAACAACATCTCACTGCTTAACCACCATAGTACGATGCATCGTTGGAGAAATTAACTAGCTAGTAGCGACTGTATCCTGAAACTCTAGTAACTATGTTGTACATCCATCATCGAACCACGTTGGATCAACAACATAAAGCTGTCGTTAATAAATTTATGCAGGGGGTGGAGTAATAACTTCCGTGAATATTAAATTATAAATGCTTATTTTCATGTACTACAGAAAGCTATTTAATGTGAGCAAGCTGCTGAAGACACGGAAGCTGCATATACTGTATAATGCAACAGATACATTGCGCTGCAACAGTGGAGTTTCCCTCTATATCAGACTCTGGGGTTCCCTTGAGCACAAGCGCACACTTCAAAAACAAACAGACGGCACTTATGATTTAGCATAAACACATAAAAGCCGTGTTCTCTTTCTCTTAACAGCCTTTAATCCCTTAAACATCCCTTAAATGGTGTTTCAGAATGCAGCTTTCTAAAGAAAAACCTGAATAAGTCGTTTTCTTAAATGTATGTAAACGTGGACAAAGTGTTGACAGAATGAAAGATATTTGTGGAATGAAAGATATAGAAGCCTCAGCGAAGTGAAATGATGTCCACACAGCAAACTAACTAGGAACTATGTTTCTAACAACAGGTAAAGAGCTGTAGTTCCAACCACACAAGTGTGCGATGCTGTTTGCGAATGTTCACTGGAACTTTGGCTTTGGAAAACACCAAATCGCTGTACTATGTTGGTAAAAATGGAACTTGGACCATAGTTGGCTATTTATGCTTTTGGGAAACGCACCGCAGAATAACAACATGAGTGACATTGAGACATACGTGGAGGAGTCAGGCATTAAAAAATAAAAATAATAATAATAATAAAATATGGAAAATATCAAGGAGAAACAGCTAATAATTTATGCATAAAATGAATAATGAATAAAAGGTATTTAAGTATGACAGCAGAAAATACGCATTATTGTGAGTGACCTGATAAGTGAAATAAATAAATAAATAAATAAATAGCTGTGTGAAAAATAAACCTCAAATTAAACCCAGATTGTAAAGAACACATATCCAGGACGTGACCTTAAACACATCTCTTGCTGAAAGTCATATCGAAGACCACTTTTACCCTTTCAAATATTTCTCTAAAACATGATTGGAGCAATAATCCATGTGAGCATTGATTACAGAGATTTCACTATGGATAAGAGGTGTTCTAAACCCTACCTGTGTTTCATATAAAACAGCAACAACAACGCTGATACAATGGCAAAGTTAAATGCATATCTAATAATTGTTTTCCCATTTTAACTTTTGTTACAGAGCCATTTTTTGAACATTTGAACTTAGTTGAAAAAGTTTTTCCTGAACATCTCTATGAACGTACAAATGAATGGACCTAGCTGACTGCAATGTGCTTGTATTATGAGAATATTGGATTAAATGAATGCAATTACTAATCCGACAAGAATAACCTACATAAATCTTACAGGAAGTCTTGGCAAAGCTGAGAAGAAATGGGTGAAAAACTCAAGAATTACATTAGTTTAGTAAGAGATAAATGTCTTCATGCTTATATGGTAGGATAATTGATGAATGAATATGTGCTTAGAAACATTCAGAGGAGTTACAATTGTTTTTTAAATGGATTTGATCTAAAACTAAAGGCAATAAAAAGACAGAGTGAAAAAAAGAATGGTATTCTCAGACATTTATATTTAGTGACCAAAAAAGTTAAACGACAATGACATGTGTACTTGAGAGGTGATAACGAGGCTCTTGACACACTGTTAAATTTAGAACCACCTCTGTTCAATTTACATGGAAGGCTGTTAAAAAGTTGATGTGTAATTTTTTTTTGTTAAAATTAGATTCTTTTTATTTTATTTTATTTTTTTATGTAAAAAAAAAACATCCTATCCCAGCTTAATATGCAGCGACTACTATAAGTAAGCCATTTGTAGGATGATTTCCCCAAAGGCAATCTTGTCTCACAGAATCACGTTACTATTACATCATTTTTGCAATTTTTTTTTTTTTTTTTTAATGGCTTGTTGTATGTATCACAGCAGTTTCCTAGTGAAATGACAACCACAAATATTCCATCTCACATTTGCTTTTTATGACACTATCGGTTAGGTTTAGGTTTGAGGTTTAGGGTTGCGAGGTCGGTTTTGTAGATTTAAAATGTACATTAATGTACATTAATCTTAAAAACCTCATCTGTTTAGGAGAAAATTTAACTGACTTTTAATGCCACACAATGGATATTTCACCTCGGAACTGCTGCGATACATGTAATGAACCGTGTAATATAATTTTGCAAAAATGACACAGCTGGGTTTGTTTGATTGCCAGAGAGAGATCAGGAAAGATGTTTGAAAACAAGTTTATTTTTGCAACTATATTCGGTGACACTGGTGGTGCTGAATTTACACACTCAAGCTTTAAGCAATCTTTTTTTTTCTTCTTCTTTTTTTTAAGAGGTATGAATGAAGCATGTTTTATCAAAAACTATTGTTTCACAGAAAGAGGAATTTCTCAGTCAGAGTAACTGAGCAACAGGATCACTTTTTAATTGAATGTGTAGTAATGCCGTCTTTTTACAGCTTGAGCATTCTATAATCTCTATTCATTTAGAAGGTGGAAGGTCGTACAAAAGCTCTTTAATAAATTGCACATTTCTACTTGTGGAATTCTGTGTAATCTTAAAGTAATCGTCTCTTTCAGGTGCAATATGAAAGCATGTTGACCTCACCTTGAGCATTTCTGAAATCCTGTCAGTCACACTGCATTCACACCATTAACTTCCAAACTCTGCCTGTTGGCCATGTTTTCTCCCTGTTCTTTGATGCTCTGTAATTTCGGATGAGAACTGTACGTGTCCGTGCCATCGTCGTTGATGTCTTCAACCTTGACAGTGGAGCTAACTAACAGCCAGCGCTTATGGCATATTACCTGCCTCCCAGCCAGAAGAGAGGCCAACTGGTGTCTTTTTCAAGGCCATGCTGACTTTACACATGTCCTTCTAAAATCAATAGCCATAATAGCATGTATTTGACACAATGCATATATATATATATATATATATATATATATATATATATATATATATATATATATATATATATATATATATATATACAGGTGCATCTCAATAAATTAGAATGTCGTGGAAAATTTCATTTATTTCAGTAATTCAACTCAAATTGTGAAACTCGTGTATTAAATAAATTCAATGCACACAGACTGAAGTAGTTTAAGTCTTTGGTTCTTTTAATTGTGATGATTTTGCTCACATTTAACAAAAACCCACCAATTCACTATCTCAAAAAATTAGAATACATCATAAGACCAATAAAAAAAAACATTTTTAGTGAATTGTTGGCCTTCTGGAAAGTATGTTCATTTACTGTATATGTACTCAATACTTGGTAGGGGCTCATTTTGCTTTAATTACTGCCTCAATTCGGCATGGCATGGAGGTGATCAGTTTGTGGCACTGCTGAGGTGGTATGGAAGCCCAGGTTTCTTTGACAGTGGCCTTCAGCTCATCTGAATTTTTTGGTCTCTTGTTTCTCATTTTCCTCTTGACAATACCCCATAGATTCTCTATGGGGTTCAGGTCTGGTGAGTTTGCTGGCCAGTCAAGCACACCAACACCATGGTCATTTAACCAACTTTTGGTGCTTTTGGCAGTGTGGGCAGGTGCCAAATCCTGCTGGAAAATGAAATCAGCATCTTTAAAAAGCTGGTCAGCAGAAGGAAGCATGAAGTGCTCCAAAATTTCTTGGTAAACGGGTGCAGTGACTTTGGTTTTCAAAAGACACAATGGACCAACACCAGCAGATGACATTGCACCCCGAATCATCACAGGCTGTGGAAACTTAACACTGGACTTCAAGCAACTTGGGCTATGAGCTTCTCCACCCTTCCTCCAGACTCTAGGACCTTGGTTTCCAAATGAAATACAAAACTTGCTCTCATCTGAAAAGAGGACTTTGGACCACTGGGCAACAGTCCAGTTCTTCTTCTCCTTAGCCCAGGTAAGATGCCTCTGATGTTGTCTGTGGTTCAGGAGTGGCTTAACAAGAGGAATACGACAACTGTAGCCAAATTCCTTGACACGTCTGTGTGTGGTTGATGCCTTGACCCCAGCCTCAGTCCATTCCTTGTGAAGTTCACCCAAATTCTTGAATCGATTTTGCTTGACAATCCTCATAAGGCTGCGGTTCTCTCGGTTGGTTGTGCATCTTTTTCTTCCACACTTTTCCCTTCCACTCAACTTTCTGTTAACATGCTTGGATACAGCACTCTATGAACAGCCAGCTTCTTTGGCAATGAATGTTTGTGGCTTACCCTCCTTGTGAAGGGTGTCAATGATTGTCTTCTGGACAACTGTCAGATCAGCAGTCTTCCCCATGATTGTGTAGCCTAGTGAACCAAACTGAGAGACCATTTTGAAGGCTCAGGAAACCTTTGTAGGTGTTTTGAGTTGATTAGCTGATTGGCATGTCAAAATATTCTAATTTTTTGAGATAGTGAATTGGTGGGTTTTTGTTAAATGTGAGCCAAAATCATCACAATTAAAAGAACCAAAGACTTAAACTACTTCAGTCTGTGTGCATTGAATTTATTTAATACACGAGTTTCACAATTTGAGTTGAATTACTGAAATAAATGAACTTTTCCACGACATTCTAATTTATTGAGATGCACCTGTATATGCCAAGTTATGTGATATAGACTGCAAGTGTACTTCATGTGAAACTACATATCTTAACAAGCTGTTTTTAAATTGTATTAATATTGTGTAATTCTAGTGCAATTATGAAGCCATCACATGTATCCAGCTGTGCACTTGTGAGTTAATTTAAACTCACAATATATTCCTATTCAACAAATAGGTAACAAGACTGGCCTGTTACACATATGTAATAATACTTATCTATTACACATACATAATTACATTGTGTACGTATATGCTGTTCCATAACTTAATTACGTATTAAGTACATGTTGTTTTATGTTATTACATTATTTAGTACTCTGTACTTACTTGGCTAATTACACTGTAACAGGGAAACTGTAAAATAAAGTGTTACTGGTTATGGATATGACTAGAGTCCTCATAACATGTCAGTGGTGATTATTTTATACATATGTTTCAAAATTACAATTCATTTATTTAGGAGTAAATATTTTTAATGGGGAAAAAATACTGAGTGCACCTTTAATTCAGAGACCCTCTCCTCGAAATCCGAACACAATGGTAATGTATAATTTTCTTGGAGGACGTTTGGCTTTTGGGTTAAAAAGAACAAAAAATGTCAGAGAAATTCTGTGTTTATGAATCTATAACTTGATTTAACCTCAGTTAAGTTGTTGTCATGTGTTTCGGCTACAAGGTCACTCTTTAAAACCTTTAAACTAGCAATCGGTCTGATGCCCATGAAACTGCTGCATGTTTTCACACATATTTGCCCCTCTGTAAATGCCAACAAATACACATTTATTTACATAGCCCCATACTGGCCAAAGAGAGAGCATTTGGTTTGGGTTTAGTGTTGTTGTGACCAGAAGCACAGTCTCCATGTCCGTTTGGCACACCTTCACCCCCGGTTCATGCTCCAGTGACCCGCTCAGCTTGGTTTTCCTCCCAGTTCTCGCCATGCCTCAGTAATCTGCAGGCCTGCCGTTCTCTTTGCCACATTCCAACACTCTCAATGTTCACTGGTCATATCACAGGCCAGCTCTGCTATCATTATATTTCCTGAAATCTCCATGATTATTACTTTGGGGTTTGGTGTGGATTAAACTTGGCCTTATTTCATGGTATCGAAATTAGTGAGAGTGGACAGCAAGCTGGATGAATTGATCTGGTGACAACCTCTCTTATACATTGACTGTGATAAAATTGTGGCAGAATTCAAAGTCTTTCTGACACCTATTCAACATTTGATAAAGCGATAAACCACGAGCGGCTGTGAATTACAGTGTTTGTACCATGAGTAAGGGCTGGGTCATTCCTGTTGTACAACCCCAAATCCAAAAATGTTCGGACAGTATGAAAAATGACAATAAAAACAAAAAGGAATGATTTGTAAATTTACTTTGACTTGTATTCAAACAAAAACAGTATAAAGACAACATACTTCATGTTTTACCTAATCATCAGCATTGCTTTTTAAAGATATACGTTATTTCTAAAATGAATGCCTGCAACACATTCCAAAAAAAGTTGTGACAGGGGCAATTTAGGACTAATAACAATCTGAAGAGTTGAAATAACAAGGTGAAATGAAACAGGTGATGTTAAGCAGGTGAGGCAATTGTGTTATAGTATATAAGAAGCCTTCATGAGCAAGGATGGGTCAAGGCTCGCCAATTTGCCAACAGATGCGGTGGCAAATAATCCAGCACTTTTAGAACAATGTTCCTCAAAGACAGATTGGTTGGATTTTGGCCATTTCATCCTCTACAGTGCACAATATAGTTAAAAGGTTCAAGGAATCTGGTAAAATCTCAGTGCATAAAGGGCAAGGCTGAAAAAACTTCTATATGCGCGTGATCTTCGATCCCTCAGACGTCACTGTCTTAAAAACTGTCGTGTGTCTGTAATGGATATCATGACATGGGCTTGAGAATACTTCAGTAAACCTTTGTCAGTCAACACTGTTCACCACTATATCCACAGATGCAAGTTAAGACTTTACTATGCAAAGCAGAAGCCCTACATCAACGCTGTACAGAAGCGCTGCCGACTTCTCTGGGCTCGGTCTCTCCTGAGAGGGAAAGCAGAACATTGTAATCGTGTTTTGTGGTCCGACGAGTCCACATTTAAAATAATTTTTGGAAAAAACAGCCATCATGTTCTTCGGGCCAAAGAGGAAAAGGACCATCCAAGCTGTTATCAGCATCAGGTCCAAAAGCCAGTGTCTGTCATGGTGTAGCCATGTGTCAGTGCCCATGGCATGGGTAACTCACACATCTGTGAGGGCACCATTAATGCAGAAAGATATGTACAAATTTTGGAGCAACATATACTGCCATCCAGATGCCGTCTTTTCCAGGGATGTCTCTGCATTTTCCAGCAGAACAACTTCAAACCACATACTGCCCGGATTTCAAGTGCATGGCTGTGTAACTGAGAGTGTGGGTGCTAGATTGGCCTGCCTGCAGTCCTAACCATCTCTGTGCAAAATATGGTAACAAAGACCTCATACAATTGTGCAGCTAAAGATTTACATAATAGATAAATGGGGGAAAATTCCACTTTCTAAAGTTAACAGACTGGTGTCTTCAGTGCCCAAATGCTTAATGTGTGTTATTTGAAGAAATGGTGAAGTTTCACAGTGGTAAACACTAGACTATCCCAACTTTTTTAGTGCATGTTGCAATCATCTGATTTGAAATGAGTGTAAACACAAATTAAGATTTTTAGATAAATATTTCATCTCGGTAGGTCCATACAATGCAAGTGAATGGTGACCAGAACTTAGAAAGCCCAAAAGGACATAAAGGTAGCATAAAATTCCTCTTCTCACTATAAATCTCCACATTTGACTAGCCCCGACCAGTAGGTGGCTGAATGTGAAAGTAAAAGTTTAAGATTTACAGAAAAAGGACTTAAAATGGATCTGTTTCTCACCCACACTTATCATATCACTTCAGGAGATATTGATTTAACCACTGGAGTCGTATGGATTACTTTTATCCCACCTTTATGTGCTTTTGGAGCTTCTGATTTCTGGTCACCATTCACTTGCATTGTATGGACCCACATAGCTGAAATATTCTTTTAAAAATCTTAATTTGTGTTTAGCAGAAGAAAGAAAGTCATACACATCTGGGATGGCATGAGGGTGAGTAAATGATGAGAGAATATTCATTTTTGGGTGAATTATCCCTTTAAGCTGTACTATTGTACGACTTAAATTTGAGTCCATTCAATTAAAATTATTAAGTAGAAACAACAACATTTAAATGGCAAATCTGAGTTAAGTCCACAGTACTTGTATCTTATTACCTTAACTTAAATAGTTCAGATCATTCTATATGATCACCAAGTGAACTTAATTACACAAGTTTTGGAGACACCATAACTCAATTCAATTGAGGGAACGAGTTTAAGTCAACGTTAACATTAAGCATCATTCTTTTGACATCAGTGTGACAAGGAAAGTGACAACAGAAAAGAGTCAAGTAATGAATTGCTTGTTATGTTCTTCATTTGTAAGTCGGTTTGGATAAAAGCATGGACAAATGATTAAATGTAATACAAATGTAATGAATATAAACACAAATTAGACAGTAGCGAAATGGCAGAATCCCTCCTTTGAATCTCACAATAATTGTCTATTTTTGCTGCATCGTGACATAAATCATGAATAAGTTTGAACAAGTGTAATTATTAAGCATTTGTGTGAGTTAAAATTCTCACTATTTGTATTGCATGGAAGTCACCCTTTCTATTCATGCTGTTTTAGCTTCATATTAATGATTTATAATGTATTTGTAAATATAATGATTAGTCATTAATGAACCCCTTAATAAACCCTAAACGAAAGTAGCATATAGTATATATAATATATGGCGTTATCATCATATTTCCCAATAAATTATGAGTGATTCATTATAGAGGTTAGTGCATATATATGCATATTTTGCTCCCAGGGACATGACAAAAAAAACCAGAAACATCCAATATAACCAAAGGAGTGAAATTATTCAGAATTCATCCCTATGTTAACTTAATTTCGACACTGTGATGAAAGAAAACCAAATTTTCTTAAAGAATTTGATGTTAAAAAAATATTTCTTGCAATATATTTAGACATAGGCTATATGATGGGATGATATGAAAATGTACTGCACATAGGAATAACCCAACACTGTTATCCCTAAAATCACTATAATGCATGGCTTCGACTAGCTTATTGCTTAAACAGCGGCAATAGCAATAAAATAAAAGACACTTATGTTCTAGAAATAGTTCAATCAGTTAATGGACATAATCGGAATAAACAGTTCTTCCACCATGTAATATAGTTCCTTGGCCTATCTAAGCAAAGCATCAACTTAGTGTAACGGGAGTCAGCTAGTATGTGATAGCTGTGTGGTATGTGTAAACCTCATTCCCCTGTCCTGAAGAGGAGCCTTTAGCCTGTAGCCTTTAGCCTCGTTAGCGTGCCCCTCTCCCATGCCAGAGACCCCAGTTCGAATCCTGCTCTGAGCGGGTTGAGCAGTAAGGGTTACATTAGCACGTTAATTGGCTAATATGCGGTCACATGTTTTTGTTTATCGGTTATACAGTGGCTTTGAATGTGTCTCATCCATTCAGAATTTAGAGTCAGAACTATACATTTTATAATTCTCTGTCATTCTCTGACAGTGCTCGCGAACTGAATGGCCCATCAAATCTGAAATGAATGAAATGGTTTCTGATGGCCTGATGCATTAAACCTTTATGGCTTTGGATTAGAATAATGGCCCAGTGTAGTTTCAACGAGAGTAGTCCAGGCTATGCCAAGCAGAGTCAAACAACATCATTTGAATAAGCTCCTGTTGAAAGAGCTGTACTGTCGCAGATGTGTTCCCATCAATCTTAAGTGAGTGGGAAAGGCTGCATCAGCACAGAGCGGGCCGTTTTATAACCATCGCATTACAGACTTTGACTCTAAACACTGGGCAGGGAATGATATTGCACCAGAGATCTTCCATCAAAAAAATCACAACAGAAAACAAACATAAAATAATCACTAATTTAATCAATAATTCATCCTGATCCAAAATACTTATCTGATTGCTACTGCATAATGTTTATACTCTTATTATCTCAGAATATATATAACATTTGGTCTTATACTAACACATTTCTTTAAGAAAATCTGCAATTGATGAGGATACAAATGGCCTAAATGAATTCTCTGTTTGAGAATACAATACTTCTGTTAAAATATGATACATAGAGGAAACTAATACAAATGCTGGCAATATCCGGGTCTTACAAGTAAATATTAGACATTCCCATCCTAAATTAAAAGGAATAGTTCACCCAAAAATTATCTTATCATTTACTCCCTCTCATGCCATCCCAGATGTGTTTGATTTTCTTTCTTCAGCAGAACACAAACAAATATTTTTAGAAGAATATTTCAGCTCTGTAGGTCCATTCAATGCAAGTGAATGGTGATCAGACATTCATAGCTCCAGAAATCACATAAAAGAAACATAGAAGTAATCCATATCCAGTGGTTAAATCCATATGTTCAGAAGCGATATGATGGGTGTCGGTGAAAAACAGATCACTATTTAAGTCCTTTTATTACTCTAAATCTCCACTTTCACTTTCACTTTTACATCTGAAAGTTAAATATTGATCTGTTTCTCACCCACACCTATCATAACACTTCTGAAGACATGGATTTAAACACTGGAGTCTGATGGATAACGTTTATGTTTCCTTTATGAAATTTTTGGAGCTACAAAAGTCTGATCACCATTCACTTGCATTATATGGACCTGCAGAGCTGAGATATTTTTCTAAAAATCTTTGTTTGTGTTCTGCTGAAGAAAGAAAGTCACACATCTGGTATGGCATGAGGGTGAGTAAATGATGAGAACATTTTCATTTCTGGGTGAACAGTCCCTTTAAGCATGACGTCAATGAGAATTTCTGAAACTCTTTTCAATGTGTGGATGTTACATAAGCTTTACAATGCAACATTTATGATTAAAAATAATGTATACTGTGTGTTTATATGTCTCAGTAAGCATCCACAGCATGGTTTTGGTAATGCTTAAAATGTAGTTCATTAATAAGTCATAAACAAACATTATATAACTGGATGAGTAGTTAATGCACATTCAAATGTAAAAGTAAAAATATATGATTCAAACTTTAATGGGATTTCTATTTGAATGTACACTGCAAAAAGAAGTAACCTGCAACTTCTGCTTGATCTAACTCTTAAAATGAGCTTTGTTGGTGTAAACTAATGCATTTTAAGTTGATTCAGTGGTGGTAAATTGTATTTTTCACTTGAATAAAACCAGTTCATTTAGATGTTACCACATGAAGCATGTCTTTTTTTGCAGTGTACTTTGAGTGATCTGTTAAACATTATACTGTATCTACTGTCATGTCAATTATATTAATGCAAGTTGTTATAAAGTGTTTAAAACAAGGAAAATAGTACATTATTACTGTTCAAATATGACTGTGTAGAATTATCTAACGCCCCATCTCTCCTGTAAACTCGAACATCAGACCATTTAAGCTTTCCCAGTCAAAACTATCAGGATATTTCCTCTCTAATCTCTCCTAATGCTTTATTCGATCATTGTCAATGTCCTTTGGTCGTGTCTCCTCCGCCTCTTTGACAACACTTTTGTTTTCCATCAGAGCGCGAACAAGCGCAACCGCACTGGAGAACTCCGGCAAGACTTTACGCATATAAGCTTCAGGATTTACGCACACTAGTCGTCCTGCGATCGCAACAGCTCCTCTAGCACACTCTGAGTTATGGGATGTACAAATCATACCAGTTGACAAGGGGACACTTGGTTAAATAGTGCGCGTAAAGCATGACTTGGATACGCACATGTTTTCTCTTCTCTTGGTAAGTAAAGTACCTTTATCTGACTTTGCGTGCGTGTTTATCTTTCCGCTTTGCTTATTGATGTGTGAAAGTGAAATTAAGTTAGGACTGTGTTTACAGTGTCGGACATGTGTTGGCCAATCCGCCAGCTGAGACGAAGATTTATTTGGATAACATCACGCGCATTTTGGATAGATTATTAGATGGATATGACAACAGACTACGACCTGGATTTGGAGGTACTGTATAAACTGTTGCTGGAATGACTTAACGTGCTCAAGAGATACTTAGGCAAGAGATATATATATATTTTTTTTATTTAAAGTGAATTATTACTAAACTACAATCACAAAGTATAACCTCAGTCCAAAATATTTAATAAGGTCCTTTTATTTATTTATTTTTATTTTCATTGATAATAATAACTGAATTGGTGATTCTCATGAAAGCTGTAATGTACTGGCCATATTGAACCCCAAATCATTGTTTTTTTTTTTTTTTTTTTTTTTTTTTTTTTGAAGACTGCAATTTGTAACATTAAGATTTTTTTTTTATTATTATTATTTTACATCATTTTACAGTATTTTCAGGAGACATTTTACCCCAAATTCCCATTACTCTAACACATCTAAATGTTTTGTACTATTCCCATTGTTTTCAATGATGATCCTCATTACCGTATTACCATGTTACTGTAAACTCAAACAGACTGTTTCTTTTTTTTCTTCTTTATTTTATTATTAAAACCAGCGAAAATGAAACACTAAGATGTATAAATAAAATTGTAATAATATATATATATATATATATATATATATATATATATATATATATATATATATATATAACATTGCGGTAATAAAAATCTCTGTTTTTCTTTTTTTTCGTTGCGTTGCGGTAATGAGAATTGAGGAGTAAAAATGTGTGTAACAGCCATTAAATTGTCACAATGTAAAAAATCTTAATTTAATTAAAAATAGACTTTATTTTTTATATGAAAAAAATAGAATGTTTATTTGTTTCTTTTGATTTACGAATAAAATAATACCAGCGCTTTTTCTTGACAGGTTTCGTGAGAATATCTCTAAAGATGTCCTTTTATTTTTCACATTATTTCTTTTTTTAAAACAACAACACTAGGTCCTGTCACAGAGGTTAAAACGGACATCTTTGTCACCAGCTTTGGTCCTGTATCTGATGTGGAAATGGTACGTGAGTTTAAAATTCTATGTATTTACATGCATAGAAACATAAATCTACTGTAATTGCATGTTTTCTATGCCCACTGCCTGTAGTCATGATGGTCAAGGGCTTCATTATTCTGACATTTGTGCAGGATGTCATTATAGCAGCTTAGGGATTTTAATCTGGTTGACAATCCCTGACAGTAAGGATCCCAGCTGAGCTTCGCTTTCTCTGTTACACACTACACTATTTTTCCATAGTGTCCAAAGCCAGCTCGCTTGCCATGTGATACACTGTGACAATCCGAAAGACAGTATAGATGAGTCTCTGCCAAGATTAGTGGGGAGAAAAAAAAAATGCCATTGCTGAGCGAAAGCATGCAATCTTAAATCAGATACATGTGCGATAAAGCTTTACTGATGTGTTCGCTGTCACAAAAGTATTGTGGGTTACTGTTAATAGGTAGTTGTGAAATGGATAATGACATTAAGATTTTAGGTTAGAATGTAAAGTATATGGGTGTTTCTTCAACTTGGAGACCTTTCATGTCCCAGCGTTTGATTTTTATTGAAACGAGATTTGAACTTTTTGATTTTTGTTATTTGAGGGTCACATTAAAACGGACTTATCATTTATTCTGGTACTTTTCAAATGCCTTTTACGAAGAGGTTTTACAGTTTTAGCCTTGTCCCAGACCCAAACTTATTGTACATTATTAAACTATGAAAATCCATTATAATATATATATATATATATATATATATATATATATATATATATATATATATATATATATATATATATACATACTGTACATATGTATATGCCTTTAACATGAACCATTTCAATATTTATTGTGTGAAAATTATTTCTATATTTTGTTTTCAATGTTCTCAGTTTTCTCATGTCATTGCCACCACACCAAACTATTTTGCCATTAGAAAAAGTATTTTAAAGTTAGTGTACTTGTTAATCAATTCAACAAAAGTTTCAGTGAAGAGCAGACTTGAGATTAAAAGTTATTTTTGAAGAAAACAAAGAAAATTCAAGGTAAATATCTTCTGTGAGCAGAATATTTTTTATAGGCCATCATTTCCAATCAATCTGCAATTTTGCCAAATTATGCAAAAAGTGTGAAAACTTTATTTGATTGTATTTAGGATACATAAAATGTTAGCTTCTTTATTTCAAAAAAGTAAAAAAAAATGTCATTTCCACCAATTTTATTAAAACACAATAACAAATCTGGAATGTGGTAGAAATTACACTATGGTGGGAATTTTCATGACTTAATAAAAATAATATAAATAAATACATAAATAAATAAGACAAAAATGATAAATCTCCTGCAATGCACACACATACACTGTTAGATATTGATAGTAGATAAAACAAAAACATTAATAAAAATAAAACAAAAATAGTAAGAATGTGACATGATTTAACAAGGCAAAGTTCATAAAGCTTAATGTGCTTTAAGTTGAAGAAACCCCCAATGTATTTGTAAAATTGTATTAACATTTTTTTATTTTTTTATTTTTTTTATTTCTCTAGTTCATTTTAATGGTCCTGCAGTGCGAAATAAATTTTTTAAGTACAATATTCCACTCTAAGCACTCTATAATTAGCTTCTGCACATGACAACTTAGACTTGTTTTGTATCGAACTAAATAAACGACAGTTCTAGAAAATACAATCAGATGGATGACTACTCATGTGTTAAAAAACCCCTCTCATTTCTCAGGAATACACAATGGACGTGTTTTTCCGGCAAACGTGGATGGACGACCGGCTGAAATTTGAGGGCCCCATTGAAATCCTGCGCCTCAACAACCTCATGGTCAGCAAAATCTGGACTCCAGACACATTCTTCCGAAATGGCAAACGCTCCATTTCACACAA
This sequence comes from Myxocyprinus asiaticus, assembly GCF_019703515.2. Lineage (NCBI taxonomy): Eukaryota > Metazoa > Chordata > Actinopteri > Cypriniformes > Catostomidae > Myxocyprinus > Myxocyprinus asiaticus. The sequence continues at coordinate 5,127,636 of NC_059383.1, read as the reverse complement.
CATGACCACTCCCAACAAGCTGTTTCGCATCATGCAGAACGGAACTATCCTGTACACAATGAGGTAACCGACCTGCCAAACTGTTTGCTCTCCAAGTCAAAGATGGACTGCACACACTTAAAATGGCAATAGAAATAATAATAAAAAAACCATCACAAGATACAATAGATTCTATTTTATAATGTAAATTTATCATGTACTGGTCATCTGTTGGGAAGAAGGCATTATGCAATATAAAGTGGCTCCAAAAAATACTTGGTCACTTCAAGCATGCTTAAATCGCATGAATGTCATTGCATTATCAAAACAAAATATCAAAGCAACTGCTGTTTATTTTAAAGAAACATGCATCATGCATCATACATGCACTTAAAATCACCTATTCCTTCAAAAATGGCTTTGAAAAGTGAAGTTATTTCTGAGAAGCGCTCTAGCAGCATTTGTTTGCAAATGACACTTGCTTTGATACTTTGCTAGCAAATAGTTTTAGGGGCCGCTCTACAGTATATGGAGATAGACTAAATCTGTTGTTGTTGCACATTTATTAAAAGTGGTCCCATATTTGTTTCCAGGTTAACCATCAATGCTGAGTGCCCTATGCGACTGATAAACTTTCCGATGGATGGACATTCTTGTCCTTTGAAATTTGGCAGCTGTAAGTCTTTTCAAAAACGGCACATATTTCCTTTGAATGAATTCTTGGGAATAACTGACTTTAATTTGGTTGAATATCCCCCATAGATGCTTACCCAATGAGTGAGATTGTATACACATGGAAGAAAGGGCCGTTATTTTCAGTAGAAGTACCTCAAGAAAGCTCCAGTCTGCTACAGTATGATCTGATCGGACAGACAGTGTCCAGTGAGAGGCTCAAGTCAAACACAGGTATGATTTTTAGGAGATATACTTTGGTGAAAACAAAATAAATTAAAGAGAGCTTTTCTTAAAGGGATATTCTGGGTTCATTATAAGTTGAGCTCATTTGACAGCATTTGTGACATAATGTTGATTTCCACAAAAAATCATTTTGACTCTTCCATTCTTTTCTTTAAAAAAGCAAAAATCGAGGTTTCAGTGAGGCACTTACAATGGAAGTGAATGGGGGCCAATCCGTAAACGTTAAAATACTCACTTTTTCAAAATTATAGCCACAAGATGTAAACAATATGTATGTTAACATGATTTTAGTGTGATAAAATCGCTTACTAACCTTTTCTGTGTAAAGTTAAAGCCAATTTTACAACTTCGTTGCCATGACGATGTAATGTCAACAAATCCTAAGGCCCTAAAATGACTGTAAAATGAAATTTAAACAACTTTACAGCTCAAATAATACAACAATTTTAAAAAAGAATTAATGTGTCTTTTTATAAAATTATAAGCTTCATATTTCTGCTTTAAACCCTCAAAAAATTTAAGTGACTCACTGTAACCTCGATTTTTGTTTTAAAGAAAAAAATGTTTGTTTGTTTTTTGTTTTTTGTGGTAATCAACATTATGCCACAAATGCTGTTGACTGAGCTTAACTTGTATTGAACCTGAAATATTCCTTTAACACTGTCCTTATTTTAAAACTGTTTTTAATCTATTTTTCCAGTTAAATAAGTGCATTTGCATTTTCTCCCTGCTGGAAAATCCAGCTTAAACTGGTAGATGTGTTTTGGAACATGGTAGCTGGTCCAAGCTCGTCCTATGCTGGTCCAAGCTGGTCATGAGCTGGTCGACCAGCTACCATCTACTAAAAACCAGCTTGACCACCTTGAGCTGATATGACAAGCTGGTAGCTGGTCTAAGATGGTCTCCCAGCTTGGACTAGCGAAAGACCAGCTTGGACCAGCTAAACACCAGCTTGGACCATCTCATTGGACCATGTTCTAAAACACAGCTACCAGCTTATGCTGGATTTTCCATTAGGGCTTGGTTCAAATTAATCTAAAAAGTGGATGTGTTGAATGTAAATGTTATCAAGTTTGTTTTATTTCTGAATCTTGAATGCATTTCTGGATAGTGGTAAATAACATGCCAATGTACATTCATTTTTACAGTAATCAACATGATTATGTTACTGTATGTAACGTTACTGACTTTAAGTAACTTTTTATGAATGTAGAAGTAAAAGCGTATATTTTAGTTCTGTAACTAGTCACCATTTATTTTCAGTTTTTCACCATTTTTAATTCACTTTTGGCATCCATTAGTTCATTTCAAATGGTACAACAAATGAATTTTGTACAAATATTCCATGCAGTCCCACAATTAATATGAGGCATGAATAAAAATTATAAAAAAAGTTGAAAAATGCTGTTTAAAACAGTTTTAGATGGAGTGTAGCATATCACACTGCAGGACATGTTAACTTCAGAGTATTTCATGTCAACTTTTCTTCCACAGAGTACAGGACATTGTTTTCGGCAGGCTTGTTCAGGGACTGTCTATGTCACTGTTGTTTGTCTCTTGCAGGTGAATACATCGTCATGACTGTATTCTTCCACCTGCAGAGGAAGATGGGTTTCTTCTTGATTCAGACCTACATCCCATGCATTATGACAGTGATCCTTGCACAGGTTTCCTTCTGGATCAACAAAGAGTCTGTACCTGCCAGAACTGTGTTTGGTAAGCCACTGCTTTTATTTCTTTAACTGATCATCTGTTATGCCAGGGCGATTCAGTTGGTGCTTCAGGGTGGTTTCAGTTTCTGACCAAACATTTGTGTTTGTACAAATACCTAAAATACTAATTTTATCATGTTGGTTATGCTATGTACTAAACACAACCGGACTTGGCATTTTCTGCATACGAAGTTGGATTTAGAGGAATTACAATAATGTTCATTATAACGGGAGAACAACTTACAAGTCATGAGCTCAGGGGTGTAAAGTAATTGAGTAAAAATATTTAGAGATACGAAGAGATCAGTTGAGCTACCACACAGTTTGATCACACTTAAACAAGCTTGGAAATGTAGTAGGTTATTCAGTGCAAACATTAAAATGAGTCATGTGCTATAGTAAAAGTGTTTTATATGTCATAAGATTGTATTATGTGACGAACAGAGTGAAAAGTAAGTGTTTATGAACTGATAATCTTTTGTTTTACTCATGATTTGTGTGAAAGGGGATAAAAGTCGCTGTTTTAGCGCCTCTAGTGTTTATTCCACCAGGAAATTGCTGTGTTACGTACAACAGGCCACATTAAGTGTTTAATGTGTTATTGTAACATAATTGTATGACCAGGTTGCGAATGCCACTGGGGGAGAAATATGACAGTAGTCAGAGACAGTAAAAAGGCGACTTTCAAACCAATCGAATTTAACAACTTCCTCTCTCACACAATCTCCTCTCTTGACTTCATTCTAGCTAGGGTTTTTATACTTTTTTAATACTTAAGTACAATTTAATGGGAATACTTTTTGCTTTCACTCAAGTGTATTTTTGGCTAGATACTTGGAGTTTTAATTGAGTAAAATGTTCACTCAGTATCCATACTTTCACTTAAGTATAATTTCTGAGTACTTTTTACACCCCTGCATGACCTCTGTTCAAAACCTATTTAGCCACATACGAAGGCAGCATTTTAAGGCATCATAGGCGTGCCCTGACATGAATGCTGTTAAAAAAGCAAACAGCAACATTCTAATCCCTTCTACGATACTTTCATTTGATTAAATACTAAGGCAGCATGATGTGTATACTTCACAAGATGGTGGACATACTGAGAGAAATTAGAAATATTAGAAATATAGTTATTTGTTCAATACCAAAAGGGATCAGTAAAATCTATTTACAACTTGGCTATTTTAACCAATATGCGTTTGAGCTGTGGATTTTAGTGTGACATTATGTTGTTATGCTTGTTAAACTATCACGTCATTAGCTTAACAACATGCTAACACAAAACTTTTGAAATCAATTGTAAGACGCGCACTATTTGTATAATGCACATGTTGCTGCCTACAAACAGCATTCCGAATCAACCACTTATGAGATTCCATTTCAGTTAGGATGCTGCCTTACAAGGTAGTCTACCTGCCTATGTAGGCAGCAAGGCTGCTCACAAGGATTTGGGTACAGAACCATATAAGAGAATGGGAAATGTTTGAATTTACCAGATACGAACAGACTTGAAAAGTTAAAGCAGCGCTAAAATTGAAGACTTGTGAATTGCTAGACTGATGCTGATTGTGCACATTGAAAGTGTGCCTGCATAAATATTCCTCTTTCTTCATCGAAACAAGAGGAACCCAGATGAATTTGCTATGCAATCATTTAGAACTTGGTGAGATGATACACATTTCATGTCGCTTTTTTTGTGTTGATCTCCATTCTGTTTCATTATCTTAATGCACACTTCTTGGCTGTTTGTAATTGTCCTAAATCATTTAAAGTGTCTTGGCCCCTGTTCTGTGCTGGCTTATGACAAAAAGCAAACATACCAAAAGCCACTTGCTTGTGTTATTCTGTTTGTCCTTTTGAATAGGTAACAGAGTAAGATGGGTAACAGAAACTCAAGTAAATTCCTCCTACTGTCAGTTGTGGAAAGAAGAGGATGTTGGGTAGAGCTGTATTGTATATTAAATGTTATCTTGTGTCCATCAGCTGGTTAGGGAAGCATTTTCCCCCATAGGGATTTCAGTTCTAACTAACCAACACCAACCAACCAACTAACCAACACCAACCAACCAACCATCAAGATGAATCACAGCATTAAAGCAAAAAAATGTATTTAAAAATTTGACAAAGACAAAAGTACAAGACTTCATCCTTAAAATCTTTTATGGGGAATTACTCATCCTTTGAAGCCTCACGAAATTACATTATGAAATATTGGTATAATATAAAATTTTGACTTATAGACAATGGTTATAAGTATAAAAACTATATACATTATGTTTGGTGCAAAATATTTAAATGTATACAAATATATAAGTAGTTTGATAGGGTACAGGATGACTAGATTGCATCATTTGTGGGAGTGGGTGGTCACTGCTGAGCTCTTTTGCTGTGATTTCCGCTTCCAAAGTAACAGCGGCTTCTCTGATTCGTGGATCTCTCTTTGGGATTATGGGTAGTGTAGTTCTTCACTAGGAGATTGGAAATTAAACAAAAATTATTCTTTATTTTTTTAAATGGAGGTTTAAAATAGTAGGTCTGTGTTGAAAGGTTTATACATTAAACATTAAGGGCAGAGTTGTGCCACTTTTGCATGCTGTATTTCAGCTAAAAACCTGCATTTTAATAACTAACCACCCACAATCTTGTACAAGCAGATGCAATCAGCAATGAAATTTGGCTGCTCCTTGAATATTTCTATTAAGTCATTGTCATTCCTTTCCGTGCAAACATGCCTTCTTTCTATTCAAATTTAGGATGTTTATAGATTGGGCTTCATTCACAAAAATTGCCTTGCACAATGTACATTGCGCTATTACCAGCAGATTAAAGCAGGCTGTAAAATTACTATTTTTATTCATTCAAAGAGATTTGTGTGCATTGTATATCGATCATATCAGCAAAAATTCATCACATAATAATTAAATGATGGAGAAGAGCCTTATAACCTGGCATATATTCAGATGTGCAATGTCGTCAAGCACACTTTCTGCATGTTAAAGAGATGATTCAGGTGTCTGTATCACAGTGGTGAGTGATGCTCTTTAGTCCAATCAGAGTTTGTCAGATCATGGTGGTCTGCTACAGTCTGCTATATAACATTAAGTTCTGGCCAGAAAGATCAGAATTAGTGAATTCCCCACTACAATACATTCTCTATTGTGAAAACTAAATGGATTTTTAATTCAGTAATCCCACTATTTTACTTTAAATCTTCAGAAACAAATATCTCTTTTATGTTGTCCTTCTGATGGTTTTGTGTCTGTTTTCCCATGAATTTGGTGGGCCTAAGTGAAGAATCTGTCTTTTGGACTCCCACTTGTGTTTCAGTGGACCTATTATAATGAGCTTATTGGGCAATTGGGAGCATATTAATCTAAGGTTTTTCTCTTTATACAAACTGTATCATCAGAAAACGATTAAAGCCCTTGCCAGCTGTCAAAACTCATTGTAACAGTGAAAGAGGTCAATCTTGTGCAAAACGTTACTGACTTTCAATAAAGTTAATTACTTTTAAGTAGATTACTTGGGTTACCCATATTAACAAAACATTTAATTATTAATTATCTCAATTTGTATGTCTGTACATGATAGTTTGTGTGCAACAGTAAACAAGGAGGAAATACAGACAGTATTTTTTATTCATTTCTGCAAAAGTATTTTAGAGAGTGACTTAAAAGTAAAATAATTAGTAATGCGATTACTTTTCTAATGAAGAAATCAGTAAAGTATTTCAATTAGAGAAATAATTAGAAATTGGTAGTGGATTACTTTTTTGAGTAACCTACCAAACACTGATAGTGACATATATCATTACCGTGATTTACATTACATTACTTACATTACATTATATTACATTACTGTAATATAAGATTTTCGGCATTCACACATAATTCCATATCGATTTTAAACTCGTAAATTGGCTTGTTTTTCCATTCAACCAATCCATTATTGGTTGTCCTGTACTATCCAGACTTGTATAAAAAATATGACTTGTAATCAGTTTCAAGGGTTTGATTTTATTGGGATGTGTGTTTCTTGAAGATAAAGCCACAACTAAAGTATAAATATGGCTTTCTTTGAGCGAGGTGTCAGAGATCTCGTTTCTGCAAGCAAACAACTGAGAGGCGAGTAACCTACAGTGTGTTTCTCACTTCTATCAGAGGTGAAAGTGTTATTCCTGTGAATGGAGATGCGAAAGAATAATTAATACACTGCTTAATACAGTGCAAAATGAAAAGAAGTGAGAGGTTCTGGCAGATGACTTGCTTTAGAGAGAGGGAGAAAGAGGGGGAGATGGATAGGCAGAGGCACTTATTGTCCACAATCATTGAAGATGTTCTAAATCAGCATGTCCCCTTCACTAAAAGCTAAAATAACCCAGAGCATTTGCTTCAGAGACGTAACTGACTGAGGTTAATTCGGACCAACTTTGTTGCCCTTAAAAGCATGTGTTTGCCCCCAGCTCTCTTTAATTTGTGCCTCTTCTTTTCCTATGATTTTATTTATCTTTCCTACCGTGAAATGTGTTCTCGAATAAATGAAATCTTGATATCAACCAATTCTTTGTGGCTGCAGTTGAAGATTCAATGAGGTATTACATTATATTATACATAGAAAGGAATCAAGTTGTATTTATCTGTGGAAGACATCGATTTGTTAATAGCACCATGAGCTTGTAAATGAGCTATGTATGTAGATATTTAATGGTCATGAGCTTCATTTATGACTAAGAGTTCGAGGCAATCAATTGACCTATTCAAGCACATTGCTTTTAAACTTCCTTTGTTATATGGAACCGTGTTGTGTATTGTACATATATCATATTCTTTTAGCTAGCAGAGAAAATGGCTTTTCAGGAATGTCGAAATAATATACCTTTCAACTGTAACAGCCAAGGATAGAAACGTTTATTATTATTATTATTATTATTATTATTATTATTATTATTATTATTATTATTCATTTAGCAAGTGTAATAGTCAATTTCAAGCTAATCACAAGATTGTGGCCTTAAGACATTCTGTATTATTTTAATATGTAGAATTGAAGCTTCTGAGTGAAAAAAAAAATACAATAAAAAACTTTTATGTAAGCAATACTATCTAGATCAGTGTTTCTCAACTGGTTTTGCTTCAGAACCCTGATTTTTCATTGGACATCAAATGTCAACCAAATTACATACAGTATGTGTAATTGTTTATCAAATTAGGCTTATTCTACTGTATATTATGCTTTATTCACAAAATTCACAATTTACATCACACTATTGCCACTCATGTAAAGCAGTTTGTGAAAATTGTCTAGTGATCTTACCGAATTAATTATCGAATAATGATCAAAGAAGGTAGAAGAACATATATCCAGATGCATGTTGTAGTTGAGCACTCTTAAGCATTTAATCATTAAGAGCCAATTTTTAAAAAAAATATGCCAGTGGGTGAATCGTTTATTTTAACTGGTTAATTTACATGAACTGTCCGAATGAACCGGTTTACTTTAATGTTTTGGACTTCCCATGAAATAGATAGGGTGGCTTAGGTAAGGCTCTCAATTTGCTGTCACGTGGGTAATACAGTGTGACAAAAAGCAATGTAGTGTTTTGTCACTTTACACCACTAGTTGAAAAAAACTTACTGGAAAAGCTATTCAGTTGTGAAAACTGCTATGTCTCTACCGTTTTGGCTGAAATATACTCATGTAAGTATGTGAACACAGATGCTTCTAGCTACGCAAGCTTGATTTCGTGCGTAGGTGCGTTGTAAAATGTGTCAGACCGCAGTTCATAACAAAACGCATGTTGTGCGTTGCCACAAAGGGCGCAATAGCGAGGGTACTGCTCGTAGTCAACTACTGTCATGGTGGAGCAACAGTCTGAAGAGAATATTGCTGAGCAAGTAAGTTAAAGTCAATATATTTACAGCAAATTACCTGAATTATACCACATCCAGTCAAATTGCACAGAAGTTTAAAGGTAAATCTATCGCCCCCTTGAGTACGGAGGTTTGTTGCCACCATGATAATGTAAGAACGCACACAAGTATGTTCAACCAGGCACATGTTGGCAATGCGTTTGCCAAGCATTTGCATCTGTGTTCACGTACTTGCATAGAGTATGTTTCGGCTTTTCCTTCCCCTCATTAATGCGAGGCATGTCGCGGCTCATTGGATCGACAATTCTCTTGATAAACAAGATTATATATGCTTTTGGTCCTTAGGGCCCAGTGTACATAACTGTGAATCTTTATAACTTTGACGATTAACTAGGAGTCCTATTCGACCCTTCCATATGGTCCATAGGCTCCTGTCTAAATAGGGACCAAGTCATTCAGAATGAAGCTTTGTGCTTGCCATAAAATGTTGCTGTCTCTATAAAGACGTGGGCATGTTTCATTGTTACTGTCCTCATAACAGACTATCTCTTCCTCGAATGCACTCTCTCCTTGGGTGAGAACACATATCTAATTCCAATCTGCTCGACCCATTGACCATGAGTCGCCCTATAGATCACCCCCCCCCCCCCAATAAAAAAAAACAAACAAACAAGACAAGCCGGTCTTGGTGTGGATGGCAGGGCAGATTGAATCTGCAGCACCCCTTGCCCCCTAATAACAGGTTTGGAGAAGGTGAGCACGATGTGGGCACCGATACATTTTGTCCTGTTTTATTAATGGAAGATGTCTATGTGACCATCTTTGAGTGATGGTACTGAGCATTCTGAGGGAGCATCGCTTGCATTTTCTGCAGTACAAAATGGACTTAAAGCCTTATTTTTTTTATTTTAAAATGTGTAAAGCTACACTGCCATTTGAGAATTTCAGTTAATGGAAAGTGATAGAAAAATCCTGCATCTGATAATGCCTTCTTCATGGCTACACACTTTGCAAAAAGCAGCATCCCATACTAGTAGGATGTCAGAATGTGTAGTTTTCATGAAAATAAGTGAGCAATACCCGGATGACCTATTGTACTACGTCTGCTGAAATTATGAAATGTGCGTCCACTGGACACTTTACTGTACCATGAGGTCATTAGGGAGCTCAGGATATAGCAGATTCAAGTTTAATTAAAAAAATAAAATAAAAAAATACTAGACAACCGGGAGTTGGGTGGCTCTTTTTAAGAATAAGTGCTATAAATACCAAGAATTCCTCACGAGGAAATTGCATTTGTTTAACAACACCCAATTTTTTTTTTTTTAAGTTATTGCTAGTACTTCACATGTCAAAAACATAAGGCTCAAAGGACAATGCCAACATGGCGTATGTACCAACATTAGGGTGACCATACGTCCTCTTTTACCCGGACCATGTCCTTTTTTTCGGACCTTAAAAAAGCATCCAGCCGGGATCTCGAAATTTGTGAAAATGTCCGGGATTCGGCTTTTGTTGCATTATGATGTGCATCTGGTCTAATACTTCATTGTGTGTGCGTGCATATTTGCATGGCTTTAACCCCTCTTTGTAATTCCCACCTTCTCGCGAAGCACTGTTGTGTTCGCCATCAAACAGTTGCTTGACAGTAGCAGCAAATGACAGCTGAGTGGAAACAATGCCCAAATGAAAGCGCAAATTTACAGAAGATTTGCACAAAAAATTCCCATGCTTTCGTCCAGGTCAGGACATTTAAAGCTGGCACTTATGTGTCAGTTGCTAATAAAGGTGCAAGTGATTTAGAAGCACACATTAGCTCTGCGAAGCATAAAGGGTCAGTAAAAGGTGAAAGTTCATCAGGTAAATTAACGGACTACTAATTGTGACCAGGTAAAATTGTTATCACATTGCTTCATTTTCCATGGCCATTCAAAATAATAGTAATAGTAAAATATTTTATTTTAGTACATGGACATTCAAAAGAATGTTGGAATTATTTATTTATTTATATATATTTATGTTACGCTAATAGAGTGTCTTTTTCATTGTATTAAAGTTTGCATTCATAGTAACACTGTTTTGAACCCTATTATTCCACCCCACCCCAATACCCCCCGGCGAAAAAAAAGGTGTCCTCTTTTTGGAAAACCAGTATATGGTCACCCTAACCAACATAGTCTCATGACAACTTGTAATAATTTGGACAAAATGGAGAAATTGTAAGATGTCGTATTACTTGACTTGACCAATCAATCAACAAGCAGAAGCCATATTCACTCACTCTGATATGATAAGGATGCTAGTCTAATCTCCCAGTGAAGTCAGAAACAATAGGTAGACTTTCTTTTATTGAAATCGTTCTGTGCTTACCTAAATGCGAAAGACTTCGTGTACCACACAGTGGTAAGTGTTGTTGGGTTTATGGGCATGTGTGAGCTCCATGTTCTGGGTGTAAAGCCAAAAGCGAGTTGTTTTCAGATATAAAGGCTGTCATATAGTAAAGGCAGATGCATATTTTATAAACTGTACCCCCAAACCCCAACCTAATATATATATATATATATATATATATATATATACACATACACACACACACTCATTTCAAATCAGATGATTGCAACACGCTCCCAAACAATTGGGACAGTGGAGTGTTTACCACTGTGTAACTTCACCATTTCTTCTAATAACACTTAAGTGTTTTAGCACTGAAGAAACAAGTTTGTTAAGTTTAGCAAGCAGAATTTTCCCCAAATTCATCCATTATGCAGGTCATCAGCTGTACAATTGTACCAGGTCTTCATTGCCATATTGTGCATTTCATAATGCGCCACACATTCTTAATTCGAGACAGGTCAGGATTGCAGACAGGCCAACCTAGCACCCACACTCTGAGTTGCGCAGCCATGCACTTGCAATCCGGGCAGTATGTAGATTTGCATTGTCCTGCTGGAATATATGGCATCTGAATGGCATCATATGTTGCTCCAAAATTTTACATATCTTTCTGAATTTATGGTGCCCTTCCAGATGTGCAAGTTACCCATGCTATGGGCATTGAAACACCCCCATACCATGCAGACACTGGCTTTTGGACCTGATGCTGAAAACAGCTTGGATGGTCCTTTTGCCCAGAGAACACGACGACTGTTTTTTTTCCCCAAAAACTATTTGAAATGCGGACTAGTTGGATCACAAAACACGATTCCACTGTTCTACTTTCCATCTCAGATGAGACTGAGCACAGAGAAGTTGGTGGCACTTCTGGACAGTGTTGATGGATGGCTTTTCCTTTGCATAGTAAAGCCTTAACTTGCATCTGTAGATGCAATACCGTATGGTGTTGACTGACAAAGGTTCACCAAAGTATTCCTGAGCCCATGTCATGATATCCATTACAGATGCTTGACCGATTTTAAGACAATCACATGCATTCAGAAGTGGTTTTCAGCCTTACCCTTTTTGCACCAATATTTGACCAAATTCCTTGCATCTTTAAACTATCGTGCACACTGCAGAAGGTGGAATGCCCAAAATACTTTCAATTTGTCTTTGGGGAACATTGTTCTCAAAGCACTGGATTGTTTGCTGATGCATCTGTTGTCAAATTGGCGAGCCTTGACCCATCTTTGCTCTTGAAAGACTAGGCTTTTTTTTTTTTTTTTTTTTGGTGGCTCCTTATATACCATAACACAATTGCCTCACCTATTTAATATCACCTGGTTCACATCACCTTGTTATTTTGACTCGTCATAAAATTTTGACATGAATCAAACCAGTTAATTTAGAATTTACTGCATAAAAAAAACCAAAGAACCAAAACCAAAGAAGTTCTTTGTTTTACAAGAAAGTGAAATCAATTTGACTCTGGCTGTTCAAAGCAATCAGTAATCTTGGACAAAGTGGCTCACTTTGAAAATTGCCGGTGGAGGGTTTATAGATATGGCTCAAGTTTTGAAATAGTCTAGAGAACTGGTTTTGCTTCAGGAGCTAGATTTCACATTGGACATGAAGTGGCAACTGAACACATTAGCAAAAGTGTTTGTCATACAAATCTAAACAAAAATGTCCTTAAAATCAAACATCAAAATGAATCAGTCTCAAGGTGTTGTCAAACCCTTTGCGGCTGGTTAAAAGCTGAAACATACTTTACGCTAGTACGTGCACAAATATTTGAATGGTTGAACATACTTACTTGTGAGTTCTTGCATTACCATGGCGGAAACAAACCTCAGTCCTCAAGGGGGCGATAGAGTTGCCTTCAAAAGTCTGTGCCATTAAACTGGATGTTGTATAATTCTGGTAATTTGTTGTAAATATATTGAATTTAACTTACTTGCTCAGCAATATACTCTTCAAACTGATGGTCCGCCATGACAGCAGCTGACTTGAAAGAGAAAACTCACCGCAGAAGTGGACAGTTCACACTAATCTTGCTATAGTGCCCCTTGTGGCAATGCTGAGAATGTAATGCGTACTTGCGTTGTGTTATGAATTGCAGTCTGACACATTTTGGAATGCAACACTGCATATAAAAAGAGAAGCGTCCGCGTTCACAATCTTACATAGAGTATGTTTCATCCTTTAAAATTAAGTAATTGTCATTTTTTTGTGCCTCATATAGTGCTCACTCATATTTGCCTGGATCAAATAAACAGTGCTGTCAGTGGGTGCAGTTTGTTCATAGTGAATCTCCTTAAATGTCTTTGGATTTAGATTGGTTCATTGCAAGGTTATTACCGTAAACTAAAATGAAAACGAAAACTAAATGTAAAAAAACATTTTCGTAAACTGAAATAAAAATAAACATTTAAAATAATTGGAAAGATTGAAACTAAACTAAAATACATTTTCATGGCTCTGAAATAACTAAAATAAAATAAAAATAATCGTAAAAAAATATGTAGGTTTCGGTTTTGTTGCGATAGGTTTTTAAACCTTTAAAACCGCTATCACCTTAATGTGAAGATGCCACTAGGCGGCAACAGCATTAGCAGATGGCCTATTGCCCTCATTACATTAGCAAAGACAGAGCGGGAGGGGATCGCTACAGTACATCATGGAGAGAAACAAAGCAGGTAGAAAACTAGGGTGACCAGAAGTCGGTACCTGATTTACGAGGTGTGTCCCGGTGTCCTGTCATTTCTCCAAAAAATTTAATAATATCCTGGTTTCAGCTGTTAGGTTCACTGAATTTTTTTCTTAAAAAATTAAATATCTTCAACGTCCTTCTTGGTATCGTGTCTGGTATAGATTGCGGGAAGGGCAGATATTGTAGTTCTATTGTAATTCTAGTTTTGCTGCATTCTGCTCAGAATCTACCTGGTTACCATGACAACGATTCACACGCTTGGCACTCTCTGCTGCTCTCTGTCATCATCCAACACAAATTAGAAATGCTCAAATGAAAATGCATGTTCAACAAGCTGAAAGAAGCAGATCTATTGCTTTGCACAACACATGAAAATGGAATTGAAATGTTTTGCTGTCACTGTAAATGTTCACTTTCCCATGGTCACAGTGTTTTTTTTTCCCCCTTTTTCTCCCAATTTGGAATGCCCAATTCCCAGTTTGCTCTAAGTCCTTGTGGTGGTGTAGTGAAATACCTCAATCTGGGTGGTGGAGGATGAATCTCGTCCTCCGTCACCCGGCTTGTTGAGCGTGTTACCGCAGAGATATAGCGTGTGTGGAGGCTTCATGCCATCCACCACACCATCCACACACAACTCACCACGCACCCTACCGAGAGCGAACCACATTATAGTGACCACGAGGAGGTTACCCCATGTGACTCTACCCTCCCTAGCAACCGGGCCAATTTGGATGCTTAGGAGACCCAGCTGGAGTCACTCAGCACGCCCTGGTATTCGAACTAGTGAACTCCAGGGGTGGTAGCCAGCGTCTTTTACCACTGAGCTACCCAGGCCCCAAATGGTCACAGTGTTAAATAAGAGTGTATACTATTAATGTGTTAACTATTTTATTTTATTTTTAAATAGTACAAGCAGTTAAATGTGAAAATGTGGAATTGTATTTTAACTTTTAAGTTCCAGTGTTGTAAATTTTGTGTAAAAATGTGTAGCTGACAAGGAATTTCAAGCACTGACATGTCCTATCATTATTACACATGAAATATGACATATGAATAGAATAGGCTATATGGAATTTGCAAATTTTAAAAATATCTAAAATGTGGTTAAAATCATATAAACATCTTTAAAAATATAATTTTGCATACTAAAAGATGTTATATTGAATTTAGCTACATATTTTAATACAATATGGTAGTCAAGTTTAAGGTTTCATATAATAAAACAATAGATGATATTGTTCAAAATGAAGACAAGCATATTCAGCATTTTCAGCATATTTTTCTTACTGAGATGTTCTGTCTTGTTTTCCAGTAAAAATATCTAAACTTTCTTAAAATAAGATAAGTTCACTTGGGAAGCAAACTGACATACAATATTTTGTCTTGTTTTAAATTGTATGCTTATAACAAGAAAAAAATTCTAATGGGTTAAGAAAAGGGATTTTTTTCCTACCCCATCTGCAAATAGTTTGTTCTTAATTGTTTTAAGCATAAAGCCCACCAAATTGTGTTAGATTTATCTGAAAACAAGACTTAAAATCTTATACCATTCTGTGTATTAAGCTATAAGGATGAAAAAAGATATTTTCACCTGGGTAAATAAGACCAAAATAAAGATGCAGTACACAATATGCTAATAACTAAATAATAATAATAATAATAATAATAAAAAATCAGCTTATTCAAAATAATCAGACAACATTAAAAAAAAAAAAAAAAAAAAAAAATGTTACATGAGATTTTAAGTCATTGGGTTATTCTTAAAGCATATATAATCATGCGCACAACACTAGCGCACATTAAACCGGTAGGAAAGTCAGTTAAGGTGTTTACATGCAATTCAAAATCATGGTAATGGGCAAAATTCTACCTGTGTTGTTCGATTTATTCCAGTTTATAACCGACCTTACCCCGATAAAAGAACACAAATTAATGCATTTACATGACCTTAAACGTTGTCAGCTTATTATGCATAATCAGTGTAAGAAGGTGCAAGTAAACACGCTCAATGAAATTTAAGGGTGATTTAAACTGTATTAAATGGTTACATGGTAAAATCCACCTCTGCAACATAAATCATACCAAGTTGCATTTATTTAAAAAAAAAAAAAAAAAAAAAAAAAAAAAGATGGCATTAAAAAAATTAATAAATAAATAAATGAGTAAATAAATAAAGCCAGTAGATGTTTGCAGCAAGTCATCCATTCCCAGTCTGCCATGCAGTACTCTAACTCTGACTAACATCATGATATAAACTTTGTCTGATATGTTTTTGTTTTTACAAACTGAAGTGTATCACGCTTTTTACAAATGACATTCAAATTACTAATTATTCCTTCACTGAATAAAATTAATCCAGAAAATAGCTACACTTCATTAAATATGTGTCCTTAATTTCTCTCGCCTTTGGCAGTGTCATTAGCCTGATGCAGAGTGTTTACAGAAAAATATTCTCAATATTCTGTAGAGAGAAATCCTCCAAGAAACATTTCCATATTTTAGATTTTCCCATGAAGCGTTTTTCACAGATCAGTGAGCTTTAAACTATTTTGAGTGTCAGGAACCTGAACTCAGATTAGGTTTAGTCCTGAATTAATTTAGATTAAAAAATAAATAAAATAAATAAATAAATACATATTTACTCACTCTCATGTTATTCCAAACCCATATGCTGTTGTTTTTCTGTGGAACACAAAATAATTTTTGAAGAATCTTCTAACAGCTCTTTTCCATACAATGACAGTTCATAGTGACCGCATCTTTCAAGCGCCATAAAGGACAAAAACTGACTGAAATTGAAGTCTTTATTCACTGAATATCTTCCTCACAACCATGGTTCTCAAATTAAAAATGCCTATAAGATGTGTTGTGTCAGTGTTGTTTAAAAGCAATGCGAGAACCAATGAAAGTTTGAGATTTTCAATTAATAAAGACCAAAATTTAAGTCTTTTTCTCACACAAAGTTATTGTATGTCTTCAGAAGACTTGGACTATAGATACTCTCAGCTGTGACACTTTTGTGTTCTTTAGACACCCCACAAAAGTACTGTCAAATGGGCACTTTGTTAAATTTTACCTGAAAATGCTGCAAAAGTGTTGTTTGGGGATTTGAAACACCCCATTTCTAAAAGATTACTGAAGATTTGGGATTCTTTAAATTTTCATCAGGATAAAGTCAGTATTAGACATAATTTATTATATTTTACGGCAAGGGCGTAGCTAGGAAATTACTTTTGGGTGGGCTCAATAAAAATGTATGGGCCAAGTTTTCACACATTTTGTTTTTTTTACAAATTTTCCTTAACAGTAGAGAAGTGGTGCATTCAGATGGTTATTTCACACTTTCGGATATCATAATTTATACAATTTTTAACCTATTTTATAAATATATATTTGGTGTCAAAGAATAATCTGTTATATTCTGGGTGGGCCTGGGTCTAATTTGGGTGGCCACCCCGGCCCACCCTTGGCTACGCCAATGTTTCGCCAATGTTTCACGGATCACAGTCATTTTTATCGTGTCTGCTCTTTCAGACCCTAATTGCTGCTGTTGGTAGATTTAAACTTTTCTGAAAAGAATTGAAACTCTCAAATGGCTGTTTTTAATTTCCAAAGTCCAACCGCTGTAACTGATGTGAGGCCAAATCTGACCTAATGATGATCTTATACAAGGCCACCGTGAAAGTTTTAACGGGACCAACCTAGACCCCATCTCCACCACCGCAGTGTGATCTGGCCGTCTGTAAATGGATATGCAAATACAAATAATGTAATACTTTGAAAATATGTCTTTGCATTTAAGTGACGTGTGCAATTGAAACCAGCTTATTAAGTTTTGTTATTTTGTTAGGTATTATCATTTACTGTATATGAAGCGATGATTTAAGCAGTAAAGACTTATATTGCACATCTGATGGTAGTTCTCATTTTTATATGCCACATTTGTTAGGCTTTAGAAGTATGTTAAGTGTGTAAGGATGTGTATTCATCCACCTGTTCCAACATAATCACACACACCTGCAGAAAACTGGTTTTGTTGATAGAAACCTACAGAAATTTTGTCACAATAAACTGTAGATATCCCTTTATGATTAGTATTGTTATTGTATGACTCTCTGAAATCCTCAAATCTGATTTATCAATGGCGCCATCTAGTAGTCTGATATTTCTAGGTAACAACCGCACACCCAAGGATAAAGACGTATTAGACCGTCATCCGGGTATTGTGAGTCATCTTTCCTACTTCCCGGCAGAGTATGTGACCAGAGCGGAGTGGAAGCCGAGCGAGGAGTGGAGTGGCATGATTTTGCCTAGAGCGAGGAGCGTCATTGTTTTCTCCCGCTTCAAGATCGCTCCACTAATGCTCCATCATGAGCACAACACCTGTTAACGGCCCTTAATGCAATAATTCACCACATGTTAAGCAGTGTTAAACACTATTGGCATGAAGGAAAGATGGGATTCCTGATATAACCATAAAGAATGTGATAAAAAATTTTTTTTAAATATAGCGGCACTTGGTAATATTTGATCTTCCACTCAAAGGTTACTTTCACTTTCACTCTCTGTATTCTGTTCACGCTCCCTATTATCGAGGTAAGCTTGCGGTAAAGTTTAAGTTAACTACATGCTCGTGTCTCATCTCTTTATTCCTACATCAGCTGGCGTATATTGAAAATTAATGACGGGACGGCGAAGGAGAACATGAGTGGGAAGGTGATTGCCACGATCAAAGGTTAATTGTGAAATCCTAAAAGACATCGTCCAGAAAACACAATGATAATCCGTTCACATGTGGAGAGAATATCTAAAGGTCAGTCATACACAAAATCTTTAAAAAAAAAAAAATCAAAATCTAGTATTTCTAAAAGTGAGCTCTGCAGTAGACTTATAGTTTTGATAGTCTTGTTTTGATGAAGTGTAGAACATTCTGAGAATGTAATTTTTTTAATTCACAGAATTATAGGGCAAGGTTAATAAAAAAAAGTGCAATGATAGAAAATAATGGGCAATAATTAGGCAATAATACATAGGCCTAATTTTATTTATTTATTTTTTATTTATTTTTGCCGTGGGGTTACCTATATAATGTTCAGTCAGCCCCTTCACATTGGGGTGCTGATGACCCTGTCAGGGTTTATTTTGTGATAACAACAGCTGATTGTACATTATCCCTTACTAAACATAGATAAGATTTATTAGATTATATGATGTTTAGCAGATTAGTAAAATCACAGCGCTACTCATATCCACAATTAAAAGTTGCTGCACTGAAGATCTCAGAAGTGCGATTGTCTGCTGTGTCATCACGGTAGTTTCATCAATGGTTTACTTTTATGGTGTTGTTTGTCCTTTATGACACTTGACCGATGTGATATTATTGTCTGGAAAAGAGCTTTGCGAAAATTCAGCATACAGGTTTGGAATGGCATGAAGGTGAGTATATATTGGTAGAATTGTTATTTCTGGGTGAACTATTCCTTTAATGACTGTTCTGTCATGAAAGTCTGTTTAGATTGAACCTGAGGCCTTCAAGACCTCTTGACAAGCTTACTGGTTTTCTATGTATGTTCTTGTATTTGTGATAGGCATCACCACAGTGCTTACCATGACCACGCTGAGTATCAGCGCCCGCCACTCTCTACCCAAGGTCTCGTACGCTACAGCCATGGACTGGTTCATCTCCGTCTGCTTTGCATTTGTCTTCTCTGCCCTTATCGAGTTTGCTGCTGTCAACTATTTCTCCACCTTACAGGCCAATAAGGAACTTCGGCGGGCCAACGCGACCCGTGCTGCAGCCATGGTGGCGACGAGCACTGATGGGGAATTCATTTCGGTAATTTTTACAATTACGTGGCCAAAATATCTCCATATTTTCCTTGTCCATTCAGTCCACCCTCTCTCCTCAAGGCTTGTTCTCGCTTTAGCTGTTAACAAGAACACCAGACAAAAGGAGACAGCTAGTGTCCTCTCTAGTCATTTCACTGTCACAGATTATGTAATCACTTTGATGTATCAAAACATCCAAGTGAAAGCAAGGCAGGCTCACAGGGACGGGGGTCTACCCTCTCTGTCTTGCATGATTGCTGCAGGGGGGAGATGCAATCCCAGAATACTCCTGCCCTGAGTGAAAGAATGCATCAGTGTTTGTTTGGCACATTCGGTTTGGTCTGTAGAAATGCTTCTTCAGATATTTAAGATAAAGTATCTCCGGCCTTGATTAGTTCAACAACAGCTTTATTGGGGCATTTGTTATCAACTATTTCTCTCTTAAAGGTGATGTAGTTGTTTCAGTGTTTAACACTTGCTTCTATTCCAGTTTAATGTGCAGACAACTCTAAGAAAGTCATTTGTACATTCTTGTGCTTAACTGGATACAGGACAAATGTCTTCTATCTATAATATAATCAAATAATTGTGATTTCTATGTCGCTTGCAAAATGTTATTTCTTTAGCATACATGGCTACTTTTGTGAAAGGGGCGATAGCGGTGTTAGGGAAACCTGTTTGGAAGCAGTCATTATTTTTGCATTTCCATTTGGCACTTTAAGTGACCAGAAATAGCACACTTTAACCCTTAAATGCAAACCTTGGATCTTTAGTGACCTGAGACCTCATTCCACCCTCTTTAACTTATGAAGTTATGCCCACGCCTCTTTAGTGTTCCTCAACCTTCCTCTTATGAAAAGTGTAATAATAATAATAATAATAATAATAATAATAATAATAAGCCAAAATTGTTTTTTAGTTATAGTTAGTTAGTTCCCAAAAGTGTATAGGGTCCTCAGTGACCAGATATACTGTATGTAATAATGTTGCAGTATATTTGTGCTTCCATAAATCATATTTTTTATTATTCTTTTATATCTATAGAAGTTCACTATCACATGATTTAATTTTGTTTTGTTTATTACAAGACAAATAAGTGCTATTTTCATATAAAAAAAACAACTATTATATCTATTGTGAATTATTATCATCCCTTATGCGTGTACACATACGTACATATTATACATGCTATTTGTTCCTCAAGGTGGTGCTGTTGTTTCATTGACTTGATTTACATTTCACATTGCTATTTGACAAACAAGCAACGTGGAAGTAAACTATAGCAAGTATAACACATGAACAGTATGATCTGGCTATTGTCATTTGGGTGTACTACTGAAATTCTGTATGTCAGTATGTGTTTGACAGTCAGTTGCATCTCATATAATTTCAGTGTGGAAGTAATGAGGTGCATTCTATCATTTTTTGCATCATCTCTTTGATATATGAAAAATTAAACATTAAAATATAACAATATATTATGTTTTTTTTGTTTTGTTTTTTGCGTTGTGAAAATGCTTATAACGTTTTATAATATCTTGCCATTTTGTAGGTTCTTTTGTGATAGATATACATGCCGGGTCGCTAAAGACCCGAGGTATGTAACAATGTTTGCCGAAACACCCATGCATTTACAGGTTAAGCAATTCTAAAGGCAACAAGAGTAAATTGAGATAACTAAAGCAAATCGTATTATGATGGCTAATTTGGAGATCATTGCACGATCATACACTTCACATATAGAGCCAGAAACAGGGCACAAAGCAGAGTGTGAATGTCCCATTTCCGTGGGCATTTAGCTAGAGTTAGATGCTGCCTGTTGTGGTGTCAAAAATAGCTGTGGTATTATGGCAGCGTGAGCAGGTGCTCCCTGAGTAATTTCACACCACAGTGAGGACGACACAGTGATATACAGCTGACACTCACAGCTTGGAAACCTGTTCAAAGAAGGAACCCAGTCAAAGCACGCGCTCCATGCCAAAACTTTCCCCAGCAGTCAGCGATCACAGATAGCTCAAGCTCTGTCAATTAAAGACATAAGACCTCATTGTTGCCCACCTGTGCTAAAGAGCATGTTCAACAGTTAAGACCTGCCAATAATATTATATTATTACGCAAAAAGAAAGCTATGTTGCATGCTATGATTTTTTTTTTTTTTTTTTTTTTAAGAAATTTTACTGGGGACTAATAATCAAGGTTTTGCTGTACCTGCCAACAATATGCTGACAGGGAGTAGAATCGTTGACAAGTACACATGTACATATAAAAATAAAATAAAATAAAACAAAAATAACTTGCTGATAGGGACTAGTATATTTATTAATTATTCACACATCCTGGAAAAATAAAGTAAAAAATTGAAATAATAATAATAATAATAATAATAATAATAATTATTATTATTATTATTATTATAATTACCATTGCAATCAATATTAAAACTCTATACAAACAAACATTATTCTAATATTCAGATCTTTATTCCAGGACATGTGAAATATGTATGTGCCCCAAGCATAGCACATTGCATGAATTTAGAGTGTGTCAAAATTTTCTAATTGATCTAATGTAACAGTCTCTTTATATCTCTGTCCAGCATCCTCTGGACCCTGGTGGCGTGTTGAAGAAGAGGTTGAACTCTCTTTCTCAAAGAGACGTTGCAGAGAGATTCTCTAGGCCGTGCCAGTCTGATTTCCGTCAGCAAGGTTCTGCTGTTCCTGCCAACAACTTGCTGACAGGAACTAGTATCATTGACAAGTACTCACGCATCCTTTTCCCGCTATCTTTTGGGGCCTTCAACCTGGTCTACTGGATTGTCTATCTCACCAAAGACACTATGGAGTCCAGGTAGGAATCTGCTGTTGTCTTGGATGAACTTGCCTTGTCACACTTTGTAACAATATAAATAACAATGTAGGTCATAATGTTGGTCAAACTATAACATTCACTGCCTTGAAACTAGGATACTATTGTACTGGGAAGGAAATGTAGATATCTAACTCAATTCAAACTTTAGTTTTATCCTCAGCATCACCCACAGACCGTTCACTGACTGTCTGACGCATATTGCACACAAAACTGGAAATCATGTTCTCAGTCCAGGCTTTGTGGAACCATCTACTCACTGAGTTGACACAATGAGCTTTTTTAAAGAAGAATTAATCTCTGGATTTGCCAAAGTTTTGTTTGAGGCACTAAGTATCAGGTAAACTGGATGTCCTCAAACAAAACTGTACATTGCACTTTGTTTTCTGTTATGTCTTTGAAATAATCTGTGATTTCTAAAACATTTGCACACATTGTCCTCTTTTTTTGTCTTCTGTACAACCGTTCAGGGAGACTGCCACGCCGTGATGAGTGTTGGGGTTTAATCTGATTCACTGGCATAGCCGCGGGTTGGTCTGGGTGGGCCAGTGCCACCCACTGGCATTCAGGCCCACCCAATTATTGTCTTATGCCCCTATTCTACCAACATCCAAAAGCTTGCTGGCCTCGAACCACATACCGCTAATGTCAGACATTGTTTGGCTGGATGATGTCAGCCTCAAAGTTTGCAAAACAACAGCAGCTCAAAAAATAAAACTAGATCTCTCATTAAAATGAGGCTATTTGCACTGTAAACGCCCAATGCGGCGATGAGACACATGTTCAGTTGATGGGCATCTCGTATCATGCAGCGGCTCCAGCCACTTCATTTTCCATGTTATTTTCCAATCAAATATTTAAAAAATATATCATACATGTGAATTGAATTGATTGCATACATGTGAATTGATTGCTATAATTATTAATTAGGCTATATATATATATATATATATATATATATATATATATATATATATATATATATATATATATATATATATATATATATTTAAATAACTTCTGACCTCTTCATCGAAACCATATCGAGTTGACTTAAGATGCTGAATTAAAATGCTCTAAAAACTCCTAAAACTCTAAACTCCATCCACTTTATTTTTAAAGATAAAATAATGTTAATTACAAATATGAAATGTATGAACTGATTATGCATTTTATTCATTACAACTTCTTTGTTGCACCAAAAGCAGCTTGTGACGGCATAAATAAGCTACTCTGAAGTAAAATATGCTCTTAAAACCCTTAAGACTTTTAAACTCTGGCCTCTTTTCCCGCATATGACTAAAATAAAATGATGTTTTTTTCCAAATATCGTTTGCGTGATTTTTTTTTTCTGTTTTTCAAAAATGTTCAGGGTAAATCACCAAATCCCCATATAATCATTAATATCTGTTCACAGCCACAAGTAAGGTTCCATAGGTTATGAATGTAAAATAAAATAAAAACTGTTTGAATGTACCGAAACATTACTATTGTTGATTGATCTTTTAATATTCTTAAAGTGACCTTGTATAGCTAAATGTCCTAAATAAGCCCCTGATTACAAAATAAATATTAACTGTAATCTAAATAATTATATGTAGAAAGTAGTGTAATATAGCACTATTTAAATTCTTGTAATCCAATAGAGCCTGGGTTCCGGAAGTATTTTTCCCATTAATTTCTTCCATAGACTTTTCAAAATATCCTCCATTAAAGAGTTGTAAAGCATGAACCAAACCAATCAGCTCCGAGGTAAATCACAACATTACAGACTTTGTTTTACAAAAGGACAAAGGCACAAAGGTACAAGTCTGTGTACTTACCGTCTTTCATGAGGGCACGGGCTACAATCCCATGAAGCATTGCGAATTACGTAATTGAATATTAACCTATGGAAATATATAAAACTATTGATTTTAGGTTGTTGATTATACAGTAAGTATAGAAACAATATAGTTTACATTTATTTCGAAACATTCTGATAAACACAAATATATAACTAGTTTGAGAGTACAGGGAGATCGATTCGTTCGCGTCATTCAGAGTGAAGTATAGGTCTCTGCGGAACAATAATGGGCGTTTCTCAATCTGTGGATGTTTTCAAATCGGGATGGCCGTTTTTCAACTATCCAATGAAAGTAGGGAATCTCAATGTAGTAATCAGTGGGCGTTTCAAAACCAGGGTGGGCATTTCTGAACTATCCAATGAAAGTAGGGAATCTCAATGTAGTAGGCAAATCATGTAAAGCGGTTGAGAAACACCCATCCTGGTTTGAAAACACCCACTGATTGGAAAATGCCTATTTTTGTTCCGCAGAGACACAAGTCTCTTCAGAGTGTGTCATGGGAGTGGCGGTCTCTTCCTGTCTTATTTTGCGGGCTTTGTTGGCCACAGTTCTCTGATTGGTGAAGGTTTCTCTGCTGGACCATGGGTAATGTAGTTGTTCAACAGGAATTGCCCTATTAAATACCATTTTAAAACAATGACGTTAAAATAACGCAGATGAATAGCTTCAGCGGAAGCATATACCATAGATAAACAACCACGGTGCTCAAGGTAGGTCTGGCTTTAAAGGTTTATAAGTTAGCGTTGTAAATCAATTAGTCTATGGAAGAAATTAATGGGACTTTTACTTCTGGGACCAGACTGTTGCACTCTAATACAGTTTCTGACTTTCACTTAAGGTAATTACTTTTAAAGGAATATTTTGGGTTCAGTACAAAATAAGCTCAATCAACAACATTTGTTGCATAAGGTTGATTACCACAAAAAATAAATGTATCCTTGTCATAAAAACAAAAAAAAACGGAAATCAAGGTTACAGTAATGCACTTACAATGAAAGTGAATTGAGACAATTTTATTGTGGGTTTAAAGACAGAAAAGTGAAGCTTATAATATTATAAAAGCACACAATAATTCTTCTGTTAAAACTTGTGTATTATTTGAGCTGTAAAGTTTTTTGCGATGGACTACTAAAGTACTGGGATTACAGGGTTTACAGTGTTGTCATCATGGCAACAAAGTTGTAAAATTGTATATTACTTTACACAGAAAATATTAGTAAGCAATTTTATCACATTAAAATCTTATTAACAGGCATATTGTGTACCAATACATCATACGGATTGACCCCATTCACTTCAGTTAAACTTCAGAATTTTCCTCTTTTTAAAGAGAAATATTTATTAGATAATCAACATTTTGCCACAAATGCTGTCGATAGAGCTTAAATTGCATTGAACCCAGAATATCTAATGTATATATATATATATATATATATATATATATATATATATATATATATATATTTAAAGTACATAAAGTACACAAAATAATACTATTGATGTATAAAACATTTAAAAATATGAATGCATATCTGTTGGCATTCATATGATTTCTGTCACAACTAAAGGGTCTGCAACAATGAACAAGGATGAAATACAGATAGCATTTAGAATTAAATGAGCAGAAAAAAATAAATAAATCTAATTTACATGCATTGTGAGGACCCACAGAACTGAAATATTCTTCTAAATATTTTAATTTTTGTTCTGCAGAAGAAAGAAAGTCATACACATCTGGGAGAATTTTCATTTTTGGGTGAACTAACCCTTTAAGTTAAAAAAAGCGGTCCATCTTCTGTCCCCCACATTACATAACGTCTCAAAGAATTGATTAAGTTTGATTAAGTCTCAGACCGGGACAGTGCATAACAAAGCTAGAGGCGAGCTGCTAAAACCAGCCATATCATCCTGCCTGTGTGATGTGGGGACTGTTGTACTGTTGACGACCCCTCAGTGTGACAGGACACTGTCTCTCTCCACAACTCTGAAGCGCTGCTAAATAATCGACTATTGCATGCTTGGCTCTTCAGTTGAGTTGTGGCAGTCCTTCATACAATCCTTAAAGAGGATGAATTAGAAGTGTCAATGACCGGATAGAAATAAGAAACGTATTAATGACTTCTGTGCTGTTGAGCAGAAGACAAATGTAGAATTTTTATGATAGGACATGTATATTTCATTAGGATTTAATTCCTGGCCAATGCTGAGACTAATTTGGAATGTGATGGGACACATTTGTTCCCTGCTATTTTCTCATATGCCGCCTATCCCCAAATATTCCTTGTGGAATCACGTTTGTAACCTGAGGCCATGATCACTTATCTGATAATAGGAGTGCTGTGTTTAAGTACTATATTAAATTTAAGAAACTCATTGTCTTTTATTCAGCATTATCAGCACGAAAAACATACAAAAAGATGGACAAATTGCAATATAGGATGCATTGCAACTGGGACATATATACAGTGTTTGGCTGAATAGATGACAATTCTTTCATAATTCACTCACCTTCATGTTCCAAACCAGTCTGACTTTCTTTAAGTAAGACAAAATTAGATGTTTTGAAGAATGTTCAAGCTGCTCTTTAGTATGCCAGGTCATCACACTCTTCTCCAAATTGGATCATTATTTGATGAGTACTGCTGATTAAATCAACAGAAAATGTACACAAGCATCTCTTTTAAATACAATTCAGTTTACCGCCTGCTTTCCTCGGGCGGTTATAGTGCAATATCAATTGCAGCAGACATATAGCACAGAGTATAAAGTGCAAAATGAGCTTTATTTACACAAAAATGAGCCGTGTTTGCGCAGAAAGGAATGACAATGACTAAATAAATACTTAATTTAAATACACTATTTCAACGCTGATTGTGCCTGCTTAAACTAGATTGTAGGTGGTTAGTTAATAAGGTGAAGGGTTTTGCGCTGAAATACTGCGAATCTTTAGTGAATTTGTCCCTTAATGTTTGAAATGTAAAGGCCTTAAAAGCCATACTATTTATTTCTTTAATTTTGCAAGAGAACATCAAGTAAGGGACATTTTAGGAATAATTTGCCCAAAAATCATAATTCTCTCATCTCTCATCATTTACCCACCCTTATGTCATCTTAAACTCATATGACTTTCTTTCTTTTGCAGAACACAAATGCAGCGATTTTTAGTAATGTATAATGTGTTTATAACGTGTGATGAATAGATCAAAACGTCACACACTGACCTATTAGCTCAATGCAAAACGTGTTGCATGAGCTACTGTATCTCCAAGACACGATAATTGTATATTTTTTTATATTAATTCTGTTGCTGCACAATCATACCTTAGACTTCCACTGTAAGTGCATTAAAGTAAGCGTTTTTGTTTGATTTCACCAACTGAAGTTTTTTGTGTGGGCAACAGATGCTAATGCAAAACAAGTCCTGTAACAAGGGCTGTAGAATTAACTTTCAAAATACATGCAAATTTCCTTGATTGAAAATATTCAGTAGGGTTGGAGGCATCATAGTGGTTTTGTCATGAAGTTTGATGGTGTTTGTTTTTACATTGACACCCTGCCAGTTACTGCAATGCCTCATGCCTTTAATTGGTACAACACGCTGCTGCTGCGTGATTTGGTGAGAGAGGTGATAACATATCATCAAGCTCTGTTTTTCACTCTGAATCAAACTACTGTTTTCCCTGCTAGTTAAGCAAGTCTTCTTGTTCTTCAAACAAGTTGAGTCAAATGCATTTGCTTGCTTTTGAAGCCATGGTAGACCTTTTGTGTGTGATTCTTTTTTTTTCTCCCCTTTTCTCCCCAATCTGGAATGCCCAATTCCCAATGCACTCTAAGTCCTCGTGGTGGCGTAGTGACTCGCCTCAATCCGGGTGGCGGAGGACGAATCTCAGTTGCCTCCGTGTCAATCCGCGCATCCGCGTTACTGCAGAGACATAGCGCACGTGGAGGCTTCGTGCTATTCTCTGCGGCATCCACGCACAACTCTCCATGTGCCCCACCGAGAGAAAACCACATTATAGCAACCATGAGGAGGTTACCCCATGTGACTCCACCCTCCCTAGCAACCAGGCCAATTTGGTTGCTTAGGAGACCTGGCTGGAGTCACTCAGCATGCCTTGGATTCGAACTTGCGACTCCAGGGGTGGTAGTCAGCGTCTTCACTCACTGAGCTACCCAGGCCCCTGTATTTCCACCTGATCATAACTCGTTCGTCATAACTCACTGCTTAACCACATTTCGGAGCACCGTTGAAGAAATTAACAAGCTAGTCATGACTGTTTCTTAAAACCGTAGCAACATCCATCGCTCGAACAGTGTTGGTTCCACATTAAAGAGCTCTCTGTTACGCAGGGTGTGGAGTAATTAAAAATATTAAATTATAATAGCTCACTGACACGCACTCTGAAAATCTGTTTAATGCTCGAGTGTTGCTGAAGACACGAAAGTGCCGCGCACGGTGTAATCCTGGGGTTTCCCTCTATATCAAACTTTGTGGTTTCCCCAAGGCCCTTAAGCACATAAACACATGCACAATGTTCAGAAACATATAAACACCACTTATGCTTTAACATAAACACATAAAGTCGTGTTCTCCAACAGAAACTGTGTGATATAGCTTTAATCCCTTAAACGGCTGCATTTGCATTTATGCGATGTTTCAGAATGCCACTTTCTGCAAAACTCCGGAATAAGCTGTTTTCTTAAATGCATGTAAACATTGTCAAAGTGTTGACAGAATGAAAGATATATATGGAATGAAAGATATAGAAGCCTCAGCGAAGTGAAATGATGTCCACACAGCAAACTAACAAGGAACTATGCTTCTCACCACAGGTAAAGAGCTGTACGATGCTGGTTGCGAATGTTCATTGGAACTATGGTTTCGGGAAACACCAAATCGTTGAACTATGTTGATAATGATGGAAATAGTGACCATAGTTGGCTAACGATGCTTTTGGAAAATGCACACCAGCCTGACACAGCAACTTCTGGCTCAACCAATGGTATAAGTTCCTCTGTTTTTCACCAGTGGTAGACAGGTAGCATTTGGGAAACCTGTTTCAAGACATTGTCATTATTTTAGCAATTCCATCTGTGATATTAGTTGCACAAAAATAAAACACTTCCTTAGAACACTTAGGGACAGATTCACTAAGAATGAATTGCGGCCGGTAATATCAGCATTTTTTTGCACACGCTCTCTGCGCTGGATTAGCGCTCGGTTTACAAAATAAATTATGCAGATCAGGCAACGGTGCAAACGCGCCTACAAAATTGCCGCTGAACACAATTTGCACGTTACACAATTCTGATCTTGCGGTCCGATTCTGAGCGCTATATAGCGCATGGTGTCACAGACCACCATATTTGACACACCCAACCGGGACTGTACAGCATCACTTTGATCCAGACATCTGGGTCATCTCTTAAACAGACAGAACATGCACTTGAGGACAACGCGCATCTGGATATATGCCAGGCTATAACGCTGTTCTCCAACATTTGATGCTTATTTGATTAATTACTGCTGATATGATCAGCTGAAAATGTTCACAAACATCTCTTTTAAATAAAATTCATTTTTACCACTAACTTTCATTTGCCGGTAATAGCACAATCGAAATAGCAGCAGGCAATTTTTGTGAATAAAGGGCAAATTACAATGAGCCTATTTTTTTTTTTTTTTGTGTGTGTGTGTGTTATTTTCTGCTCATTTAATTCAAAATTATATCTGTATTTCATCCTTCTTCATTATCGCAGACCCTTTAGCTGTGACAGAAATGCCAACAGATGTACATATGAAATAAATATGCATTCATATTTTTAAATGTTTTATACATCAGTAGTATTATTATTTACAAGGAGGCATGTTTGTGCAGCAAGGATTGACAATTACATCATTTAAATACTCAAGACACAATAGAAATATAATTGCGGTTGGTTAGTAAATAAGAGGCAGGTTTTTTCTGCAGAAATACCACGTGCAAAAGTGGCGCAACAGTTTAGTGAATCTGTCCCTGAAAAAGAATCTTAGAAACAGGCCAGGCTGCTGTTACTAGTTTAAAGAACGCAGTGAAGTGATAATGTGGTCAACCGAGTGCAACAGTGCCCGCTGACTTTTTAGTCTTTTTTATAATTTATTTTTTTTTCCTTATAGGGAATTTTATCAAATCCTTCATAAAAGAGGTGTGAATTTCTGAGGTGAATCACATTACAAACAAGGAAGTATTCAAAAAAAAAAAAAAAAAAAGGAAAAAAAAAAAGGTTTGACTTGAATTAAACCAGCTCATTTAAATATTAACACATTACATACAATATAGTTTAAATAAAAAATAAAAAAATCTGTTTTACTGATTTTTTTTTTTTTTGTCATGTAGTGACTATTTGCACTAGGTGTAAATAGCACCTGCCACATTGTGCGGCTATTTGCACTCAAATAGTCAGGTTGAAACACTCAAATTAAAGACAACTGTACACTTAAGTGTTGCTGTCATGGCATAGTGTGTAAATATGGTGTGGATATGCTTTTTTTAATGCAGAAGGACCCAGGTTCGATTCCCTCTTTTGTCCCACTTTTCCCCATCCTGTTTTCTGTCTACACTCTTAATATTTCATTTAATACTTATTTAATACTAATAAAAAAATAATATAAAGGTTGATTTTCTTGCAGTGATTTGGTCAAGGTAAAAGTTGGGCAGTTGAGAGAAAGGTTTGATCTGGGCAAAATTTACCATGGTTTTAATATAGAAATGGGCAGAACCCATAGTTCTAATGCAATTAACCATGGTGTTACTACAGTAATATGGTGTTAAGGTAGTAAACATGTTTAATTGTGTGGTTAGTGTTACTATGATTTTACAACAAAATACCATTGTGATACTATGGTTACTGTAATAAAACCATGGTTTATTTTTTATAGGAAGGTTAGGGTTAGGTTAAGGGGAAGGGGTGGGAGAAGGATGTCTGTTGGACTCTAAATGAACACAATAAACAATAAACACACTGCAGTGATGCTGCTATACTGTATGTTAGTATTTAATAAGGGGTGTAAATAGTATCTGACACCATATGCATTGGGGTGCAAATAGCATCTAGTGCAAAGAAGATGCTTGTTGTTGCTATTTACTCTTAGTGTAAATAGCCTCTGCCTCTTTGTATTATTATTACACATGCAGTTTTATGACCTCATAAATTAAAAGACTAATGGAAAAATTGTACTTTTAAAAGTTCATTTCTCACACAATTTAAAATGAACTAGTGATGGCAAAATTGTTGATTGAAAAAAAAAATTCATATAAATTTTAACCTAAAATCTTGATTTAAAAAAAAAGTCAGTGGGTATGTTATGTGTCATCTGCCCTTAAATCTTAAGAATATATTTGCAGTCCAAGAATATTGCCATGAGATGTTTCATAACTGTCAATTGAGTCACATTTGTGCATAATACTCTGGAAATATACTGTGTGATATTGAAAAGTCCTGTTCTGGCAGTGCCTTAAATGTGAGAGACTTTTGTTACAAATTAATTTATGGGAAATTCTACTTTTTATTCATTGAGCATGGATCACAGTTTATCTGTCCTCACGCCACCTTGTTCTTTTCAAATCCAGAGGTAAAATGGAATGATGGAAAGGAAGGCCGAATGCCGCTATAAAGAACCTGCCACAGGACAAAAGAAACATAAAAGATATCTCCTCTCTCTCTCTCATACACACATTCAGTCTGTGTGATGTCTAACAGTGAAATCATAGCGGGCCTGGTGCTGGGTTTTAAATGAAACGTTTCATTCAGACCCAGACATTAAGGAGTGTGTGTGTGTGTGTGTGTGTGTGTGCATGTATGTATGTATGCGCTAGTTTCACAGGAACTACCTGCAGGCGACAAGCTCTTCGCTTTATTGCCCACTGAAGTGTCTGACGTGAGAAGGAATGTTTCTCTCTCATAAATCAAAGGCATTAAATGTCAGCGCAACCCAAATTCCCATATTTTCCCATCTTCAAGCAGCCCTTTGCCATAACTTTGGTGTAATGATCATTCAATTACTGCCCCTCTCAGATATGTCAGGAAATGCTGAATGCCTCCGAGACAGCCATCCATATTTATCATATCTTAATGGATTCGCACAGCACAATGTGAGGTACCTTTAAGATGTGTGTGTGTTTATCTGCTTCCATTTGTAGATGAGCATTCTGTGGACATTACTGGAAAAATGCAGATGTGCTTTTGAAAGCCAGTCATAAAAAATCAACCATCCACATATTTAGTGCTGAAAAGTCAACTTACAGCAGTTTTCAACTGGTTTTGTTTCAAGACCCAGATTTTACCTTCAGTTGAAATCCATGCAAAAAAGTCCCAAAATTGTTAAATAAGTAATTCACCCAAAAATAAAAAATCTCTCAATATTTACTCCCCCTCTTGCCATCCAAGATGTGCATGACTTTATTTCTTCGGCTGAACACAAACAAAGATTTTTAGAACACTATCACAGCTCTGTAGGTCCATACAATGCAAGTGAATGGGTCACAAAACTTTGATGCTTTCAAAAGCACATAAAGGCATCATAAAAGTAATCCATAAGACTCCAGTGGTTTAATCAATGTATTCTGAAGCAATCAAATAGATTTTGGGTGAGAACAGACCAAAATATAACTTCTTTTTCACTGTACATCTTGCCACTGCAGTATAGGATTATGATTTCAAGCTTAATTACACTTCCTAGTGCTCGACATATTCACATAGCGCTAGATGGTGCTAGGAAGTGTAATCGAGCTAAAAACCATGATCACCTAGGAAACTGCTGATATCAAGATTTATAGTGAAAACTGTCCTGTGCTTCGGAAAACATGTATTAAACCACATGTGCAAGTGGTAATGTATGTGCAAGGTATGGGTATGTACAGTTATTGAATTAAATATGTGAATTTACATATGTACATGAGATATTTATTTACATTATTGCACTATAGGGGAGTCCTGAGGCAGTTTAATTGTTCATGTGGAAAATGGCCTGAGGGTAAAAACTGTTCTTGTGCCTGGATGTCCTGGTGCTCAGTGCTCTGTAGCGCTGGCCAGAGGGCAACAGTTCAAAAAGGGATTGGGCAGGGTGTGTGGGGTCCAGGGTGATTTTACCTGCACGTTTCCTCACTCTGGAGACGTACAGGTCTTGGAGGGTGGGCAGTGGGGCACCAATAATCCTCTCAGAAGTCCTGAAGTCCACTATCATCTCCACTGTTTTGAGCATGTTCAGAAGCTCAAGGTTGTTGTGACCACACCAGACAGCCAGCTGTTCAACCTCCCATCTGTATGTAGATTTGTCACCATCGCGGATGAGGCCAGTGACCGTGGTGTTGTCGGCAAACTTCAGGAGCTTGACAGTGGGGTCCTTTGCAGTGCAGTCATTCATGTACATGGAGAAGAGCAGCAGAGAGAGAACACATCCCTTAGGAGCACCAGTGCTAATAGTGAGGGTCTCGGATGTGAGTTTCCCCAGTCTCACTAGCTGCTGCCTATCTGTCAGAAAGCTGGTGATCCATCGACAGATTAGGATGGGCACGGAGAGCTGGGTCAGTTTGGTTGAGAGAAGATCAGGCATGATGGTATTGAAGGCCATAAGTAGGATCCTTGCATAAGTCCCAGGTCTGTCGAGGTGTTGCAGGATATAATGCAGTCCCATATTGACAGCATCATCCACAGACCTGTTTGCTTGGTAAGAAAACTGTAGGGGGTCCAGCAAGGATCCAGTGATGTCCTTCAGGTAGGCCAAAACCAGTCTCTCAAACGACTTCATGACCACAGATGTGAAAGCGACAGGTCTGTAGTCATTAAGTCCTGTAATTTTAATGTATTTGTTTTTTTTGGGGGGGGTGATGGTGGAGTGTTTGAAGCAGCAGGGAACTTCACACTGCTCCAGTGACCTATTGAAGATCTGTGTGAAGATGGGGGCAACTTGGTCAGTGCAGACTTTCAGACAGGCAGGTGAAACTCCGTCTGGGTCTGAAGCTTACCTAGTCTTTTGTTTCTGAAAGGCCCGGCACACATCCTCCTCACAGATCATAAGTGCAGATTGAGTAGCTGGAGGGGGTAGGAGGGGGGTTCCTGGAGGTGTAGGTGTGTGTGTGTGTGTGTGTCTGTGTGTGTGTGTGTGTGTGTGTGTGTGTGTGTGTGTGTGTGTGTATGTGTGAAGATCAGAGTGGGGGAGGGTGTGAGACTGGGCTTTTCAAACCTGCAGTAAAACACATTCAGTTCATCAGCCATTAGTTGATTCTTTACAGAGCGAGGGGGAGGTGTCTTGTACTTGGTGATACTTTTCAGGCCTTTCCACACAGATGCAGGATCGTTGGCTGAAAACTGGTTTTTCAGCTTTTCAGAGTAGCTTATTTTAGCCACTCTGATTTCCTTAGTATGTGTGTTCCTGGCGTGGTTGTACAATATTTTATCCCACCTCTGTAAGCATCCTCTTTGGCATGACAAAGCTGTCTGAGTTTTCCTGTAAACCATGGTTTATCGTTATTGAATGATACAAATGTCCTAGTAGGGATGCACATATCCTCACAGAAACTGATATATGATGTCACAGTATCTGTGAGCTCATCTAGGTCTGTGCCTGCAGCTTTAAAAACACTCCAATCAGTGCAGTAAAAGCAGGCTTGTAGTTCCAGCTCTGCTTCATTGTTCCATCTCTTAACAGTCCTTACTAGAGGCTTAGCTGATTTTAGTTTCTGCTTGTAGGTCAGGAGATGAACCAGACAATGATCAGAGAGTCCTAAGGCAGCATGTGGGACAGAGCGATATGCATCATTTACAGTGGTGTAGCAGTGGTCCAGAATATTTTTGTCTCTGGTGGGGCATGTGATGTGTTGTTTATATTTTGGCAGTTCACGGGTGAGGTCAGTTTTATTAAAATCTCCCAGAATAATAATAACTGAGTCCTGGTGTTGTTGCTCCATGTCTGTGATGTGATCAGCCAGCTGTTGCAACGCTGCATTTGCGCATGCTTGTGGCGGGATATAAACACTCACCAGAATGAATGAGCAAAACTCCCGCAGCGAGTAGAAAGGCTTACAGTTGATGAAGAGCGCTTCTAAATTAGGACAGAACATCTTCTTCAATGCTGTTACATCTGTACACCAACTTTCATTGATGTAAAAGTATGTTCCACCGCCTCTCGTTTTCCCTGATGATTCCGCTATGCGATCCGCTCTGAACAGCTGGAAGCCTGGCAGATGTAACACGCTGTCCGGAATGGATTCATTCAGCCAGGTTTCCATGAAACACAGAGCAGCGGAGTTCGAAAAGTCCTTATTTGTTTGAATAAGCAGAAGCAGCCATCTTTAATCCTACATTATTACAATAGGGTTCACATAATAGTAAATAAATTGTTAAAATAGTAGTTAAAATGAACTTACAATGAACAATACTTTTACAGCATTTATTAATCTTGGTTAATGTTAATTTGTACATATAATAATACATTATTTTACATTTAAAATTGTTTATGTTAATATTAGTTAATGCATTGTATTCTAACATGAACTTAAAACAATAGTATTTCGATTACCACTAACCAAGATTAAAACATGCTATATAAAGTATTGGTCATTGTTAGTTCATGATACCTAATGCAATAACAAATAGAAACAAATTGTAAAATGTTACAGCCATGTTATTATTTGACAGATAAAATTGCTCCAAAATACATAAAATACTTTGATTAAATTCAAAGCCTTTGATGTACAGCTTCCCCAAACACTTTTTTTCCCTTGTCCAAAATAAAATTATTTTATTTACAAATATCATGTGTGTGAATTGATTGCTATGATTATTATATATGTATATTTTTTTTATCTATCTAAATAATTTCTGAGCATTACATCAAAGTTAGTGTGTGATGGCATAAAGTCGCTTAATTAAATTACTGTGGATGTCAAAGTATGTTTTCAAACACTGTATCAAGCGTTCATGGGCTGCAAGCATGTCATTTTGAGTTGAAATTAACCCAAATTAAACCTGTGTTTGGTGTAAAACAGCCATAATGTCATGACGGCACCGGGCTCTCCCTCACCGTCAGTCATTCGCACTCACTCACGTGCGTTTTAATCACTCACACCTGCAGCTCATCTACACCTCGTTTTGACACGCACTTAAGCTGCACTCTCACCCTCTATCAGTGTCTAGCCTTATTGTAGGCATCATGGACTCTCCCTTGGTACTGACAATGTGATTGGCAACATCTCTGCAATTCGCCTACCTGTGCTTCGACGCCCTGTTCAGTTTCTCAAGATAAATGACTTTGTATATACCGAGTTTATGGCATGTTAAGACTAACAACTAACATGAAGCCTGAGTGATTCCTACATATTGACATTTATGAATGACTCCTTGCCCAAATGTTACTTCCTGGTTACACTGCACCTTGCTGTGTCTATGCTGGATAATGTGACCGTTTACATTGTGTGAACATCAAGCCTTGTAATTTATACCAACCTCCCTGTTGAAAGAAGTAACTCCCCTTTTATGCCAGCTTGAAGATAAGTTCTCTGTTTTCAGCAAGTGCTGTGTTTTGTTTCCTGTTATGGATCCGTCCCTACTACCATTGCCTGTGTTTGACGTAAGTCTATTGTCAAAGACTTTATTCCTATCCTGTGATTCCCTGTATACACAACTTACCTGAGTTTCCTTTAATAAACTCCCACATTTGGGTTCATCACAACTCCCACGTTGGTGTCGTTACACATGAGAACAAATACTAAAATGTGCAATGTTTGTTTGCAGGAAGGTTATGCACCATGTTGGTGGAAAAGCAATAGGCTTTGTAATTCCTTTACTTAGTTTGTATATCATCGCTGTCTGAAAAGCACGTATCAAATTATTTTTCAAGAGCATGGAAAAACTATTTTCTCAAACAATCTTACAAAGTGAATCGAAAATAACATAATTAGTCACCTTTAGCACCATAAACAAAATTCTATCATTACACATCTGTTAGTGAACTGTTTGATTATTTTAATTGGACTTTTTTTGTTAGCGAACGTGGACATACACTGTTTTCTTATCATGGGTTCCAATGGCACATATTCAGTTACAGACTCGAGGCTAACTGTTCGTGTTACCAGAACTCAGTTGGTAGGTTATCGATTGCTAGAGAATTTTATTTTTGGATATAATCTGAGCTTTGACTTGTTTACAAGTCAGTTTATGACTAAGGTTTCTAGTCCGGTTGTTGAGTGGACAGTTTGGTTTTGAGACGCGCTTTCCGGGTCCAGCGCATACTTTGCCTGTCAGAATTAACTTTCACTCATGATTTTGCAAAGATAGAAATCTGGCAACCGAATATGGCTGGTATAGTCTACTTTTTAAAGCCACCTAACATTGTGTGAGCATGAATGGCTTTGGTTGTCAGGGAAATCACAGAGCCAGTCAGCTGAGGTAAATTAATTGATGCTCTTCAAAACATAAGGGTGGGACATATGCTGTTTTGATGGACACTTCTCAAGGCCAATGGAGAAACTTGTTAAACAGATTCTACATCTTTTCATTGGTCATTTCGATGCACCATTCAAACAGTAGGAAGAGGTCATTTGGCGCATTCCGTAAATGGTTAAGTCAAAAGTGGAGATGTTTTTTCATAGGACAGCAACGATATAATATGTTCATATTGTTAACACCATAGCATAAATGCTTTGACTGCATGCTTTTGATTCAGAGCATGGGATAAGTCTGTCCAGACATAAGCTTTCTCAGGGAGCCTTTTTCCTTTCTGTAGAAATCTAGTGTCTAAAAGCAAAGCAATTCATCTGCGTTCTCAGCACTTTTCATCATAGGTCATCTAAGACAACATTATCTCCCTTAGGACAATACTACTGGATCGATGCAAGACCTAAATCAAATTTTTAACTCCAGGAGAGGGGGTGTTCATGCATCTACATGTAAAAAGTAGTTTATGGGCATTTCAGGGGCTGTTGTAAGGTCAGTGGATATTTGGGGCATAGCCCAGACCTGTGTGGTTCTGTATGGGGCCATCCTCTGATGAAATATAAAAATATTATACACTTTAGGATAAAGGTTTGAATGTTACATCCGTCCCACTAAGTTTTGTCTGGACTTCAGGTATGCTCACAGATCAGAAATTGTGTGCTTTCAACACAATGTACTTAAAACATGATAACGACAACAAAACACCATGTTGTCCCTTTTGGAACATATATTATTGTCCCTTCTTTTACAAGTTGATAAAACGCATACAGGGCTTTACTGAAAACATTCATAGTCCTGCAACGCCCATGGGACATTTGATCCTTTTTGGAGCTTGACAGCTGTGGTCTTCATGTGCATGGTTGTTGTATGGAAAAGAGTTGCATTCAGATTCTTCTAAATTTATTTTGTTTTCCACAGCAATAAATAACCGCATGAGGGTGAACTGTTCCTTTTTATTAAACTACAAAAAAATTATTGATTTGCATAAAAGCTACAGTGCACATGAGGTATACATCCAATACCTGTCAACTCCAATAAGCAGATCTATAGGCGAGTTTATTTCCGGAATAAATGAGAAACCTTCTCAGGCATGAGCTGGATAGACTGTTGTTGCTTTGACGATGACGTCCAGACAATGTGATGCAAAATCAATGTTGTGAGCAGAATAAAAGTTGACATTCCATTAGATTTGCTAATAATCAACACAACCATTTTCAAGGCATGTCAGGTGTGACTTTGAAAGGTGAATTGGATGAAAAGAGGTTGAAAACCAGGATGTAAACCACTCTAACATTATCCGTGTTAAAGGAATAGTCATTATATCTGTCCAAACCCATAGGACTTCCAAACTTGATGTCGGGCAGAATATTAGGGACTCACAGTCTCCATCTACGTTCAATTTTATTGCATGGAAGAAAAAAAAAGATGCATAGAAAGTGAATAGTGACTGAAGCTAACATTCAGCCTAACATTTCCTTTTGTGTTCCATGGAAGAACTTCTTATGGGTTTTGGAAGGATATTAGGGTGTGTAAATTATGACACAATATTCAGTTTTGGATTAACTATCCCTTTAAACTTTCATTTGTTATATGCATCTGTGTGTCCGAAAGGACAGCCATGTTTGTTCGTAAATGTGAATGCGTTCATGTTGTGTTGCAATTACAAAATGATGGGTAACACTTTCTTTAAAGGGTCCACAATGATGCACTACTTAAGCATGAATAAGACCGTAATTAATGACTAACTGAATGTAGAGTAAGGCTTTCTTAGCCATAATTTACAACTTACAAGTCTTTGTTTGTGTAGAAAGTAATTAATGCTCAATTTCAGAAATCAAGTTTACTAAACTTTAAAATCTTCTATTTATGAAAACTGGACCCCTGTTCTAAAGTAAGAGTTTAGTCTACTCAAGTCATTGGTTTGTTTTGAACGTTTCAATTCAATAAAACTCTCTGAAATTTTGTAAGTTTACTGCAAATACTGTTATCACCTAAATAATGGCAAACAAATTAATGTAATGGTATGAGTAAATGTTTCGTTTTCGAACAAGGAGTCAAACTGTCTTCATTTTTTGGTGATTCATTAGTAAAAATTTAATAAAACCAATAATTAGTCATAATTACTGTTCAAATAGTTTAATAAATTGAAATGCCTCCTAATAAGTGGAAAACAAGCCAATAACTTGAATAGATTTAGTTCTCAGTTTATAACGGGGTACTTTTTTTATTTTTTATTTTTTTATTAGTAACCACTAAGTAAAACTAACACTACTTGGTCAAGGTTATTATATTTAACTTGAATACCACCTAATAAATGCAAAACAAGACTTTAACTTAGTTAAAATTTCCACTCTATAACGGGGTCCATTTGTCTTGAGTATTTGTATTAGTAACCGCTTCATAAAGCGAAGACTAATTAGCCTTAATTACTGGCTTAATGTTTAGTAAACTTAATTCACGATTCATTTCTGAAATAGTTTAAATTAGCCTACTTTTGACACAAAAATAAGATGTTGAATAAGTTGTAAAATATGGCTAAGAGAGCCTTACTCTACATTCAGTTATGCATTAATTACTGTCTTATTAATACTTAACTAGTGTTTAACATTATTGTGAAGCCTTAAAAAGTGTTAACAAATGATGACTCTGAGATTCTACTCAGACTCAAATATACAGTGTTTTGTAATTTCTATGCAACACTATAAAGGTGACGTGTGTAATTTGTGCCACTGGCATAACTGAATGGGGAGGGGGGGGGACTTGCAAAATTATTTTTAAACTGTTTTCCTGAACACTCTACCTGCCATTGGTTGCCCAAACAAACAGTTGAGCCCCAGACTCCCTTTATAAAAAATAAAAAAAAAAAACGTATCCGCTCACTTGACGTGATTTATTTATTTTTTTATTGCTATTTTGTGCAGAAATGAATTGCGTATATTGCATGGAAACATGACTAATATTGCTGTCGGGCTGTTCTGGATGCTCAAAGCATTGCTTTGAGAGAGCCACAGAGTTATACTTTTAATGGGAATCAACCTACAAATGGCTTACTTACAGTTGTCTCAAATCATAAACTTACTTAAAATAAATACGACAATTACATCACCTTTAACTATCGAAGGCACTGTAATTTGTTTTTACTTGTCGCAACAATCTAAAAAATTAGAAAAGTTGGAGCTCTTCAAGTTGTAAATGACACACCTTATAAATTACAAGGCCAGTGAAGATGAAACTTTTTTTTTTTTTTTTTTTTGTACAATTCATAAATGCGGTAATCCTGACATGAGGTGAAAGCACATTAAACCTGCTGTTTAAAGTCTGTTATTGTCCTTTTGCTAATTTTCTTTTTGCTC
Source organism: Myxocyprinus asiaticus (assembly GCF_019703515.2). Classification (NCBI taxonomy): domain Eukaryota; kingdom Metazoa; phylum Chordata; class Actinopteri; order Cypriniformes; family Catostomidae; genus Myxocyprinus; species Myxocyprinus asiaticus. Next base: position 5,086,698 of record NC_059383.1, on the reverse strand, counting down.
TCTTTTAGGGAGGTGTAAGCCCTGTTAGAACTTCTCCAAGGAGAAAGGCCACTTAGAGAGCATGTGTTGACCTCTCATTTCTGTGGCATGAAGCTCTCCGACTGCAGAATGACTCTCCTTCTCTTCCCTATTGACATTCAAGGTGCATTAGCACTTGTGTTTCAAGTATGGCATTGACCCAGAAGTACACACTCAACATTCTCCCTGCACATTCACCATAACACTTTAATAAAAAAAAAATTATAATAATAAAAAAAAACTCTGCAGACACTATCACTAACAGGCATGTATTGCAAAAGAGCAGAAAAGGCATTCCAAGATTCAATTCAAGTTTGTTGGATTCAGGAAGTGGACTCTAATGTAGAAATTCCCCTAAAGGTTCAGTGATGGTTGAATACAGGAATGTTTAATATACCTGGAAAGAGCTATCTGCGGGTATTCTCCCTTCTCATTTCCTGGCACATGCATCCCTGGAGGTTCATAGGCACTCAGTTCTGGAAACACTTTTTTGAGCCAATCACCATAGTCATAAATGTCATGTGACTGATCACTCTGCATTAACTTGGTAACACTTTACAGTAATGTTCCCTTTGTCAAGGGTTCATAAAGGGGTTTAATAATGACTAACAAGTCATCTACAAATGCTTTATAAATCATTGATATGCAGTTGTAACAGCATGAATAAAAAGGGTGACTTTAATGCAATATTTGCCGAATTGTGAGCAATTTAACTTGAATGTAATACATGCTTAATAAATACACTTATCCACACTTGTATTAATCAAAAACATAAAATGCACTGATTTATGTAACAATGCAGCAAACATAGACTGTTAAAGTAAGATTAAAAGGAGAGATTAGATCCTTTTGCTAAAGTTCACTTTGTGTTTATATTCACTACTGTAACATCTTGGCTCATTTTTGTTGTCATTTTCCTTGTCAGGAGAAAAAAAAAAAAAAAATGGTGCTACTCCTATTGGTGTCCCAACTTAACTAGACCTAGTTACCTAAAGTCCTCTGCAAAACACTTTTCAGCATACATCTTATAATAAATCCTGATCACCATTAAACATACTTAACTTTATGTAGATCGATTACTAATGTTGGCAACTCCTGAAGAAAGTCTTATGTGTCCACTTTACATTACGGTACATGTTCTTAGGGTACTAATACCGAATAAGCGTTATTAAGCATTTACAACATGTGAGGTAAAATGGCTCACTCTTTGGCAGGTATTGCATGAAAGTAACCATTTTTTGCATGCTGTTACATCTTCATATTTGTATGCATTTATTTTTAATGCATTTGTAAATAACTTATTATTAATAATGAACCTCTTTATAAATCCTTAACAAAGGGAAATTCATGTAAAGTTTTCCCTAAAAGTCCTTCAAGCAGATAGGGAACATTTCAAACTGATAAGAGCTATCTAAATAATCAATCACTGGTTAAAAATACTATAAGATTAAGGTTTTTTTTTGGTAACACTACAGTAAGGTTCCATTCGTTAACAATAGTAAATGCATTAGGTATCATGAACAAACACTTAACTATATATATATATATATATATATATATATATATATATACACACATACATTTTTAATGTTGGTTAATAAAAATACAATTGTTCATTGTTAATGTTAGTTCATAGTGCATTAACTAATGTTAACATTAACTTTTTTTTATTTTAAAAATGTATTAGTATATGTTGAAATTAACATTAACTAAGATTAAAAAATGCTTAAGCATTGTCCATTGTTAGTTCATGTTTACTTATGTTGTAAACCAAACTTTTTTTATTTTTATTTATTTTTTATTGTAATATGTTAGGGGTGGACGATATGACCAAAATCTTATATCACGATATGAGTAATTATATATCACATTTATAGTATTTATTTTTTTAGAAAATAAAAAGATATTATAAAACAAAATAGAATAATAAAATATTAAATAACCATACGGTACTGCCAACTTTTGGATAATCCTAATCCAGTCATTGAATTAAATACTTTCAGATACTTTTATTAAATTTTCTCTTTATTTGGAAATTGGCAATAGTCCAAGTAAATAAATAAAAACACAAAATAAACAATGATTTAAAACTTGGTTTTAAATCATTCTTACCATAATGCTAAATTTCACATGTCTGATGTTGTTGACCAATATTAATAATATTATGAGCTTCCCAAATCAATGCAGCAAATAAAATAATGCATAAGTTAAAAAAAGAAACTAAACACAAATATCCAAAATTATGTAAACATTTCTTACCGAAAACAAATGTTAAATAAACATAAACAACAACAAAATTATGACCGAATTAATGCAAAACACATCTTTTGGCTTTCATAATATACTTTTGCGTGCTTCATTTTGAGGTAAAGCAAATTGCTTGTATTACGAGTGATTATCGTCGTGCGACACGATTTGCAGATTATATTTTTCTGCTCTGTGTTGGCTTTTGTGAACCAACACCACAGATGTTACACCTTTTTTACTAACAAGCTCCTCTTCATTTTCTTGACTTGTTTAGGAGTCGTTTTTCCTGGGTCAAAGATTGAGTAGCATGAGTGATCCCGCTCTGCGCTCTCCTGTAAATATAGAGTATCCTGCTCGACTCCAGAGAAAGCACACGTGATGCTCACATGAAACACAGATGCGCAGGTCTCACGTGAAGCCCTGCCCACATAGATAAGCCCACGCTGCACACATGGATATTTACATATCACGATATACACATTATAGCAAAATCTCTATCGACTGACACTTTATATCGTCACCACGATATATATTATCATATCACCCAGCCCTATTATACGTTGAGTCCGAATACAAAGCTAGTTTTAAATGGCAGTTTATTGTGAGCAATACCCAAGGTTGCCTGCATAATGGTGTGGTAACATTATCAACCAGCAGGAGCTTACTGCCAAAGTTAACCAGCCAGAATTTGAAACTTTGGTTGGATCTTTTGGTTGTCAAGCCAATCACTTTTGTATTAATGGGTGCATTTTCAATCTTGAACTTGGGAATATGATGACGGAACCTTACTTGTTTCATAGGTTGCACCTGGTCGTGTAAATGGCCTAATTTTTCTTGGTCCTTTTATGACTATGCCAACATAGAATCTCATTGAATCACGTTACAATATCTACATTTTTGCTAAATGATTTTAACGTGGCTCGTTGTACATATTGCGGCAGTTACCTGGTGAAATGAACACTAGAGGCTTCAACATCAATGACTTATTCACTTTCACACAAATCACAAGTGAAATGGCAGATTATCAGTTTATAAACATTTACTTTTCGTCTTGTTCTTCACACAATGCTATCTTATGACATCTAAACTGTTTTACTATAGCGCATGACTTGTAAGACCACCTTTACAAGCTCACATTACTTTGATGCAGTTGCTTTTATCCAAACAGGTTTACATTTTATCAGTTTGTTCAAGTGTGATTTAATTGCATGGTAGCTCAACTTATACTTAGAGCATTGCACTTTATGTGGTACAAGTCCTAAAAAGCACATGAGCTGAAAGAGTCATAGAAGCACCACAAAGTGAGGTTGTTGCTTCAAGAATTGTGTTTTCATCTCACATTTGCTTTTATGCCTTGATATATTTCTGTAGAAGTTCTTCTTCGTTCGGGGGTAAAAAGAAGTTCTAAACAGCCAAACAATGGTATACTGTTTCCAAACATTCAGACACCCATCACACTGATGTGAGAGGTGTTTAGAAGTACATTTAAATATGAGGACACTACATGTAAAACCTTAATTTGTTATCAATGACTTTGACTCATTCTGAGTAGAATTCACATGAGGTCAGTAAAAGAAGCTGTTTTAACCACTCGATGATGACTTAAAGTAATATTCATGCAGTAGAAAAGGCTTGTCTTGTTTACATTATGAATTCATGACGCTAATGCGCTAACATGATACACACGGCCATAATATGCACCGGTTACACTCTGTTATTGTAATTTATTATGACACCGATACCATTGCAAAGATGAATGTATAAAAGTGTAAATGTGCAGAACAAAGATAAAACAATGATGATAGAGGCATATCTTACTTTAGACAGATGTGTGAATGGCTTTTGCTGCAGATGGCACATGAGTGAATGGGCACTTGAGAGTATTTGATTCCTTTAGTAGACTAAAAAAAATAGTCACATGACTTGGTCTTGGAAAATGTCTCTAAGCAAACGATTGTACAGATAGTTACATTAGCATCAGCTCGCTAGTAACTCTGCACATCGATGTGTTCATGTTGACTGATTTTGACTCACTGAACAACGTAAACAAAAATAGCCATCGGCCTCAAGGTAGGTGGAGCTCCAGGTCACACCTACCAATGATGTGGACCAATGGCAGTAAGAAGGTGTTTAGTAGCCAAAACAAATGCAAAAAACCTTCTTTTTGGCCAGATTTTGTTCTAAATGACGTTACACCCATTCGTTCTTCGATTTTGTAGGAAGTATATCGAGACCTTAAGGGTTAGGTTTAAGGTTTAGGGTAGGGAGGTCGGTTTTTTGCTTTTAAAACGCGATAGAGCATTAACCTTAATCTCATCTGTTTGAGAGAACATTTAACTGACTTTTAGCGCCATACAGAGGACATTTCACCTCGGAACTGCTGCGATACATGCAATGAACTATGTAATATCAATTAGAAAAAAAGTCACCATAGACACGGAAATTTCATGAGATTAGGCTGGACTATGCAGACAATGGACCAAATGGTTGGCCAGATCATTACAGATCCCCCAGTGTGCTGACTAAAGCTATTGTTTTTATGAGATGTATCATCTCATAATACTAACCCTAACTTTTTCCTTCCTGTCCTTGTGGCGAGTTCTTGGCCAGAATAAGCTGCATTGTTGATCAGACTTCATGTCATTAGTCAAAGGTCTGACTATATGCGACTAGGTACTAACAATTTAGCCTATTTTTAGCTCATTAGAGGTGCATCTGTTGCCACATAGACTGCTAATTGCTAACTGGCCTATTGCGACTCACCGTTTGTAATTGCAGTTTGTTCACATCAAAGTTAAGCTGCTTTCATTTATGTGGTATTTCTTTTATTATTCCTCTACACACACAATCACACACAGTTCTAGTCTATCCAGACACGAGGACACCTGAGGCAAAGACCGTGCGCTATCTTCAGACAGTCGCTGTTTTCTTGAATAATTTTTTCCCTCTTTTTTTGCTTCATTGACTTGATGGGGGTCTTTTAAGAGGGAACTCGCAGCGGTTTTGGACGAGGCAGCCCTCCTGGCGACAGCCTTGAGTATGTATGTCTCAAATGTCTTGTCTTATTCACACTTTTCTAAAAACATTCAGATGGGCTTTCACTCCCACATATGCCCTTTGCGAGAGTCTGTGAACTGCATTTGTCGTAATAGATTCATTGCTGCTGCGATGTTGCGATTGATGAATTGTTACTCTTATTCAAGGGGCTATTGTAAATGAGGATGTTTTATTAATGGCCTTCATCAAAGCATTTTATGAAATGTATTTAAATTTATCACCATTCACACTTGTGCTTTGGCAGAAAAGAGCATCTGTGAACGGTTTCCTGGCAACAGTGCACCCGCTCTAAATTGAGCTTGTTTATTGATGTTGTTTTTAAAATGTTTATCTCATTTTTATTTTTTCCATTGTTAAAGGCCTCAAAAGTATGTTCAGACCTCATCTTATTATGAGGTATACTGAATGACCTTTTTGCATTTTCATTTCCAAGAACATTAACACTTAGTAATTCACTTCTTAATTAGTTTCATACAGTTAGATTCAAGTAATTCAAATCAATTCACAAACAATTATGCAATTTCCAATTAAGATGAGGTGGTAAATGCTAATTTTAAAAGATGCACGGTCAAATGCGTGTTTAGTGTTAAATTCAATGCTGTATGTACATATATACCTATGGGTTATTTATATTCCTGTAGATAAGCTTACTGGTTGACTCATTCTTTTGCATTTTTTCTTTTAAATGGACTGTCTGGTCTCTCATGCACACAAATTGACAGCTTCTTGACAGGAACCCCTGACCTGTCTAGCTTTGACATAGCTCTGTGAAAAGAAAAGCACAAATCAGAGGGTTATGTGTGTGTTTGAGGAAAAATAATCATTCTTAGCACAATATGAGCAGGTAATAAAGCCTGTCATGATAAATCCAGTATAGAAATAACATTGTTGAAAGCAGATGATTATATATACTAATGTATCCTCATGATATTTTTTGGAAATGACAGGGTGTATTAAGCTTGGCTTTTTATTTTAACCATTTTGGTTTTATTTGAGTTTTATTTTGTACCCCAAGCATGTTTCTTTGGTTATAATTCAAATGAGAACTATTCTTTTCCTCTTTCTGGGTTTGATTGTAAAGATTTGTCAAATTAAATAAATTTTAGTATGTCTGTTACATATTGTCAAATGTTAACTATAATAAGGCTTTTTCTTCAGTGGCAAGGTCTGGTTTTATAGCATGTATATTGTTTTTGAACATGCTACTGTAATGTGCAAAGATTTCAGTTATTTAACATGCAACTTCTGTTCTCATTAAATTCTGAAATGAATAAGAAATGAATGCTAAAGTGTTTGCGTATCTTTTTTATTATTATTACTGCAATAAGACTATTTCAAAAAGCAATTAAAAATAAACTGAAAAAAAAAATGCTTGGGTTCATCTTAAAATGCAGCGTTGACTTTTCAGAAATACTGCAATATTTGATTGTGCCATTATATTTGAGGCCTCTTAATTAGGATGAAAATTGTGATATTAATTGCTGACAGAATACTGTTCTCTGTTTGGCAAATTAATTTAAATACTGAGACTGAATTAATTAAATCTGACACTGTGTGTTTGAGAGAAATGATCAACATTTGAGAGCACATTTTGGAGATTTCAGCTTAACTAGAATTCTCAAAGCCAACAGTCTCCCATTACAAAAACAATTTTAGACAAATATACCCAGAGGTGTACAATGAGTTACTTAGGAAGACTATACTTGATCTAATCTATAAATGACTTTTGTTTGTTTCAGTCATGTTAAATAGTATTTAACTATAACTATTTAACAGTTATTTATTTATTTAGAGTGCATGTAATTTGATTATGCATTACACTACACTGAAAAAATAAATACAGTATATATATTGTCAACATCTAAATTAACTGGTCAAGATTCATGTAAAAATTAAACGAAAACAAAAATATCAATGAATCAACCTTAATACATTAGACTACACCAACAAAAAATTTTAAGGTTTAGATTACCACTTTTTACAGTGTAGAATGTGTTAAGATTTATAAAACAGATAGTTCTTGCTATGTTTTTTAACTATAAACAGCCTACAGTAAGGATTATGAAAATTATTTTCTATTATAGTTTATTCTGATTTTTACAATTTAAAATGACCTATTTATTGCATTTATTATTTTACCATGTTGCTGTTCCCGCCATTTTTACCTGTGGTAAAATCCCTGTAATGTTCATCTTCTCATGGCTTTATGGCATCTTTAATGATTATTCAACCATTTGGGCCATTTGTCATAACTATGACTTCATACTTTGTCCATTTAAAAAATGAAAGGCATGATTGTATCTATAAATGTCAATTCTCCAGCCAACATCCAATCACAGACCCACACACTGTTTTGTCTGTTAGCATAAATTACACAGTGTGCCAGAATCCATCCAATCCCTTAAGACCCCCAGATGCCCAAATGCTTGGGGTTGCCCTTTCCAGTCAAAAAGCGTAGAGTGCCACCTATTGGTACACAGCTTGTTACCTACCCTGTGCACTCACTCCTCCCTTTTATATCTGCCTGCCCTGTGTCGAGTTAGATGCATGGATGCACACTCACATGCAGGCAAGAAACTAACAGGTTTTTTTTAGGCCGGAAATCCCAAAATGGGCTGAAAATAAGGAGGAATCAGGGGTTGATTCAGATTATACTACAGCATACAGTAGTTGAACACTTGATTCTGATTGGTTGACAGATGTTCCAAGGAGTTGAGTCATTTTCTACAACTGCACATCTCTGAAGTAATTCCAGGTTAGTTAACCACATTACCGCTAAATATTACTTAGCCACGTTGAACATAATGTACATGGCAAGCACATAGCCTATAAGCCTACAGCCTATCATTGCAAAAGAACAAAAAAAAATCTTTTTCTACTTTATTTCTGAAAATACTTTTAATATCTTTGAACAGCTTGACAATTGTTGTAATAACTATTACGTAATAATGTGTGGCATGTGCAGGTATGTAGCTGAGAGGCAGACCAGATGCAGGTAATCGCATGATCTCTCTCTGTCAGTCTTTCTCTCTCTGTATCACATGCACATAGACACACACAAAACTTTGTAATTTAAATAACTGCTTAAAAACCATACAAGCCATTGTTACTAGCTTTAAAGCGTCAATTAGAACTAGTAACGGGAGCTTGGGCGGCACTTCTGAAATAGTAAAACGGCTTGGGTGCCATTCCTGAACTAGTAACAAGGGTTTAGGTGATGCATTCGAACTAGTAGCAAAGGCTTGGGTGACACTTTTGAAATAGTAAAACAATTTGGTTGATGTTTGTAACTACAGCTTGGGTGGCACTTTTGAAATAGTAACACGGCTATGATGCTGTTCTTGAACTTGTAACAATGGTTTAGATGACGATTTTGAACTAGTAACGAAGGCTTAGGTGACACTTCTATAAGGTTTCCATTCTTGTACTAGTAATAATGGCTCAGGTTATACATTCAATTTAGTAACGACTGCCTGGGTGATGCTTTTGAAATGGTAACGCAGCTTAGGTGCCATTCTTCAACTATTAACGATGGCTCAGGTTATGCATTCGAGCTAGAAATGACTGCCTGGGTGACACTTTTTTGAAATGGTAACGCAGCTTGGGTTACGCATTCAAACTAGTAACGACTGCCTGGGTTACACTTCTGAAATAGTAACGCAGCTTGGGTGCCATTTTTTAACTATTAACGATGGCTTAGGTTATGTATTCGAACTAGTAATGACTGACTGGATGACGCTTTTGAAATAGTAATACTACTCAACTGCTGTCCTTAAACTAGTTTCGGTGGCAGGGGCGACACTTTTGAAATAGTAATGCGGCTTTGGTGGTATTCTTGAACTAGGAACAATAGCTTTGGTGATGCATTCAAACTAGTAATGATGGCTTGGCTGATACTTTTTAAATAGTAACTGGCTTGGGTGATGCTTTCAAAATATAGTGCAACGTAAGTGCCATCCTTTAACTAGTGGCGGTGGCTTGGGCGACACTTTTGAAATAGTAATGAGGCTTGGGTGGCATTCTTTAACTAGTAACGATGGCTCAGGTGATAGGCTTGGGTGGCGGTTTTAAAATAGTAATGCAACTTAAGTGCCGTTCTTGAATTATTATTGGTAGCTTTTGTGAAACTGTTAAAATAGTAGTGTGGCTGGGGTGATGTTCTTGAACTTGTAATGATAACTTAGGTGAGGCTTTCAAATTGGTAATGCCGCCTCTGGTGATGCTTTTCAACTAGTAACGGTGGCTTGGGTGGCACTTTTAAAATAGTACTGCAGCTTGGGTGGTGTTCTTGAACTAGTGACGATAGCTTAGGTGACACATTTGAACGTGTAATGACTGTTCTAGTGACACTTTCAAGTATATGTGTCTTGGATAACGATTTTAATGTATTAGTGCGACTTGTAATGATAGCTTAGGTGATGCTTTCGAATTGGTAACGCCAGCTTGGGTGGCATTCTTAAACTAGTAACAATAGCTTGGGCGATGCTTTTGAACTAGTGGCAGTGGTTCGAATTATGCATTTGAACTAGTAATGGTTGACTGAGTGATGCTTTTCAAATAGAAAGTTAAGGTGGTTAGACAGCTTGGGAGATGCTTATCTAGTTATAGTGGCTTGGGTGATGTTTTTCAACTATTAACGATGGCTCAATTGATGCTTTTCAACTAGAAACAATGGCTCTGGGTTGCCTTCGAACTAGTAATGATGGCTTGGGTGAAACTTTTCAAATAGTAATGTAGCTTGGGTGGCATTCTTGGACTAGTAATGATGGCTTAGGTGACGTATTTGAACTAGTAACAATGGTTCTGGTGCACTTTCAAACTAGTAACAACAGCTTGGGTGACTATTTTTAAATAGTAGTGCGCTTAAGTGCCATTCTTGAACTAGTAATGGTGGCTTGGGTGAAACTTTTGAAATAGTAATGCTGATTTGGTGGCTTTCTTAAACTAGTAACTAGTAGCTTGGGCGATGCTTTTGAACTAGTAATGGTGGCTTGGGGTGACACATTTTAACTAGTAATGGTGACTTGCTTTTGAAATAGTATAGTGACTTAAGTGCTGTTCTTGGACCAGATGGCTTGGGTGATGCTTTTAAACTAACAATGAATTGGGTGATGCATTTCAACTAGCAACAATGGTTCTGGTGACACTTTAAAACATAAATAATGGCTTGGGTGGCACTTTTGAACTGGTAACAGCGGCTTGGGTGACACTTGAAATAGTAACATGGCTTGGTTGATGTTCTTAAACTAGGAACAATGGTTAATGTGAAGCGTTCGCATTGGTAACGCCAGCTCTGGTGACACTTTTCAAATAGTAAAGGTGGCTTTTGTGGCGCTTTTGAACTAGGGTGACACACCTTGGGTGGCGTCTTCTAACTAGTAACAACAGTTTTGGTGGCACTTTCAAAGTAGTAGTGATTGCTTGGATGATGATTACAAACAAGCAATGGTGGCTTGGGTGACAATTTTAAACAAATAATGCAATCTAGGCTAGCACTTTCAAAATAGCAATGGAGGTTTGGGTGACATTTTTGAACTAATAACGCTGGATTTGCAATATTTTCCAAATAGTAATTGCGGCCTTGGTACCATTTTTAAACTAATAATGGCTTGGGCTTTTCTAAGCAGGATGCTTTTTGTGGTGAAGTAAGCAGTTTTACACACAACAGCATTTTCAAGCTGAAAACCTAAACATTTCTTGTGATAAATGTACACTTTTGTTTTTTTTTTTTTTTTGTTTTTTTTTGTACATCTAGTTGTATCTAGGTGCTGTTTTGAGTTGACACAGCTAAATTGTCCAGTCAACTTAAAATTTCAATCAACAATCAACTTGTACTTAAGTGGAATCAACAAGTGTATTTGTCATCGTAACTCACTTAACAAAGTTGTCTGAACAAATAAAGACTTGCATGAATAAATAATGAGGTTAGTGTTGAAGGCTTTATTTTCTTTTTTTTTTTTTTTTTTTTGCTATTTGCTGACTTCATTTGTGTTGCTGTTGTTGTTTTTGTCATTACTGTTGATTAATAGCTGTGTGTTGATTTTAAGAGATACATCTTTTACTTAATGATGTGTTTTGAGTATCACCATTACTGAGGTTTGTGTATCAAGTGTTGACATCAATGTGCCTCTTACGGTAATCAAACTATTATGCGTGTAGCCTGTGTCTCTAAACAAGAGACCACCCTGCAGTACTAAACTTGCAGGGTTTACTTGACAATTAAAGTAAGGTTCACTACACACTATCTTTATAGCAGCAGGCCTTAAAGTTCTGTAAACTAAACTGAGGTTGTCATAACTACACCTAATATAAGTTTAGCTAACTAAACTGATTATGTTCAGCTTAATAAACTGAAGTTCCCTATCTGTCACTCACTCGACGTTGGTGTCGATGTAGTGACACTAGGGGTCACTCTTGGGAGCCCGAGACACCTCTGGTCTTTGATAAAAGGCCAATGAAAATTGGCGAGTGGTATTTGCATGCCACTCCCCCGAACATACGGGTATAAAAGGAGCTGGTATGCAACCACTCATTCAGATTTTCTCTTCGGAGCCGAACGGTCATGCTCGCTGAGCTGAATACTACTGTTCATTCACCTGCTGGATCTGACGGCGCATTTCAGCAGCTTCTCCCTCCTCTGCACTGGTGCACTGCAGAGAACGCCCCTGGGCGCTTCGGCAGAAAAACTAGAGAGTATATTTTCTGAAAGAGCATTTTTCCCCTCTAAAAGAGTATATATTTCTCTAAAAGAGCGCACACACGGAACGTCTTTTTAAAGACGTGTCTTTTTGAAGATGCTTTTCCGATTGTGTGTTATTCCTGGTTGTGCTCGTTATCTCTCGCCTTCTAACGGTCATGATCACTGTCTTTCGTGTCTGGGCACTGCTCACGCGGAGACAGCGTTCGTGGATGGTCACATTCTCATTGCGAGAATATGTCCATGGCAACGTTGCGGTCGCGGCTCGCCTTCGTAAGAAAGCGAGCCACCCCAGAGGCTCCCGCCTCGGTCCTTTTACCCACGGGTTTGAGGCCAGCGCGGCTAGCACTGGGGGCGATTTGGGGACCCCAATGGGACCGCCTCCGCCAGGTATCCCCCCGCGGACCTCCCATTCCCCAGCACGCTTGTCTGCCCCGATCGGGCTTCCGGGTGAGTCTGCCGGCTCGTCTCACGGCGAGTTCGACCTCTTATTCGGAGCCCGCGAAAGTGATGAGCATCGGAGAGCGGGCTCGTCCAGTCGGAAGCCTCAGCTGGGCTCCTCCCTTCGGGGTCGATCGCCCAGTCACAGGCTGACGCGGAGATGACGACATGCTTTCCCGGACAGCCGCGAGCGTCGGTTAAAGTGGATTTCACCGCTCTTCCCTGAACCCTCGCGGCTCTGTGATTGGTTCCTGGGCTCGCGACGCCGCTCAAAGCCACGCCCCGCCCCGTTCCTTTCTTCCCGGAAGTGCATGAAGAGCTGACAAGGTCGCGGGAGGCACCTTTTACTGCCCGGTCCCGATCTTTTCAGCTTCCCCGCTCTCACTACCCTCGATGGTGAAGCGGCCAAGGGTTATTCGGCAATCCCCCAGTGGATAAAGGCGCTCGCGGTGCACCTATGCCCGCAGAGCGCCGCCACCTGGCGTGGGTGCCCAAAGCCCCCGTCCATGGCCTGTAGGTTTACGTCGTCTCTGACTGTCAAAGCCTACGGCGCTGCTGGACAAGCCGCCTCCGCCCTGCATGCCATGGCTCTCCTGCAAGTCCGCCAAGGCGCTAAAGGAACTGCACGAGGGTAGTTCCACCCTGGAATTGATGCAGGAACTGCGCTCGGCGACCGACCTCGCTCTCCGAGCGACGGAGGTCACGGCGCGGTCTCTCGGGCGGACGATGGCCACACTAGTGGTCCAGGAGCGCCACCTTTGGCTCAACCTGGTCGAGATGGGTGAGGCCAACAGGACATGATTCCTTGCTGCGCCCATTTCCCAGGCGGGCCTATTCGGCGACACCGTCGAGGACTTTGCCCAGCAGTTCTCGATGGTAGAGCAGTAGATGGATGCTAGCCGGCTTATCCTGCCCCGGCGTGGCTCAAGATCCCGCACCCCATCTACTCATTGCCGAGTGTGTCCCCCTGCGGTGACTGCACCGGCTCCGCCGCAGCCCGCCCCTCCGGCCCGGCCCCGGCATGGAGCCCACCGCAGGAAACCGACGCCACCTGTCTCACAGCCGGCACCGAAGAACCCACGGAGGTCTTCGAAGCGCCCCTGAGACGGGCGACCCAGGGACAACGAAACCCGCTGCTCTGGAGCTGGTAAGCAGATCTTCATCTTTGTTACCTTTTGCATTTAATTGCACTGCATGCCTAAGTGGCTGCAGTACTCAAGAGCTCCGCAAGAGTGGTTTCCTTGTTCCCTGGGTCACATATCCGGTGTGTACGGCTGGCATCACGACCACCATCCACCACTCCATTTGGCAGGTTGGCGCTCCAGCGGCGGTCTCCCGCCCTGAGCGCCCAGCTGTGGCACAAATCCGCCCCCGATGTGACAGTCTCCACGGGTCATGAGGACAGGCCTCTTCCTCCCCCGTCCCAGGCTGTTCCGGGGGTGGTCACAAGGAGCCAGGTAAGTGCTTCGATGTCCTTGGACTCAGCACGGCCACGATGTGGTGTGGCACCTCGAGCTCCACCCCGCTGCGAGGCCCCACCCGCTGGTACATCCGATGACGTTGTCCCTTTGGTCCCCCTTGCGCGGAACTTGGACGCATGCTTGCGCTTTCCAGTCCATCACGAGGGCTGGTCCGGACCGTCCGACTCGGCTGCGTGATTCACTTGGCCGGGCATCCGCCCAGGTCCAGCGGTGTCCACTTCACCTTGGTGAAAGTCGGAAACGCTGCTACCTTGCGTGGAGATCGCTACCCTCCTACGGAAGGACGCGATAGAACCTGTCCCTCCAGCCGAGATGAAGAAGGGGTTTTACAGCCCCTACTTCATTGTACCGAAAAGAAGCGGTGGGTTGCGGCCAATCTTGGACCTGCGAGTACTGAACAGGGCCTTACACAGACTCCCGTTCAAGATGATGACGCAAAGACGCATTCTAGCGAGCGTCCGGCATCAAGATTGGTTCGCAGCGTTAGACCCGAAGGATGCGTACTTTCACGTCTCGATCCTTCCTCGACACAGACCCTTCCTGTGGTTCACGTTTGAGGGTCAGGCGCATCAGTACAAAGTCCTCCCTTTCGGCCTGTCCCTGTCTCCTCGCGTCTTTATGAAGATCACAGAGGCTGCCCTTGCCCCGTTAAGGGAGGTGGGCATTCGCATTCTCAACTATCTCGATGACTGGCTAATCTTAGCTCACTCTCGAGACGGGTTATGCGCACACAGGGACCTGGTGCTCTCACACCTCAGCCGACTAGGGCTTCGGGTCAGCTGGGAAAAGAGCAAGCTCCTCCCGGTTCAGAGCATCTCTTTTCTCGGTTTGGAATTGGACTCAGTCTCCTTGACGGCGCACCTTACGAACAGGCGCGCCCAGTCGGTGCTGGCCTGTTTGAAGGCGTTCAAACAGAAAACAGCGGTTCCACTGAAACTTTTTCAGAGGCATATGGCATCCTCAGCGGTGGCCACCCCGCTCAGGTTGATGCATATGAGGCCGCTTCAGCACTGGCTCCAGACTCGAGTCCCGAGACGGGCATGGCGCCACGGGACACACCGCGGGCCATTACATCGGTCTGTCACCGTCTTTTCAGCCCTTGGACCGACCTCTTGTTTCCACGAGCAGGTGTTCCGCTAGAACTGGTCTCCAGGGGCGTCGTGGTCACGACAGATGCCTCCAAAATGGGCTGGGGCGCTGTTGGCAATGGGCACGCAGCTGCCGGACTCTAGACGGGTCCGTGGCTGTGTTGGCACATCAACTGCCTCGAGTTACTGGCAATTCTGCTCGCCCTGTGGAGGTTCCGGCCATTGATCCAAGGCAAGCACGTGCTAGTTCGGACAGACAGCACGGCAGTGGTAGCATATGTCAACCACCAAGGCGGTCTGCGCTCCCGCTGTATGTCATAACTCGCCCGCCGTCTCCTCCAACGGAGTTAGCAGCACCAAGTCGCTGCAAGCCACTCACATCTCGGGCAACCTCAACACTTCGGCGGACGCGCCGTAACAACAGGTTACCCTCAAGGGAGAGTGGAGACTCCACCTTCAGGTGGTCCAGCTGATTTGGAGTCGATTCGGTCAGGCACAGGTGCACCTGTTCGCCTCCCAAGAATCCTCCCACTGCCCGCTCTGGTACGCCCTCACCGAGGCCTTCCTCAGCATAGACGCGCTGGCACACAGCTGGTCCCCTGGCATTCGCAAATATGCGTTTTCCCCCAGTGAGCCTGCTCGCACAGACCCTGTGCAAGGTCAGGGAGGACGAGGAGAAGGTCGTCCTGGTAAGCACCCTACTGGCCTGCCCAGACGTGGTGCTCGGACCTCACACTCCTCGTGACAGCTCCCCCAAATTCCCCTGAGGAAGGCCCTTCTTTCTCAGGGAAGGGGCACCATCCGGCACCCGCGCCCAGACCTCTGGAATCTCCATGTCTGGCCCCTGGACAGGACGCGGAAGATCTAAGTTGTCTCCCACCTGCGGTGGTAGACCAGTTCACTCAGGCTAGGGCTCTCTCTACGAGGCGCCTGTATGCCTTTTAAGTGGCATCTGTTCGCTAAGTGGTGTTCTTCCCGTCAGGAAGACCCCCAGAGATGTGCAGTCAGATCAGTGCTTTCCTTTCTGCAAGAGAGGTTGGAAGGGAGGCTGTCCCCTTCCACCTTGAAGGTGTACGTTGCTGCCATAGCAGCACACCATGACGCAGTCAACGGTAAGTCCTTAGGGAAGCATGATCTGATCATCAGGTTCCTAAGAGGCGCCAGGAGGCTGAATCCCTCCAGGCCGCGCCTTGTTCCCTCATCGGACATCTGTAGTTTTTCAGGGTCTACAGAGAGCCCCCTTTGAGTTTTGCAGTCAGCCGGGCTTAAGACACTCTCCTTGATGACTGCCCTCCTGACTGCGCTCACTTCCATCAAGAGGGTAGGTGACCTGCAAGCGTTCTCTGTCAGCGAAACGTGCCTGGAGTTCGGTCCGGGCTATTCTCATGTGATCCTGAGACCCCCGACCGGGCTATGTGCCCAAGGTTCCCACCACTCCTTTTAGGGACCAGGTGGTGAACCTGCAAGCGCTGCCCCAGGAGGAGGCAGACACAGCCCTGTCGTTGCTGTGTCCGGTGCGCGCTTTACGCATCTATTTGGATCGCACGCAGAGCTTTAGAATCTCTGAGCAGCTCTTTGTCTGCTTTGGTGCACAGCGGAAAGGAAGCGCTGTCTCCAAGCAGAGGATCGCCCACTGGCTCATTGACGCCATAACTATGGCATGTCTCGCCCAAAACATGCCGCCCCCGGTAGGGCTACGAGCCCATTCTACCCGTGGTGTAGCGGCTTCTTGGGCCCTGGCCAGAGGTGCCTCTCTAACAGACATTTGCAGAGCAGCGGGCTGGGCAACACCCAACACCTTTGCAAGGTTCTACAACCTCCGGGTGGAACCGGTTTTGTCCCAGGTAGTGGCACGCAACACAAGCGGATAAGCCCAGGATAGCCGGCCGGGTGTATCGCTTGCACATAGCGCCTTCCACCTCCTTTTGAGCTGAAGACGTGCGCTGTTAATTCTCAGTAGTGTTCACAAAAGTTGTTCCCTGGTTGACTTCCTCCGAGCCCTGTGGCAGTCGAGTTTTCGGAGAGACTCGCTGCCGGCCCAGTACACGCGCTAACTAAGAGCCCGGTTCTGGGGTAGGTGCTCCGCATGTGGCGGTTCCCTGTAAGGCTAACCCCATGCGATCTATATCTTCCGCTAGTTCGTTTCCCTACTGGCAAACTGCGTCTTCCTTGGGCAGAGCCCCTCAGTCTCCATGTTGTAGTAACTCCTCCCCCATTGGGCAGGATCTACCTTGAAGGCTCTCCACATGGTTGGAAAGACCATGTGATGTATTCTTCCACTTAAATATCCCCCCTCTCTTGGGGCGAGGTGTGGTCTCCGCGGTGTCCTCCCCTTGGGAGGGACACCCCCCGACTAGACCTGGCGGCCCAGTCAGATAATCCCCCTTCTTTTTTAGGGAGTGGAAAAAGAGAAGGGGAAAGAGGCCACGACTGGGTTAAGCCTGTCTCTATCTCTGGGTAGTCGACTTGTCCCCAAAAAGGGCCGTTCGACACTCATAACTGTGTTGGGGGAGGTTACGTGTCGACCTGGTGCGCTGGCTATGAGGCACACAGCAAGTCTGCCCACCACACACCGCCAGTTCACGTAACACAGTTCAGCCTTGTGGCGTTTTGTATAGGGACCCCTAGTGTCACTACATCGACACCAACGTCGAGTGAGTGACAGATAGGGAACATCATGGTTACAGGTGTAACCTTCGTTCCCTGATGGAGGGAACGAGACGTTGGTCCCTCCTGCCACAACGCTGAACTACCCGCTGAAATGGCCGGACCTTATATCGGCTCCTCAGCGTAAAACCTGAATGAGTGGTTGCATACCAGCTCCTTTTATACCCGTATGTTCGGGGGAGTGGCATACAAATACCACTCGCCAATTTTCATTGGCCTTTTATCAAAGACCAGAGGTGTCTCGGGCTCCCAAGAGTGACCCCTAATGTCACTACATCGACACCAACGTCTCGTTCCCTCCATCAGGGAACGGAGGTTACACCAGTAACCATGACGTTTTCTCAACTGTTCAATCAGATTTTCTTCAAAAATGTTCAGATTACTTTATAATTTGTGAGATAAACTTATCCGATTAAGTCAGTCAAACTAAAAAAAGCCAACAATTTTTTTACAGTGTACATGTGTCAGGATCGCAGAGGGATCCACTCACTGTTCTCTTGTCTGTCTTTGTGTGATCTCTCTCCCCGTGTGTTTGTTTTGTTTTGTTTTTGACAGGTGCCATGTGGCGGCCATGCCCTTGTGACTGATTCAATCTGGCTTGATCATCACGGCCGCTCATTATCAGCTGCACCTGTCTCTCCTTACCCTCTTGATTTCTTTCCCTATTTAGGTGCACCTTTCTCTCTGCATATTTCTCTCTGTTTGTAGTCTTGTGTCATATTGTCGTGTGTCGTTTGCCCTCTACAGTTGGCCCATTTTTTTATGTCGGTCTTGTTTTCTGTGAGTTTGTTTGTTGCAACCACTTCCACTTCCTCTGCATCCAAACCTCGAGTTAATCCTCCTCTGTTACGCTGGTGAGCCTAATACATGTCGTTAATTTCTGACTCAGTGTTCTGTGTTCTCGCTTCAACCCATCACCTTCACTTCTGAGAGCGCTAAAGTCGCTTATGTCATCACTTTGCTGGATGGGCGGGCTTGCCAATGGGCAACCATGGTGTGGGAGTCGAAGGCTTTATTCATCGCTTCCTATGAAACTTTTCGACTGAGGTGCTCAAATTTTTCGACCAATCGGTGTGTGGGAGGGAGGCAGCACACCAACAAGCTGCTCTGCTCCAAGGGGAGCAGTGCGTGGCGGAATTCTACATCGAGTTTTGCAGCCTGGTGGCGGCCACCAACTGCAATGCGGCAGCCCAAGTGGACATGTTCTGGCAGGGGCTCGTGGAGGATGTTAAGGACAAGATGTTCACTCAAGATCTGCCCTCCGAAGATTTGGTGGACATGGTATTCAGAGTGGACCATCGACTGTCTCTTTGTCGCCATCATCAATCAACTCATCCATCCTGGAGATCATCGCGCCATCATCAATTGACTCATCCATCCTCGAGATTATCGCTCCCTCCAGAGTCCTCTCTGTCTCCCAATTCTCTGCACTACCCCAAGCACATACAGGTGGGTAGAACCGGCCTCACCACTGAGGAAAGACAGTGCCATATGATTAATGATCTTTGCCTGTACTGGGGGGGGTGGAGGACACTTTTCCAGGAGTTGTCCTGTAAAAGCCAACGCTTGGCAGTAGTTAGGGGAATACTGAGAAGCGCAAAACCTCTCTTTGACTCCCCCGGCAATTCATACCATCCTTTTGTTGGAAGACGCTTCCCACCAGTGCTCTGTCCTGATCGACTCTGGAGCCATAGGCAAATTCCTCGATGATGAGCTGGTGACCAAGTGGAACATCCCCGTACAAGATCTCTCTGTGCCACTGGTGGCCAGTGCTCTCAACGGTCAGCTGCTCACTGAGGTGTCCAAGATCTCCACCTTGGTAAGTTGGCCTTGGTGAGGACAATTTCTGGTGGAGATAGCCTTCTACCTCATGCTCTCATCATTTTCCCCCATTGTCCTTAGTCACCATGGTTGTCTAACCCACACATTGACTGGTCCCATAATTCAGTCAGACAATGGAGCACATTTTGTTTGTCAAATTGTCTTGGGTCTGTATCTTCTCCTGTCTCTACTCTCTTTGTGTTGCAGGAGGAAGCGGTGGATCTCTCTGGAGTTCCATCGGAATGCCACGATTTTCGGGCGATGTTCAGTCGGTCCCGGGCCTTCTCCTTGCCTAATCACCGGCTGTACGATTGTCTCATCAATCTCTTTCTAGGCAATTCTCCACCCCGCAGATGGCTATTTTCCTTGTCCGCCCCTGAGAGGGAGGTGATGGACAAATACCTCGGAGTCTCTGGTGGCTGGCCTCATATGTCCTTCCTTCTCACCAGCTGGCACAGGATTATTTTTCGTGAGGAGGATGGACGGCTCCTTGTGTCCTTGCATTGATTATCGGGGGCTGACTGACATAACAGTTAAGAACAGGTACCCCCAGCCTATTATGTCTTCAGCCTTCAAGTTCTCGCAGGGAGCTCAGTTCTTCACAAAATTGGATCATTTTGTCTGGGTCAGGAAGGGGGATGAGTGGAAGATGGCGTTTAACACTTCTACATACCATTTAGAATATCAGGTCATCACTTTCAGATTGACCAGCACCCCTACCCATGTCAACAACATGCTGAGAGACATGCTTGATAAATTTGTCTTAGTGCACCTGGATGATATCCTGATTTTCTCTTCTTCCATCCAGGCACATATCTGGCACGCTCAGCATGTGTTGCAGAGGTTTCTGCAGAATCAGCAGTTTGTCAGATGGAGAAATGTGCCTTCCACCTCCAGTCACTTCTGTTCCTGGAGTATGTCACCTTGGTGGAGGGAATTTGCATGGATTCTCTCCCTTCTAAGGTAACAGCCATCTCCAACTGGCCAGCTCCCACTCCCGCAAAGCTCTTCAGCAGTTTCTTGGTTTCGAGGAGATTCATTGGGAATTACAGTTAGGTAGCCACGCCACTGACTGCACTCACCTCCACAAAGACGCCTTTTCAGTGGTCCACGGTGGCTCAGGCTGCCTTCAATTCCCTTAAGACCCTTGTAATGGGTAAAGGATGGGCAAGGAGGAGGCAGGATAGGGCCTGGGTATCTCAGCGAGTATTGATGCTGACTACCACCCCTGGAGTTGTGAGAACCTCCTCGTGGTTGCGATTAGTTGTTCTCACTCTCAATGCGGCACGTGGTAAGTTGTGCATCGATCGCGGAGAATAGCATGAGCCTCCACATGCTGTGATTCTCCGCTGTGTCATGCCCAGCGAGCCATGAGATAAGATGCGTAGATTGACTATCTCAGAAGCGGGGGCAACTGAGGCTTGTCCTCCGCCACCCGGATTGAGGTGCGGAAACGCGCTACCATGAGGACCTAGTAAGCAGTAGGAATTGGGCATGCCAAATTGGGGAGAAAAGGGGATAAGCAAAAAAACAGAGGAGGAGGCAGGAACCGGCAGAACGGTCAACGTAACTTTAATGGCAGAAATTCAACTTAAAACAACATAAAACAAAGACGCACACACATACAGCATCCGCGTGTCTCTCTCTTGAACTGGCATCTCCGGCTCCCCTTTATCTCGCTCTCCTGCTGATCAGCTGACTCAGTGCCGGCCTGCACCCTCACGGCCCGGCCATGCCCTCCTCGTCACAACCCTTTTTACCTCCTCTCCCATTTTGGTGAGACCAGACCCTGAAAGGCAATTCATTGTGGAGATGGACAAATCAAATATTGAAGTTGAGAAATATTCAGGAAAAATTGCATATCTGTATTTTTTCTTCTCACCTTCTCTCCCCAGCTGAACAGAACTATGATATAGGTAACAGAGTTGTTGGCAGTTAAGATGGCCCTGGAGGGAGCAGCCATTCCTTTCCTGGTCTGGACTGATCACAGGAACCTGAAGTAAATTTGTTCAGCCAAGAATATTAACTCCAGGCTCGATGGGGAATGTTCTTCAGGTGCTTTGATTTAACCCTCTCTTACTGTCCTTGCTCCAAAAATCTTAAGCCGGATGCCCTGTCGTGGCAGCTCGCTGCTGGAGATGAGGGCTCCCAACCTGTCTTTGGATAATGTGGTGGGGACCGTCGTCTGGGGCATTGATTGGCGTATCAGGGAAGCTCTTGCCAGGGTCAAAGCGCCCGGGGGGTGCCCGGACGGTCTGCTGTTTGTTCCTGACTCTGTCCAGTCTGCCGTTCTCCAGTGGGGTCATTCATCCAGGTCGACGTGTCACCCTGGAGTCCGGAGGACTCTGCGTTTTCGTGACGCTGAGTAAGTGGAATAATTGACTTGAATTACCACCTCAGGGTGTGCATTAGCTTTAATAATTCAATGGTGTGGGACCTATTATTCCTTACATATCCAATGTATGAAACATTAAAAGAGAAAAAGCTATTCTGATGTAAAAGTGCGCTCACTGTGTGTGACTTATGTAACATTTCTGCATTCCTCAACCAACGGCCGATTCCCACAGCAATTTATGACCCTCATGGTAACACTTTGTTTTAGGGATCAGAAATAAGACAGTAATTAATGACTAATAATTGGACTTGTAAGGGACTAGTTACAGACTTGTTTGGTATTTATCAGGCCTTTGTTCGCTGATTTCTTACCATTGCCTAATAGCCTCTTTACATTCATTTTTTCCTAACTATTATGCTAGTATTAGCTAGGAAGTTGCAAAATACATCCTTTACTGGTTCCAATTACATTGTCTGAATGTGCAGTTTATAAGTATAAAATAAATATAGAAGGCAGAGAGTTTTGTTGCTTACTGTAAATAACAACAAAAAGCATCATCTTTGCACTAAGTGCAAATAGTGTTAGATGCTAATTCCCCCCTAATTAAATACTACCATACAGTACAGGGGCATCACTGCAGCATGTTTATTGTGTTTATTTAGAGTCCCACAGACACCCTACACCCACCCCTAACTGTAAATCTAACCCTAACCTTCCTTACTTTGTTGAAATACTATATGCATTCTACATTAATTTTATACTTATAAGCCGCACATTCACACAGAGTACTGACAACCTATAAAGGATGTCATTTGCATCATACTAGCTATTGATATTCTAGCTATTGGTTTTGTTATTAGCTAATAAATGCATTGTTATGACAAATGTATGTAAAGGGGCTATAAAGCAAAAATAATAAATCAGCCAATAATGGCTTAATAAATATTTTATAATGTCAAACAATCCATAGCTAGTCGCTTAGAAGTGTCATTATTAGTCAAGAAATACAGTCTAATTTCTGATTCCTAAAATAAAGTGTTACCCTCCTCGTGTATGTTTTAGTATTTAGGGATTTGGTCTTTTTTCTGGTGATTATAACCAGAATGTTTTTACAAGCCTCCCAAAATTAGCTCAGCTCTGCTCCAACTGCACACTGTCACATGCCATGTGATTCACTCTCCGCTCTGACGTAGCAAAAGTGAGAGAGAAAGAGGGATGGAGAGAGATGGATGAATAGACAATCACACATGCAGAATCACGACAGGCTCTCAAATGCCAAACTGCCATTCAATAAACACGATTGTTGAATCTGGCTCCGTCCAGATCCATGCACTGAATGCATCCTCATCCTTTAGACTCCAACAATCTCCCACTGTTAATAACATGTTGTGAGTGTGTGTGTGTGTGTGTGTGTGTGTGGAAATACAGTATGTGCAACCACAGTGCTTTGACATGTTAAAAGAATAGTTACTCACCCTCATGTCTTTCCAGACCGTTATTCTGTTATATGGCAGCATTTTGTGAAAAGTCCATTGACATAGCAGTAAATGTTCATATATTGTACATGTTATTTTCATGGGGGAACAGTAAAAGTGAAAGAAAAAAAAAAAAAAAAATTGAATAAAATCTTAAAATTGCATTATTTTCAGAATAACGATAAAGCAGTTTAAGTAAGGGATAAACAGAATCAGAATCAGAATGAGCTTTATTGCCAAGTATGCTTACACATACAAGGAATTTGTCTTGGTGACAGGAGCCTCCAGTGTACAACAATACAAAAACAATACAAAAACAGCAGCAAGACATAGATAATAATAATAAAAAAAAATAATAATTATACACATACGTACAGACACACACATACATACATACACACATACACATGGGTAGTGCAAATCTAATACAATCTGTTATGTACAGTGTAAATACAAATCTGTTATGTACAGTGCAAATGTTTTTTTTTTTTTTTTTTTTTTCTCAGAGGAATGAAATGGCAGAAGAGGTTGGATGTGTTGGATAAATATAAGAAAGACTATACTGTGTATTGCACATAGTTATTGCTCAATGGGGCAGTTTTAACTGTTCATGAGATGGATAGCCTGAGGGAAAAAAACTGTTCCTTTGGCTGACGGTTCTTGTGCTCAGAGCTCTGAAGAGTTGGCCAGAAGGCAACAGTTCAAAAAGGTAATGGGCAGGGTGAGTGGGGTCCAGAGTGATTTTTTCAGCCTTTTTCCTCACTCTGGAAGTGTATAGTTCTTGAAGGGGGGGCAGGGGGCAACCAATAATCCTCTCAGCAGTCCGAACTGTCCTTTGTAGTCTTCTGATGTCTGATTTTGTAGCTGAACCAAACCAGACAGTTATTGAAGTGCAGAGGACAGACTCAATGACTACTGAGTAGAACTGTATCAGCAGCACCTGTGGCAGGTTGAATTTCCTCAGCTGGCAAAGGAAGTACAACCTCTGCTGTGCCTTTTTCACAATAGAGTCAATGTGGGTCTCCCACTTCAGGTCTTGTGAGATGGTAGTGCCCAGAAACCTGAATGACTCCACTGCCGCCACAGTGCTGTTTAGAATGGTGAGAGGGGTCAGTGTTGGGGTGTTCCTCCTAAAGTCCACAATCATATCCACCGTTTTGAGCGTGTTCAGCTCAAGGTTGTTTTGACTGCACCATACAGCCAGCTATTTAACCTCCCTTCTGTATGTAGACTCATCGTCATCTCGGATGATTCCGATGACAGTGGTGTCATCTGCAAACTTCAGGAGCTTGACAGAGGGGTCCTTGGAGATGCAGTCATTGGTGTAGAGGGAGAAGAGTAGTGGGGAGAGCACACATCCCTGGGGGGGCACCAGTGCTGATTGTACAGGTGCTGGAAGTGAGTTTCCCCTGTCTCACAAGCTGCTGCCTGTCCGTCAGAAAGCTGGTAATCCACTGACAGATAGACATGGGAACAGAGAGTTGGTGTAATTTATTATGGAGTATAGCTGGGATGATGGTGTTGAAAGCCGAACTGAAGTCCACAAAAAGGATCCTTGCATATGTCCCTGGTCTGTCCAGATGTTGCAGGATATGATGCAATCCCATTTTGACTGCATCATCCACAGACCTGTTTGCTCGATAAGCAAATTGAAGGGGATCTAGAAAGGATCCAGTGATGTTCTTCAGGTGGGCCAACACCAGTCTCTCAAATGATTTCATGACCACAGACGTCAGGGTGACAGGTCTGTAGTCATTAAGTCCTGTGATTTTTGGTTTCTTTGGGATGGGGATGATAGTGGAACATTTGAAGCAGCATGGGACTTCACACTGCTCCAGTGATCTATTGAAGATCTGTGTGAAGATGGGGGCCAGCTGGTTAGCACAGGATCTAAGACATGCAGGTGAATCGCCATCTTGGCCCTGTGCTTTCCTTATCCTTTGTTGTCGAAAGACGTGGCTTACATCATCTTCACAGATCTTAAGTGCAGGTTGAGTAGCAGGAGGGGGAGGAGGGGGGTTGCAGGAGGTGTTGGTGTTTGTGTGAAATGAAGGTCAGAGTGGGTGTGGGGTGTGAGATTGGGCCTTTCAAATCTACTGTAGAAAACATTCAGGTCATCAGCCAGTTGTTGGTCCACCACAGGGTTGGGGGTAGGAGTCCTGTAATTCATAAGTTGTTTCATGCCACTCCACACTGATGTAGGGTCGCTAGCTGAAAACTTGTTTTTCAGCTTCTCAGAGTATCTTCTTTTAGCCACTCTGCTTCCCTTATTCAGTGTGTTCCTGGCCTGATTGTATAAGACTTTATCCGCAACTCTGTAAGCATCCTCTTTGGCCTGACGAAGCTGCCTGAGTTCCGCTGTAAACCATGGTTTGTCGTTGTTAAATGTTAAATCAGTCCTAGTAGGAATGCACGCACAAACATGCGTTTGGCGTGATGTAAACACTCACCAAAAAAAAAACACTCACTGTATTAATATACAGTCACTTGTAGTCAGGGTCCTGATCTCCCTGTCGGGGTTTATTTTGCAATAACATCTGGCTGACTGTACATTATCCTGTTATTACACGGCTACTGACCAAATATGGACATGGACAGGGTCCCGCTGGTGGTTATTCTGTGAAAATGACTCCTCAATTTCCAGCCTATTTCAAGACTACTTGCCAGATAAATAAATAAATGGACATGAAATATTGATTTGCATTGAAATTAAGTTATTATGTGAAAGAAATATATAGCTAAACAGCTGAAATCCACCTCGAGTTCTGTTTGTGTTTATTTTGTAATTAATGACTGTCTGACTGCTCGTTTCAAGCTTATTACAAGACTACTTGCCAAATAATGGTTTATATTATTTTATTAGTCTACTTGTAGAGATCACACAGTGATCTGAGAAGCAGGAACGATGGCTCACAATACCCAGATTTATTTATATGTTAATTATATTCATTTTTAATGTTTTGCTCTGAAAAAAATAAATGATCAGAAATAAAATCAAAGTTATTATATTATAATATCCAAGTTCTTGATTGTGATTATGGCCACATTCATACTAATCAGTTTATGTTTGAAACCTCTGTTTTCAGTTTTCTAGCATCATAGTTTTCCAAAGTATGTGAAAATGGAAAGCGTTTTCGTAAGTTTCCACTTTTGGTGGAGAAATATGCCATTCCAATGTGGATGAGAGGCAGAAATGTAGAAAAATTATTGCATTTTCAAAAGAAAACTTAATAGTGTGGACATGGCTTTTCCAGAGCAACCAATTTTGAAATTACAATTATTATATTTAAAGTAAATCAATAACCATAATGACCGTAGAGTCAATCTCAACAGAACATGAAGGATTGCAGCATTTTCCATTTACAGTTCCATTATGAATTAATGTGAAACACATTATGGCTGATTAAACCAAACTCTCGTGTATTTGTCATCAACATTATCCTGCGGATGTTCACGGATAGAGTCCTTCCATTCAAGCTGCCTTGGGCTTCATATAACCATTCTCCCATTCGCAGACATTCAATGGGACGACACGCAATGTGATCATGAGCTGAAAGCAGCCACATCCACACTCATGTGCCCTGCTGACCTACATATTGAAGACACATGACTGAGCTGATGTGCTTCATTAGCACTACTTTTAGGTAAAAAACCATTTTTGCAATCCTCTGTTGGACAGAAACAATCCGAGACATATACATTAAATAGTTTCAATTTAGTTTTAAATGTCATGAGGGTGAGTAAATGGTTATTTATGCCAGAATTTTCATTTTTGGGGAAAATATTCATCTACAAAACAATTGGAATCCCCTGGTGTAAAATCATAGGTTTATAACAAAGTATCTGCCCACCTCTTTGAAACAGTTTTTCTGTTTAATAAGGCGATTCATGTTTATTTCATTCTAGAATGAGAGTCATGGTCTAATTAAAATCCTCTTGAGTTCCAGCTAAAAATACTACTAAGATCACTGGAAAATGACCTTGTTTGATTTGTGCTCTCATTTTTGGCTTCCCTGGTATGTCATACTGCAGAGAGAGGAATTCTCAACTGAGGATTATGAGGGAAACCCAGTCGCTATATTTACTGGATACAACTGAATTTAAAACTGCGTCATTCGGTTAGACTAATATATACTGTACATATTCAAACATGAAAAGCAAAAATGAAAAGCTATAGAGCCATTTATATTGCTATGTAATGCAATGACATTCGGACATTTTTAAGTGTGGTGTAACACTGTCAACAAACTGCATGTTAAACCTTCACCAATGTGACATTAAAAATGTGACTTATGTATTAATGACTACATTCCTCATTTTATTAATAGAATCATAAGATCAGTAAAATAAGCTGCTTTAAGCACTTAATGTTTTAAAGCAAGATATATGCAGCAGATACTGTACAGATTTTTAATGTTAATGTTATATTCTGCATTCATGGCGCTAATGCTAACATGCTATACGTGACCATTATGTGCACTTTTAGACTCTGTTATTGTATTGTATGTGTCATATCTACATAAGATCAGCAACAAACTCAAAAACACATTATCAAAAAGATGATAATGTTTCAAAGTAAGGTAGCATGGGGACAAGAAACGTCCTAATAGCCAAGCAATTAAAGTATCGAGGCAGGTCTAATGATCTCTCAGTGTGAATGAAAGTGTGTTGTTTAGCAGCTGAGAGTGCAGTCTTTAGAGAATTGAGCCTGTGCGGGCATCAATGCAGTCACAGGAGTGACAGCAGTTAGCGAAATTCTACGCTAGAGTTTTGGCTGTGACTGTAAATTTTCAGCAAAAGTTCACAATAATGATGCTAGCATGTCTGCCAGTTATTTTAACCGGCCTATCTTGTTTGTCCTGATTGGAAAACAATGTTAAATGTTTTCTCAGTGTAGTTAATGGGGAAATTCACTTAAAAATGACAAATCTGTCAATAATTTCTCACCAACTATGTTGTTCCAAACTGAATAATCAATTTATTAAGGGATATTAATGGTGTTTATAAATTACTAATAATTCATTTATTAATGAATTATAAATCATTAGCATGCTATTATAACAATATGCATAGAAAGGGGGACTTTTATGCAATACCTGCCAAATGGTTTGCCATTTTACCCCACATTTTATAAATTTCACTTTTATAACATTTGTAACCTATGAAAAAGTACTGTAATGTAAAGTGGGCACATATCAAGAATTTATTAAGGAGTTGCTTTAAGACTTTAGGTACAGTAACTAGCACTAGTTCCCTTACAAAAATGTAAACTAGCCGCAAACTTGCCGCAAATTTGCCGCTCATCATTTTCACATGCAAATGAGCTTGTGATTCACCGCAAATATTTGCCAGAAGTTTGCAGCTCTTCACCGGTAGTGTTGAACCTCCGGGAAACCTTTGGCAACAATGGACAATTTGCCACAAGTTTGCCGCACAGCTCATTTGCATGTGAAAAATCTGTGCCGAAGTTTGCGGCAAATTTGCAGTGAACACAAAATTTTTGTAAGGGTTAAGTTGGGACAGCACTCGGGGTAGCCCTGTTCTTTTAAAATCAAAGTGACGAGGAAAGTGAAAACAAGTGAGTCAAGACATTACAATTATGAGTATAAATACAAAGCAGACAGTAGCAAAATTACTTTTATTTTATTCATTCCAAAAATTAAGTTTAACTTTTGTCAGTTTTACGTAATCCTCCCATGTTCATATTACTCAAAAATGCATGTAAACTAAGTGAACTTAAATTAACTGCATTTTCTCAATAAGTAAAACGTGTCTTGTCTGCTTGACTAAATCCATTTCCATTGGGACAACAAGAATATGTTTTGTTTGGTTTACTAAAACTTGGCAGGGGAGTTCTAGTTCCCAGCATACTTTGCATTGGGACGCGATAAGGAAAGTATTAAAGAGGCCCTATTATGATTTTTGGTATTTTACATTTCCTTTAGTGTGTAATATAGCTCATGTTGTGCATGTAAAAGGTCAGCAAAGTTACAAAGCACAAAGTCCATGCCAAAGGGAGTTACTTTCTCCCACAGAAAACACTGCTCCTGAACTGCCTGAAACGCCTGGTTTGCAGTCCAGCCATTACTTCCGTGACATAGCTATGTCACTATGTAACACATTTGCATAATGCCCGCCTCAGGAATGTGCTGCTCATGAAGCCTCGGGAGCTGAAACTCGGTTTGGTAAGGGGCGTTACATTTCTGACATGCTCTAATATTGTACCAGCCAGAGCAGACTGGGCTTTTCGGAAAGGGGGGCTTTAAAGAGACAGGAGCTACAACAGAGTGTTTCAAATCAAATCAATCAAATCACTTTTATTGTCACACAACCATATACACAAGTGCAATAGTGTGTGAAATTCTTGGGTGCAGTTCCGAGCAACATAGCAGTCGTGACAGTGATGAGACATATACCAATTTACAATAAACATCAGATTTACACAACAATTTAAAATCTAATATACACATAATTACACACAACACAATATACAAATATTAACATACAATGTACAGTATACAATACACACAATGTAGAATACACATTATACAATAAAAATAGTATATATAGTATATATAAAATATACAGTAGGTTGTATTGTACTGTATTGACAATCAGGCTGTCGGTTGATAGTAAGTTGCCAGTGCTTTGTTATGAGAGAATATAATTTATGACAGACCAGTGTGAGATAATAAGAGTAATAAAGTGCAGTGCTGATGTATTGATCGTGAGAGATCAAGAGTTCAAAAGTCTGATTGCTTGGGGGAAGAAGCTGTCATGAAGTCGGCTGGTGCGATTCCTGATGCTGCGATACCACCTGCCTGATGGTAGCAGTGAGAACAGCCCTTGGCTCGGGTGACTGAAGTCTCTGATGATCCTCCGAGCATTTTTCACACACCGCCTGGTATATATGTCCTGGAGGGAGGGAAGCTCACCTCCGATGATGTGTCTGGCAGTTCGCACCACACTTTGCAGGGCTTTGTGGTTGTGGGCTGTGCTATTGCCATACCAGGCAGAGATGCAGCCAGTCAGGATGCTCTCTACAGTGCAGGTGTAGAACCGTGTGAGGATGTGGCGGTTCATTCCAAACTTCCTCAGTCGTCTCAGGAAGAAGAGGCGCTGATGAGCCTTCTTCACAATGGCCTCAGTGTGGACCGACACCCAGGAACTTGAAGCTGTTGACCCTCTCCACTGGTGCTCCATTGATGGTGATGGGGCTGTGTTCTCTTTCTCTTCTCCTGAAGTCCACCACAAGCTCCTTTGTCTTACTGACATTGAGGGAGAGGTTGTGCTCCTGACACCAGTGTGTCAGAGTGTGCACCTCCTCTCTGTAGGCTGTTTCATCATTGTCAGCGATCAGACCTACCACCGTTGTATCATCAGCAAACTTAATTATGGCATTGGGGCTGTGTGTTGCCACACAGTCATGTGTGTACAGAGAATACAGGAGTGGGCTGAGAACACAGCCCTGCGGGGCTCCAGTGTTGAGGGTCAGTGATGAGGAGATGTTGCTGCCCATTCTAACCACCTGGCATCTGCTTGACAGGAAGTCCAGGATCCAGCTGCACAGCGAGCTGTTTAAGCCCAGAGCCCGGAGCTTCACATAAAGCTTGGAGGGCACTATGGTGTTGAATGCTGAGCTGTAGTCTACAAACAACATTCTCACATAAGTGTTCTTTTTTTCCAGGTGGGAGAGAGCAGTGTGTATTGTGGATGCAATGGCATCATCAGTGGAGCGGTTGTTGCGGTAAGCAAACTGCAATGGGTCCAGTGATGGAGGCAGCACAGAGCAGATGTAATCTCTGATTAGTCTCTCAAAGCATTTGCTGAAGATGGGGGTCAGAGCAACAGGATGCCAGTCATTTAAGCAAGTGATTTTGGATTGCTTTGGAACAGGCACAATGGTGGACGTTTTAAAGCATGTGGGGACCACAGACAAGGAGAGGGAAAGGTTGAAAATGTCCATAAAAACACCAGCCAGTTGGTTCCACACGCTCAGATGACGCGGCCCGGAATGCCGTCTGGACCCCCGGCTTTATGGATATTCACCTGTAGGAAGGATCGGGTTACATCCGCTACAGAGACGGAGAGTGAACTAACCTCTGTAGCTTTGGCCACGAGAGCTCTCTCCGCGAGGGCGGTGTTATTTCCCTCAAAACGAGCATAAAAAGTATTTAGCTCATCCATGAGAGAGGCAGCGGTGTTCACGGCGGAGTTTTTATTTCCTTTAAAGTCCGTGATGATGTTAATTCCCTGCCACATGCTTCTAGAGTTGGTGGTGTTGAACTGTCCTTCAATCTTGGAACTGGCTTGTTTATGCTCCTCTGCATTCCCGGAATTAAAAGCATGGTGCCGCGCGAACATCGCTATTAATCCAAGGTTTCTGGTTCGGATAGATCCGTATTGTTTTGGTCGGAATGACGTCCTCTACGCACTTTCTGATGAAACACGTTACGCTATCAGCGTAAAGTTCGTTGTCGTCATCAGAGGCAGACCGGAACATCTCCCAGTCTTGTAGTGTAGAGTCTGATTGGTCCGACCAGCACTGGATCATTCTGAGGGTGGGTGCTTCCTGTTTCAGTTTCTGCCTGTAAGCGGGCAGAAGCAGAATGGAAGAGTGGTCCGATTTGCCAAATGGTGGGCGGGGGAGGGATCTGTAGCCATCCCGGAAGGGAGAGTGGCAATGGTCCAAAACCCGGTCCCCTCGTGTGTTAAAACTAATGTGTTGGTGGTATTTTGGTGCGACTGATTTGAGATTGGCTTTGTTAAAATCCCCGGTAACAACGAACGCGGCCTCGGGGTGCGCGGTTTCCTGCTTGCTTATAATCCTGTACAGTTCCTTGAGTGCCCAAGTCTGTGGCGGCTTGTGGCGGGATGTACACAGCAGTGATAATGACCACTGTGAATTCCCTCGGTAGCCAGAATGGTCGACACAGAAGCATGAGAATTTCCAGATCAGGAGAGCAGAAAGACTTGATTGAATGTACGTTCCTCTGATCACACCAGGATTTGTTGATCATAAAACATACACCACCACCTCTGCTTTTACCTGAGAGGTCTTTCGCTCTGTCCGCTCGGTGCATGGAGAACCCTGTGGGTTCGATGGCTGAGTCTGGAATCTCCGCAGACATCCAAGTTTCTGTAAGGCAGATAATGCAGCAGTCCCTCGTCTCTTGTTGGAAAGAGATCCGCGCAGAGGGTGAAGAGAGGTGCTGCAGCAATGTACAGGATGAGAAAAATGAGTTTTTTTAACATTAAAGCATGTAAACCTATTCTAGTAGACCCCCAAAATAAAACTATGAACCTGTAAATGAGCATAATATGGGCTCTTTAAGAGTTATTTTATGTGTCTTTGTGCAAGATACATACAAAGGGGGAGACTTGTCAGTGCTTAATGTTTTGTTATGCTGAGATTTAGAAGAGTTTATGATATGTTGTTTTTTTGGGGGGTTAGCATTATGGTGAAGAGTGGAGGTTAAGGTTAGGTTAAGGACAAATACACATTGTGCATTCTACTTTTTGCTTTATCCATTGAGCAATTGCTTTGCAAATCATTGCATAGTGACCAAACTGCACTCACTAGTGCTTCCCACCAGCATGCATTTAGCATGCTTACGTTCACCAGTGCCGGTCCTAGCCTTTTGGGTGTCCTAAGCAAAATTTTGTGTTGGGGCCCCCTTCAGTATGTTTGTAACACAACTTATAATGTCTTTGACAGTGTGGGGGGCCCCCTGGCAGATCGGGGGCCCTAAGCAACTTGCTTAGTTTGCCTATAGGGAGGACCGACACTGACGTTCACTGTTACTAGCTAGCATATACAGTAACTGAAAGAGATTAATTTGATTTCATTTCACATGTCTAGTTTTGTTGGGTTTACTCAATTCAGTTAGGTTCCCTCTAATTGAAGTATTTAAATTGAGATTACATGGAAAATTTACAGGATTGAATCAAGTTAAACCAAAGAGTTATTTTATTTCATTTATCCTTTTTATGTAAAGCACTTTGAATTGCCATTGTGTATGAAATGTGCTATTTAAATAAACTTGTCTTGCCTTATTTATTTATTTAGTGAGTGAGTGTGGAATAGTCTATTTTTGCTGTGTTGTGACATAAATCATGAATTTGGGCATTTTATATTTTTGATTAATAGAAGTATGAATAAGTGTATTTATTAAACATTTATAACATGTCAGTTAAAATTCAGACTATTTGGTAAGCATTGGAATAAAGTTGCTCTTTTATGCATGTTGCTATATCAGCAAATAAATTGTTTATAATGCATTTGTAAAATACTTATTAGTCATAAATGGGCCCCTATATAAACCCAAAATCTCCATAAAAGTATAATGAAAGTGGTCTGTTTGACACACACAATATATGTACAATGTTCTAAGTCTTCTGGAGCCATACGATAGCTTTGTTTCAGGAAAAGGTAGACATTTAAGTTATTCACATAAAATCTTGATATCCACCCTAGCTCTCTTTGGCCCATTCATGAGAGTTCGTAAGAGATGTAGCGATTCATGAACAAATCGTTCTTCTGCGTTAGATCTCTTCAAAGAATCAGTTGATCCAGTACATTCATCCTGGTCTGACTGATTTGTTCACGAATTGGACTGAACTCATAGATTCAATGATCCAGTCACAAAATTTAACAGCTCACAATGGTAAGACTATCAGTGAATCAGCAACTTAAATTTCGCTCTACTCCTAACACAAAGTTATCATATGGCTTCAGAATACTTGTAATATAATGACCAAGTTGCATGGTCCACTTTCATGGTCTATTTTTTTTTTTTTTTTTTTTTTTTTAGCTTAACAGACCCAGTCCTCAGGCACTTGCATTATATAGAAAAAAAAGAGTGGCCAATGTATTCTTCTAATGTTCACCTAGAGTGTTTCATGAAATAAAGAAAATCACATATAAACTCAGCAAAAAAAGAAACATCCCTTTTTCAGGACACTGTATTTTAAAGATAATTTTGTAAAAATCCAAATAACTTTACAGATCTTTATTGTAAAGGGTTTAAACAATGTTTTCCATGCTTGTTCAATGAACCATAAACAATTAATGAACATGCACCTGTGGAACGGTCGTTACGACACTAACAGCTTACAGACGGTAGGCAATTAAGGTCACAGTTATAAAAACTTAGGACACTAAAGAGACCTTTCTACTGACTCTGAAAAACACCAAAAGAAAGATGCCCAGGGTCCCTGCTCATCTGCATGAATGTGCCTTAGGCATGCTGCATGGAGGCATGAGGACTGCAGATGTGACCAGGGCAATAAACTGCAATGTCCGTACTGTGAGACACATAAGACAGTGCTACAGGGAGACAGGAAGGACAGCTGATTGTCCTCGAAGTGGCAGACCATGTGTAACAACACCTACACAGGATTGGTACATCCGAATATCACACCTGTGGGGCAGGCACAGGATGACAACAACAACTGTCCGAGTTACACCAGGAATGCACAATCCCCCCATCAGTGCTCAGACTGTCTGCAATATGCTGAGAGAGGCTGGACTGAGGGCTTGTAGGCCTGTTGTAAGGCAGGACCTTACCAGACATCACCGGCAACAATGTCGCCTATGGGCACAAACCCATCTTTGCCGGACCAGACAGAAAGTGTTCTTCAGTGACGAGTCACTGTTTTGTCTCACCAGGGGTATTGGTCAGACTTGCGTTTATTGTCGAAGGAATAAACGAAATACCGAGGCCTGTTCTCTGGAGAGGGATCGATTTGGAGGTGAGGGTCCGTCATGGTCTGGGGCGGTGTGTCACAGCATCATTGAACTGAGCTTGTTGTCACTGCAGGTATTGGGCCTCATTTATCCAGATAGAAGACAAAGGCAGGCCTAACACAGTCGTAAAACCTAACTCAGGCCCCCACATACCAGGTCATAAATCTTACTGATAAAAACCATGCCAAAATCAAACAAAGGGAGTCCAAAACAGACTACAAATCCCATGAAGCCTTGCTCACTAAAGGATTGAACTCTCAACTTCTATTGGATGAGGCACACAACAGAACGCACCTCAACCATGACATCATCAGGAGTAGAAATACCTCTGAAATGCTTCCGGGATTTGCTTCCAGCAACTTCGTTTGCAGTGTGAAGATGCAGCTCATCGCTGCTCTCAGGTGCAGCCTCATAGCACAAGAAAGTAACGTCTGACTTGAAACTGTGGCCATATAATCTCCATCTCGCTGGACGAGTTGAGATTACTCTGTGTTCCACCGAACACTCTAACGGATCCGAAGGAGACCGCCGAGCAATCCGCATCTTCATCCATTTGCCTGCAGAAGTGAAGAGAAAAGATTTCTCTTCCATCTTCAATCAAGTCGACATTTCTGAGTTCTCCGCCAGCCCGCCGAGAGTCAGCAGCCTTGCCCACCAACAGAGCGAGGAAACGGCCTTCATGTTTTTGATAAATAGAAGTATGAATAAGTATATTTAAAGGAATATTCAGCGTTCAGTACAAGTTAAGCTCAATCGACAGCATTTGTGGCATAATGTTGATTACCACAAAATGTATTTTGACTTGCCCCTCCTTTTCTTAAAAAAAGCAAAAATCTCTGTTCCAGTGAGGCACTTACAATGGAAGTGAATGGGGCCAATTCTTGAACATTAAATACTCAGGTTTTCAAAAGTTTAGACACAAGACATAAACAATATGCATGTAAACATGACTAACCTTTTCTGTGTAAAGTTAAAGCCAATTTTACAACTTCGTTGCCATGATGATGTAATGTCAACAAATCTTTAAACCCTAAAATGACTGTAAAAATGACTATTTAAACAACTTTACAGCTCAAATAATACACAAGTTTTAACAGAATAATTAATGTAAGGGCTTTTATAAAATTATAAGCTTCATATTTCTTCTGTCATGTATTCCCTGTTTTTTTCTAGACTTTTATGTTGAAATTCTTGTTTAGTTCCCCGTTCCTGTTTCCTGTGTTAGTTTTGTAGTCCTTTGTAGTTTTATTTCATGATTGGTTCTCCTTGATTGTTTCCCCAGGTGTTTCTTGTTTTCCCTTGTGTATTTAAGCCCTTGTTTCCCCTGGTTAGTTTGTCAGTCTTTGCATGTGTTTGTTATGCTCTGTACCTGGTTCACTGTGTTTTGTTTTCTTTATATTCTGAGTTACTTTATCTTTGTTTATTAAAGCTGCGTTTAGATCCTCATTTCTCGCCTGCCTTGTTACAGAAAGACTGACCAAAAATGGATCTAGCGGCTGTCAGAATTCTGCTCCTTAAGCAAGGGGATTGTCCAGTTGAGGATCACGTCCGTGAGTTTTTAGAGCTAGCGAATTTAATGCACTGTCCAGACTGCTCTCTGGTGGTTTTCTTCTGGAACGGTCTAAATAGTGCACTGAAGGAACTAATGCCTCCGGCTGATCCTCACTGGACACTCTACGAATATGTGTAGAAGGCTCTGGAACATTGCGGTTCCCTTTACACAGTGGATTATGGCGGGAACCGCGGGCCAAATCCGGCATCTTCGGCTCCCTTGTCCAAGCCTTCCACGGCTCCCTTGTCCAAGCCTTCCACTGCTCCTTGCTCCAAGCCTTCCATGGCTCCTTGCTCCAAGCCAGCAGCCACGCCTGCCACAGCCAACGAGCCAGCGCCCACGCCTGCCACGGAAAACGAGCTGGAAGCCTTGTCCATCCCAGAGCCTGCGTTGTTAGCCTCGTCCGTTCTAGAGCCTGCGTTACCAGCCTCATCCATTCCACAGCCAGCGTTGCCAGCCTTGTCCGTCCCAGAGCCAACATTGCCAACTTTGGCCATTCGGAGGAGGAGGAGGTGTAGGAGAAGAAACGCTTCTGTTCCCAAGTCTCTGCCCATGCTCACGACTACAGAGATCGTTCCCAAGTCTCTTCCCGTGTACTCGACCACGGAGGTCATTTCCAAGTCTCTGCCCATGTTCACGAACACGGAGGTCATTCCCGAGTCTCTGCTCACGACCACAGAGGTCGTTCCAGAGTCTCTGCCAGTTTTCATGACCACAGAGGTCGTTCCCAAGTCTCTGCCAGTGTTCACGACCACAGAGGTTGTTTTCGAGTCTCTGCCAGTGTTCACAACCACAGAGGTTTTTCCCGAGTTTCAGCCAGTGTTTACAACCACAGAGGTCATTCCCGAGTCTCTGCCCATGCCCATGACCACAGAGGTTGTTCCCGAGTCTTTGCCCATGCCCACGGCCACAGAGCTCATTCCCAAGTCTCTACTCATGCCCACGACCACAGAGGTTG
The DNA here is from genome assembly GCF_019703515.2 of Myxocyprinus asiaticus. Lineage (NCBI taxonomy): Eukaryota > Metazoa > Chordata > Actinopteri > Cypriniformes > Catostomidae > Myxocyprinus > Myxocyprinus asiaticus. Next base: position 5,049,112 of record NC_059383.1, on the reverse strand, counting down.
TTCCCAAGTCTCTGCCCATGCCCACGACCACAGAGGTCGTTCCCAAGTCTCTGCCCGTGCCCACGACCACAGAGGTCGTTCCCAAGTCTCTGCCCGTGCCCACGACCACAGAGGTCGTTCCCAAGTCTCTGCCCGTGCCCACGACCACAGAGGTCGTTCCCAAGTCTCTGCCAGTGTTCACGACCACAGATGTCGTTCCCGAGTCTCTGCCAGTGTTCACGACCACAGAGGTCATTCCCGAGTCTCTTCCCATGTTTGCAACCACGGAGGTCATTTCCCAGTCATCCAGGACTCTTTGTCTCGAGCCTCCCATGGCTCTGCCTTCCATGGCTTCACCCCTAGAGCCTGCCATGGTGTCGCCCCCTTGAACCTCCCACTGCTCTGCTTTCCATGGCTTTGCCCCTCGAGCCTCTCCTGGTTCTGCCTGCCTTCGTCGAGCCTCTCCTGGCTCCGCCCACAGAGTCTTCCATGGCTCCACCCACTCCCCCAGAGACTATTCCTCCAGTGGCTCCGCCCGCTCCCCCAGAAACTCCTCCTCCAGAAGCTCCGCCCGCTCCCCCAGAAACTCCTCCTCCAGCAGCTCCATCCGCTCCCCTAGAGACTATTCCTCCAGCTGCTCCGCCCGCTCCCCCAGAGACTATTCCTCCAGCGGCTCCACCCGCTTCCCCAGAAATTCCTCCTCCAGCGGCTCCACCCGCTGTCCCAGAAACAACTCCTCCAGAGGTTCCGTCCACCTTACCGGTGACTCCTCTTACAGCGGCTCCGCCGCCTGACCCAGTCCCTGTCCTGTGGCAGCCTCCCAGGCCTCCTGACCCTGTCTCGGCCCTGCGGCCACCTCCCAGGCTTCCTGACCCTGTCTCGGCCCTGCGGCCGCCTCCCAGGCCTCCTGACCCTGTCTTGGCCACCTACCAGGACTCCTGATCCGGTCCCCATCTTGAGGTGATATCCTTGGTCTCCTGGCTGTCTGCCTGATCTGCTCTGGTCTCCTTAGTCTCCTGGCCACCCGCCTGATCTGCTCTGGTCTCCTTGGTGTCCTGGCCATCTGCCTAATCTGCTCTGGTCTCCTTGGTCTCCTGGCCACCCACCTGATCTGCTCTGGTCTCCTTGGTCTCCTGACCACCTGCCTGATCTGCTCTGGTCTCCTTGGTCTCCTGGATGTCCGCCTGATCTGCTCTGGTCTCCTTGGTCCTCACTCCCACCGGCTCTGCCTCGGTCTTCCGAGCCCCCAGCTCCACCTCAGCCCTCTGAACCTCTGGCTCCAGCTTGATCCTCCGAGCCTGCAGCATCACCCTGGCTCTCCATCCCTTTGGCTCAGCCTTGGTCTCAAGCCTCCCTGACTTTGCCTTATTCCTCTGCTCCCCTTGCCCCTTTCCCCCCGTGAACTACCTGTTTCCCCCTTCCCCCCATGTACATTTATATTTTTTTTGTGTGTAGCATCTGGAATCTGCTCCTTAAAGGGGGGCTCTGTCATGTATTCCCTGTTTTTGTCTAGTATTTTATGTTGAAATTCTTGTTTAGTTCCCTGTTCCTGTTTCCTGTGTTAATTTTGTAGTCCTTTGTAGTTTTATTTCATGATTGGTTCTCCCTGATTGTTTCCCCAGGTGTTCCTTGTTTTCCCTTGTGTATTTAAGCCCTTGTTTCCCCTGGTTAGTTTGTCAGTCTTTATGTTTTTTATGCTCTATACTTGGTTCCCTGTGTTTTTTTTTTTCTTTATATTCTGAGTTACTTTGTTTATCTTTGTTTATTAAAGCTGTGTTTAGATCCTAATTTCTCACCTGCCTCATTACATCTTCCTTCATACCCTCCAAAATTTGGCCCCATTTATTTTCATTGTAAATGCCTCACTGTAACCTTAATTTTTGCTCATTTGCTCATTTATTTTTAAGAAAATGAGGGATGAGTCAAAATACATTTTGTGGGAATCAACATCATGCCACAAATGCTGTCGATTAAGCTTAATTTGTATTGAACCCAGAATATCTCTTTAATAAGCATGTATAACATGTAGGCTAAGTTTAAATGCTCACCGTTTGTCAAGTATTGTTTTAAAAGTCACCCTTCACCTGTCACCTGTTTTCACTGCATATCAGTGATTTATAATGCATATGTAAATGACATATTAGTCATTAATAAACCCCTATATAATCACCAATCCACACTGTCTTTCAAGATTAACTAACTTAAAGACCTTGACTTTGGAAACGACAATAAAAGTGGGACATTATATGCACAAAACAGATCACAGTTTCTTGATGTAAGTGAATGTAAATCTCATTTATATATCTGTGCAGATCCATCTAAAGTAATGGATGGAACTGACATAATAAAGAATAGCAGCTTACGACTATGTCAGATATTTTGTAAGATATAACACTGATAACACACACTGAGCTCTTATATTTGGGAGGGGCATTACAATATGTATCTATATAGAGCTTTCCACCATTGATCAAAGGCAGCAACTGGCTCTGATGTTCTTCTATTGCTTTTAAGCATTTGCATATTTCAGGTCAATGATTGAAGGCACCTTGAATACACTGGACAGCATCTATGCTAATGTCCTGTGAATGAGCGTACCCTTGGGTTATACTGTATGTGTATGTGTGACACAAGGACACATTTAGCTCAAAAGTGTGAGCGTATGTTCGAATTGTCTGTGTTGTGAAGGAAATGAAATGCTGCACAAAAATAAAATTAACTTCACATTACCATGGAAACTCACTGGTGCTGACGAGCCGGTTCCATCTGCTCAAGCGAACTTGCTTTAGAACTTCTCAGCAGCTGTTAAAGATGATCTTGCTGTGAACTTCTGCCAGTACGGCCACAGGGAAACTGAAGTATGGTCAAACACAGTATATAACTAATTTGCTAATTAATTCCATCTTATTACATGGTGTAATGGAATGCAAAATTGCCATAATGCAAAGTCTATATTTTGAAACAGCCTCCAGTTCTTTGCTGTATATATCAAATGTAATATAATGTAAATATAAATAATCATCCCTTGGTTGACTGTTGGTTTGGCAGAAAAAATTTGACTGTAGTGCTGTAGACTGTAGTGAATCTAACAATTAAAATCCACAGATTTCATCTGATGAAATTCTATTAATTGTAGTAAAAAAAAATTGATTAATGTCCTGGTTACTTTCATAACCTCCATTCCCTGATGGAGGGAACGAGATGTTGTGTCGATGTAGTGACACTAGGGGTCACCCTTGGGAGCCCCAAACACCTCTGATCTTTGATAAAAGGCCAATGGGAAGTGGCGAGTGGAATTTGCATGCCACTCCCACGGATATACGGGTATAAAAGGAGCTGGCTTGCAACCACTCATTCAGGTTTTGTGCTGAGGAGCCGAGACAAGGTCCCGGCCATTTCAGCGGGTAGTTCAGTGTTGTGGCAGGAGGGATGCAACATCTCGTTCCCTCCATCAGGGAATGGAGGTTACGAAAGTTACCAGGACATTCCCTATCTGTCACTCACTCGACGTTGTGTCGATGTAGTGACACTAGGGGTCCCTATACAAAATGCCACAACTAGCTGAACTGTGTTACGTAAACTGGCGGTGCGAGACGGGCAGATCATTGTGTGCCTCGTAGCCAGCACACCCGGCCATCATGTAACCTCCCCCAATGCTCTTACGAGCGTCGTTCGGTCCACTGCACCTCGGGGACAAGACGACTGGCTGCCCCAGCCGCAGCTTCTTCTCTTTCTTCTCCCCAAAAGGAAAAATCGTTCAGCTGGGGGCCAATATAGCGTCCATGTCGGGGGGGGTGTCACTCCCAAGGGGAAGACACCACGGAGACCACACCCTGCCCGAGGGGGAGGAAATTGTGTGGAAATACGTCACATGGTCTTACAGAGTCTTGTCGGCAATGTCTCATGTGGAGAAGTCCCCGTGGTAGGTCCTACCCAGGGGGGAGGAGCTCAACAAACATTGCGACCGGGGGCAGAGGGGCCTCTGCCCAAGGAAGACGCAGGTTCACCAATGGGGGAACCGTCTCGCAGAAGACACATCACACAGGGTTACATACAGTATGGGCATCCAGTGGATGTGGAGCACCTACCCCAGTACAGGGCCAAGTTAGCATACATAATGGGCCGGCAACGAGTTTCTCCGCAAACTCACCTGCCACAGGGCTAAGGAGGAAGGACATCCAGGCTCCACGACTTCGTGAACATGGCTGGGGGTAAAAAGCACATGTCTTCGCCTCCGGGAGGGGAAAGCAGTACACCTGGCCAGCTGTCCCGCAACTTACCTGCTCGTACCTGACAACATACAGGACAAGACCGGCTCAACCCGGAGATTGTAGAACCTCACAAAGGTATTGGGTGTTGCCCAGCCCGTTGCTCTGCAAATTTCTGCTAAAGAGGCACCATTGGTCAGAGCCCAGGAGGCCGCCACATTCCTAGTAGAGTGTGCTCGTAGCCCCAAGGGGGGCGGCACGTCCTGGGCGTGATATGCCAAAGCGATGGTGCCAATGACCCAGTGGGCGATCCTCTGTTTGGAGACAGTGCTCCCTTTCCGCTGTCCTCCAAAGCAGACAAAGTGCTGCTCAGAGCGTCTAAAGCGCTGTGTGCGATCCAAATAGATGCGCAAAGCACGCACCGGACACAGCAACAACAAGGCTGGGTCTGCCTCCTCCTGGGGCAGTGCTTGCAGGTTCACCACCTGATCCCAAAACGGGGTCATGGGAACCTTGAGCACATAGCCTGGTCAGGGTCTCAGTACCACGTGAGAGTATCCCAGACCGAACTCCAGGCATGTGCCACCGACAGGGAATGCCTGCAGGTCCCCTACCCTCTTGATGGAAGTGAGCGCAGTCAGGAGGGCAGTCTTCAAGGAGAGTGCCTTCAGCTCAACTGACTCCAGGGGCTCAAATGGAGCCATCCGTAGGCCCCGAAGGACCACGGAGAGGTCCCACGAGGGGACAAGATGCGGTCTGGGAGGATTCAGCCTCCTTGTACCTCTAAGGAACCTGATGACCAGGTCATGCTTCCCAAGAGACTTACCATTAACTGTTTCGTGGTGCGCCGTTATCGCGGCCACGTACACCTTCAAGGTGGAGGGGGACAGCCCCGCCCCTCCAGCCTCTCCTGCAGGAAAGAAAGCACTGACCCGACTGTGCATCTCTGGGTGCTGGTCGTGATAACAACAGCCGTGGACACCGAATGTGTGAGGAACCTGCTCTTTTCTTGAAAATGTGGGTACCGCAGCCCTTTGGGCACACGGCGAAATCATAAGAAAAGCAAAGGATTCTCCTCCTGGCCCTCCACCGGGGGATGTAGTGGTCTGTTTACCAGCTCCAGGGTCTCCATCTCCCTGGGTCGCCTGTCTTAGGGGCACTTCGAAGCCTTCCTTGGGTTCTAAGCGGCGGGCCGCGAGAAGGGTGGTGTCTGCTTCCTGCGGGTGGCTCCACGCCAGGGCCGGCCTCCTGGGGCAGGCTGCAGCGGAGCCGATGTTGCTGCCGCAGGGGGATGCCCTTGGCGACGAGCAGACGGGGTGTGGGATCTTGATCCGTGGCGCGGCAGGATGTGCTGGATAGCCTCCATCTGCTTCTTAACCGTCGAGAACTGCTGGGCAAAGTCCTCGACGGTGTCACCAAATATGCCAACCTGGGAGATGGGGGTGTCAGGGAATCGTACCTTGTCAGCCTCCTTCATCTCGACCAGGTTGAGCCAAAGGTGGCACTCCTGGACCACCAGGATGGACATCGCCTGCCCGAGAGACCGCACCATGACCTTCGTCGCCCGGAGGGCAAGATCGGTCGCCGTGCGCAGCTCCAGCATCAATCCCAGGTCAGAACTTCCCTTGTGCAATTCTCTCAGTGCCTTGGCTTGGTGCACTTGCAGGGCAGAGGCGGCCTGTCCAGTGGCACCGTAGGCCTCAGTCGCCAGTGACAATGTAAGCCTACAGGCCCTGGATGGGAGTCTCAGACGGTTCCGCCAGGTGGTGGCGTTTTGCGGGCACAAGTGCACCACAACCGCCTTATCCACCTGGGGAATCGCCGAATACCCCCTGGCAGCCCCACCGTTGAGGGTAGTGAGAGCAGAGGAGCCCATAATCAGGTCCAGGCAGTGAAAGGTGCCTGCCATGAACTCATGAGCTCATCATGCACCTCCGGGAAGAAAGGAACCGGGCGGGGCACGGCCGTGAGCAGCGCTCTGAGCCCAGGAACCAATCATCGAGCCACAAGGGTTCAGGGGGAGTGGAGGGTTCCACTTCAGCCCGACGCTCGCAGCCGCCTGGGCAAGCATGGCCGCCAGCTCCGCGTCAGCCTGCGACTGAGCAACCGCACCCGAGGGTGGGAGCCCAGTTGAGTCCTCGGAGTCAGACTGGACGAGCCCGTTCTCAGATGTTGCGATCGAGAGCTCATCCTCTTCGCAAGCCCCGAATGAGATCGCGAACTCACCCTGAGACAAGCCAGGGGTCCCAGAACTCGACCAGGGCACACGAGCATACTGGGAATGGGAGGTCCGTGGGGGGTTTTCCGGTAGAGAATCTCACACTGAGGTCCCCAAATCGCCCCCAGTGCTAACCGCCGTGGCCTCATACCCGTAGGTAGAAGGACCGAGGCGGGGAGCCGCTAGGGTGGCTTTCCCTCTGATGAAGGAAAGCCGTGACCGCAACGTTGCCATGGTCATTTTCTCGCAATGAGGATCCATGAACGATGTCTCCACGTGGGCAGCACCCAAGCACGTGAGACAGCGATCGTGGCTGTCAGAAGCAGAGAGATAGTGACCGCAACCAGGAATTATACACAGACAGAAAGGCATCTTTAAAAGATGCTCCGTCTCTGCCACTCTTTTAGTAGGAGAATATACTCTTTTATTAGGAAGAATATACTCTTTTAGCTGCTGAAGTGCCAAGGGGCATTCTCTGCACACCACTGGTGCAAGGGGGGAGAAACCACTGTAATGCGCCGTAAATCCAACAGCTTTTGAGGTGAATGGATCAGCAGGGGAATTCAGCTCGCTGAAACACAACCGCTCAGCTCCGAAGAAAAAATCTGAATGAGTGGTTGCAAGCCAGCTCCTTTTATACCCATATGTCCAGGGGAGTGGCATGCAAATTCCACTCACCAATTCCCACTGGCCTCTTCTCAAAGATCAGAGGTGTTTGGGGCTCCCAAGGGCGACCCCTAGTGTCACTACATCGAGTGAGTGACAGAGAAGGGAACTTATTTTAACAACTGAAACATAATATTTACATGTGTTCTACGTTTTGCATGCAAATGCTTTTCCTCATTACAAATTGTGACACCCAAGAAGTAACATCGTGTGGACAAGTAAATAAGCACATACCATTTTCACTTACACACTGTCAAATGTGGTAACCTGTAATTGTAAGTAACTAATTCTTCCTGGTGTAACCCTTACAATGAGTTTTGTTATTGTACACCAAGTGACTTTCAACATGTTGTGTGCAATTAATTATTTACCTTTTTCTTCTTATATGAAAAGAAATGTGTTATGGCTTTTTAAACATTTTAAACAAAAGTTGAGTAAATGACATTGTGTGTGTGTGTGTGAGCTATGTATAGGAATATTGGAATTCTAAGGCCTAGTTGAATTCCTCATGCAAGCAGTACAACTTTTTATATTTATTCAGTTTTTGGATATTTTATAAGTATTTAATTAAAATGTTGTATGTATTGTACACAGAATGCAGAAAGCATGTCTACAGAATATCTACAGAAAATAACAGGTAACAATGTAGGCCTAATGACAAAATGTTCATTCAGATATTTTTTTTTTTCAATCACCATTTTAACTTTTCATCATTCAGCATACAGTGAAAACAAAGAATGACGCAATCAGTTTTAATTACAACTTTTTATTTTTCATATGAAAAATAAATTGAAGCTGAATGAAAATAGTTACGTTAATGCAGTTTTCTTTTAACATTTCTTTATATCTTTTTGTTTTGACCAGATAATGGGGTGTTCCAAAAAAAAAAAAAAAAAAAAAAAAAAAAAGAAGAAGAAAAAGGAGGACCACTGTTGTAACCTACTGCATTCAGGTTGATTCAGTGTTGTTCATATATATATATATATATATATATATATATATATATATATATATATATATATATATTATTATTATTATTATTATTATTATTATTATTATTATTATTGTTGTTGTTGTTGTTGTTTTTATATTTTTGTTTTTATAAATTGTATATTAATTTCAATCTTTATTGATAGAAAATAGTAGGTGTTTGCAAAAACCTCATATAATAATAAAGGAACATGATCACGTGATTGGCATGTTTCTTTTTTTTTTTTTTTTTTTTTGATACTTCCGGAACCTCAGGATTGGCCACATTATAGGTGTGTTCGACTTGAACTGCATCTCAATTTACCGATTTGTGAGATTTGCTGGTTGCTTTCGGGGGAGACCCTTTTTTGCTTCCCATGCAGAACCTACACTTGTCATGGCAGATCACACAATGTTTGCTTCCTTTATTGTAGATTAAGTGAAATTCAGATAGACAGATGTTTGAATTTTATACATAAGAACCAGAAACATTAGTTTCATTGCTGCTTAATACAGTACCTGCTGGTGTACAAGGAGAAAGTCCAATAAAAGCCTATATTTTTTTTTATACTAATAAGTCAGTATCGCTGTACTTTTTTGGCATACGTCACAGTGACGCGGTGGTAGCGCTGTTTGAAGTCAGACAGAATTTCTAACCGACATGCACTGCTTCAAGTCCGGCACCGATCGGTCTGCACAGCGCTGCATGAAGTCGAACACACCTTATGACTACTCAATGACAGCATCATCTCTTATCAGACATGTTTGCTTCAGCTCCAGTGTATTTACCTTCCCTTGTGGCACAACCCAAATCACGTTACGTCAGCAGCATAGGGGACCTGCGTTCGGAGAGCGCGTTGAATCCAGGAAGTAATCGTGTTCAAACAATAAGCGACGAGTGTGATCTAGAGGTTGCATTTTTCCCTCTAACGTTACATTTTTACTCCACTGATGGTTAGGTTCATTTTTTTATTATTATTATTATTTTGTGATTAAGGGTGCAGAGAATGACATGCTAGCACTCTCAAAGTCTAAGCTCATGTTACTGTATTTAGGCTCCTCACATAAGGCACCTTTTCCATCTGAATGAGCCTTTGTTGAACTGACTGAACTCTTGACCTGCATCAATTTTCTGGCTCTGAAGACTTACCATAGTTCCAGATGAGACTTAAGTGTGATTATAGTCCTTCTGTGACAGGGTGGCAATTAATATGTCCTTAAAGCATATTTTCCTATTGTTTGAGATCCTTCCTAAGAAAGGCTTAAAGCCTTTGAGGATTAGTAATTTATTTTATTCTCTTCGTTATGCTGTCCTTATGTTTAAACTATCCATGTTTTTTTTTTAAAATTAAGTATCCTAAAATCTGGTGAAGCAAATGTGCCTTCAGCCATCATTCAGAATGATGTGAATTTTGATATTACTCAGGACAGAGTGAATAACTGACAAGCCATTGAGTGAAGTCCTGCAGAGTTATATTAAGCAAGCTAGATGAAAGGGTAATTTTAAATGTTACTTTAACTTGTGACCCTTTAAAACAGTCAAAACAACTTTGATGTTAAATCTATGTAAAGTTTCTGACCAGAGCTTGTGCCTAATTAAAGTGAGCACTAATCTCTGACTTGCAAGTAGGCTGGTACTTAATGCACACTAGGGGGCATTTCACCCTTTGCCATCTAAATGAGAAGGAAACAGAAAGAAAATGAGAGCGATAAAGATGCTGAATGACAATGACAGACATAAACAAAGAAAGCAAGCCAATTCTTTGTCATGAATCATAACTTGCTAAAGGCATCTGAAGGACCAATAGAGTCTACTCTGATCAGCCACAACATTAAAACCACCTGCCTATTATTGTGTAGGTCCCCCTCGTGCCACCAAAACAGCGCCAACCCGCATCTCAGAATAGCATTCTGAGATGATTTTCTTCTCACCACAATTGTACAGAGTGGTTACCTGAGTTACCGCAGACTTTGCCTGTTCGAACTAGTCTGGCCATTCTCTGTTGACCTCTCTCATCAACAAGGCGTTTCCATCTGCAGAACTACCACTCACTGGATGTTTTTTTTTGTTGTTTTTAGCACCATTCAGAGTAAATTCTAGAGACTGTTGCACGTGAAAATCCCAGGAGATCAGCAGTTACAGAAATACTCAAACCAGCTTGTCTGGCACCAACAATCATCCATGCGATTATCTAATCAGCCAATCGTGTGGCAGCAGTGCAGTGCATATAATCATGCAAATATGGGTCAGGAGCTTCAGTTAATGTTCACATCAACCATCAGAATGGGGAAAAATGTGATCAGTGAGTTGGACCGTGGCATGATTGTTGGTGCCAGATGGGCTGGTTTGAGTATTTCTGTAACTGCTGATCTCCAGGGATTTTCACACACAACAGTCTCTCCAATTTACTCCAAATGGTGCCAAAAACAAAAAACATGTCTCAACCTCTGGATTCATATCCCGAGGTTACCAGAGCCGGCCAGATCCAGCTCCGTTCCTGCTTGGTGTCGGACTCCACTGCTACGTGTTGCTGAGTGATGACGACAAACTACATCCGGTGCCAGCCAGACATCACTTCAGCCTATGGCGATGGACTTCAGAGGATGAACTGATGCCAACTCTAACTGTAAGACATCGGATAATTCATATGCCACTGCCTGAACCTTGGACTTAGTATGGACCCCACCAAACCTCACCGAAATGACCTGCCGGTTGAACTGCGATGCACGTCACTGATCTCTGCCTGCATCACCTTTGTCTATTGATGGACTTCACTCTTAAAATGGAATACATAGACTACCATTTAATTGCCAACAAAAGCCTTCATCAACCAACTAACAAAGGACCATGCATCTATGTGAATGTCTGCAGTTAATCCAGGCTGAACTTCAAAGACATTAGTCATTCATCTTACAGTTCATACAACATTTTCTGTAAATGCATGGTTTTCTGTAAAGCTGCTTTGAAACTATGTGTGTTGTGAAAACTGCTATACAAATAAAAATGACTTGACTTGACTCTAGAATTTACACAGAATGGTTCCAGAAACAGAAAACATCCAGTGAGCGGCAGTTCTGTGGACAGAAATGCCTTGATGATGAGAGAGGTCAACAGAAATGGCCAGATTGGTTCGAACTGACAAAATCTACGGTAACTCCGATAACCACTCGGATTGTGCAATTGTGGTGAGAAGAATATCATCTCAGCATGCTATTCTGAGATGCGGGTTGGCGCTGTTTTGGCAGCATGAGGGGGTAGGTACACAATATTAGGCAGGTGGTTTTAATGTTGAGACTGATTGGTGTATATCTCATACTGCAACATGGCCTGTACATTATTTATCTTAAAAAGTGGATCTTGTCTTGTGCATTGTGAACCAAAAAATATATGTTCTGATTTTGGTACCCCACTGTTACAGCAAGACAGAAAAAGTAGTAGGACAGGCCAGGCCATGAGGTCCAATCCAGGTACAGTATGGTGATGGAAAGGTATGTGGCCTTTATCCATGTAGTCACAGCGGTCAAGGGAAGGGCAGTCGGGCTTGATGATGATTGATATGAGCATGACGATGCACAGACGAACAGCCAAGTGGGAGGTCACTTTTCGTCTATCATGAGAGGATATTTATAGTGTGCTTTCAACATACAAAAAAAATAATAAAAATAAAAATAAAAATTAGTACAATAAAGTGAAACTGATCAGACATGGGCATAATCAAATGAGGCAATGACTTTGCTTAATTTTTGACAGAATGCTAGCACACATCTCACATTGTTTTATTATATCTTATTTTATAAATTGATAAGTATTAATGATATCTATCTGTCCATCCGTCCGTCTGTCTGTCTGTCTGTCTGGCTGACTGTCTGTCTATCAATATGTTTGTCTGTCTGTCTGTCTCTATGTTTGTCTGTCTGTCTATCTGTCTGTCTGTCTGTCTATCTATCTATATGTCTGTCTGTCTGTCTATCTATCACCTGTCTGTCTGTCTGTCTGTCTATCTATCTATTGTCTGTCTGTCTGTCTGTCTAACTGTCTATCTGTCTGTCTGTCTGTCCATCTGTCTGTCCGTCCATCTATCTTATCTAGCCATCTCTCTAGCTGTCTGCCTGCCTATCTTTTCATCAAACTCTTAATTCTGTTTTTATGTTTAACGCCATTGAACTTTCAAGGCTTTTTTTCTTGCAAACTTTTTAAATTATTCAGACAAGGCTTTCTCAAGCCAACTTCAAAGTTTGTCTTAATTTATTTATTTTTCTACTTTTTTTAAATCATATCTATGACACACATTTCATTCTCCTCTTATCTATTGGGGCAGTGGTGGCTCAGTGGTTAAGGCTCTGGGTTACTGACCAGAAAAAAAGCCCCAGCACCGCCAAGATGCCACTGTTGGGCCCTTGAGCAAGGCCCTTGACCCTATCTGCTCCAGGGGCGCCATGAGGCTGACCCTGCACTCTGACCCCAGCTTAGCTGGGATATATGAAAACAAATACATTTCACTGTATATATGCAAAAATGTATGTATAATGTGTGACCAAAAAAAGGCTTCTATTGCATGATAGCAGGCTGCTATTAAGAGTTGGCAGTGGCTAAAACCAATCTGAAATCGCCCTCAGACCAGACTGAAATAGCCCTCAAATTGTTAGTCTCCAGCAACAGGCTATGTAATGGCGTGTCTAGAGGCACTCTCCGAGCCTACTGGAGGTTGATGAGACAGGCCTATGCTGAGATGAGCCACTCCGGTGTGACAGTCTGCTCTTGTCCCTGTCATCCACTGAACGAACAGAAAGCGACAGTCATACGGTGAGGGACAGTGGATCCCCTGCTCAGCACCACAGACAGCTCCATGCCTGTATTTACTCTGCAGCAGAGACTTATAACTATTGTAGCACTGAAACCTCTTCATATCTGTATAATTATTACTTTCTTCATTTTAAATGGATAGTTCACCCAAAAATTCTAATTATCTATTCATTTACACACCCTCATGATATCCCAGATGTGTATGACTTTCAGACCATTCTCAGACAGCAGAACATAACTGAATAAAAATAGAAAAATATATTAACTTAGTAGGTCCTCAGTAGGCAAGTGGATGGAGAATAGTCAGCATAAACGTCACCCATATGACTCCAGCGGTTCAATTAATGTCTTCTAGGTGATACGATCATTTTTGGTGCAAAAAAGATAAATATTTAATACTTTTTAGCTATAAACCATCGCTTCCGGTCAACAACAGTATACACATTCATTTTTTTATTATTATTTATTTATTTTTTTTTTCCTTTTCTCCCCAATTTGGAATGCCCAAGTCCTCGTGGTGGTGTAGTGACTCACCTCAATCCGGGTGGTGGAGGACAAATCTCAGTTGCCTCCGCGTCTGGGACTGTCAATCCGCGCATCTTATCACGTGGCTTGATGAGCGTGTTACCCACGGAGACATAGCGCGTGTGGAGGCTTCACGCTATTCTCCGCGGCATCCACGCACAACTCACCACGCACCCCACCGAGAGCGAGAACCACATTATAGCGACCACGAGGAGGTTACCCATGTGACTTTACCCTCCCTAGCAACCTGGCCAATTTGGTTGCTTAGGAGACCTGGCTGGAGGCACTCAGCATGCCCTGGATTCGAACTCGTGACTCCAGGGGTGGTAGTCAGCGTCAATAATCGCTGAGCTACCCAGGTCCCCAGTATACACACTCATGAGAGCGCTGAGTTCACATGATCTCTCGTGTGATGTATTCGCATTGGCATGTTATGGATGTAATCTCACGTTCTTCTCTCGGTTGAAACATCCAGGATAAGCACACAAATGCACCACAATTACAGATCTAAACAAAAACCAACGAAGATTCTGTACAGAGTTCCTTCTACTCAGTCGTAAACAGCGCTGCTCTTCCGACTGTGATGCATGTGCATCAGTTCTCGCATGAACATGCCAACGTGATTATGTCACACACACTTACCGCTGCTGACAGGAAGCGATGCTTTATAGTTAAATTTGTATTTCATTTATTTATTTAAATATTTATATTTTTCAATCTTCTGATTATCTGATCTTTTGATCTTCTGATTTGATCTTCTAAAGTAAAAACAAAACAACGGATACTGCAATAATTGTGTATTTTATATATATATACACTGGCGGCCAAAAGTTTGGAATAATTTACAGATTTTGCTCTTATGGAAAGAAATTGGTACTCTTTTTCACCAAAGTGGCATTCAACTGATCACAGTATATAGTCAGGACATTAATAACATGAGAAATTACTATTACAATTTGAAAAAAAATTCAGAACTTCTTAAACTACTTCAAAGAGTTCTCATCAAAAAATCCTCCACGTGCAGCAATGACAGCTTTGCAGATCCTTGGCATTCTAGCTGTCAGCTTGTCCAGATACTCAGGTGACATTTCACCACACACTTCCTATTGCACTTACCGTAGATATGGCTGTCTTGTCGGGCACTTCTCACGCACCTTACAGTCTAGCTGATCCCACAAAAGCTCAATGGGGTTAAGATCCATAACACTCTTTTCCAATTATCTGTTGTCCAATGTCTGTGTTTCTTTGCCCACCCTAACCTTTTTTTTATGTTTCAAAAGTGGCTTTTTCTTTGCAATTCTTCCCATAAGGCCTGCACCCCTGAGTCTTCTCTTTACTGTTGTACATGAAACTGGTTTTGAGCAGGTAGAATTCAATGAAGTTGTCAGCTGAGGACATGTGAGGTGTCTATTTCTCAAACTAGAGACTCTGATGTACTTATCCTCTTGTTTAGTTGTACATCTGGCCTTCCACATCTCTTTCTGTCCTTGTTAGAGCCAGTTGTCCTTTGTCTTTGAAGACTGTAGTGTACACCTTTGTATGAAATCTTCAATTTTTTGGCAATTTCAAGCATTGTATAGTCTTCATTCCTCAAAACAATGATTGACTGACGAGTTTCGAGAGAAAGCTGTTTCTTTTTTGCTATTTTTGATCTAATATTAGGACTCATCTCAGGAAGGACTCAAGATGGCTGCTGCGTTGCGAGCTCCGACACAACAAGGCAGTGTTTTGTTTGTTTTGTTTACAATTTTTATGTTTTTTGTCTTGAATGTTGTCTGCCTTATTGTCTACGACAGACAAACACTTTTGGACATTGGTTCAGCAATTACACACCATAAACCGGACTACAAATTCCTCAGTGCTGACCCGCTGTTTACAAACACGCAAGCGGAGCCCTTTGTCTGGGCTGCACGGCCGCGGAAACGCAGGAGGAAAAGGGGAAACAGAGCCGGCGTTCTCATCAGAGTAAGATGCCACGCAAATCGACCCCCGCTACCCAGTATTCTACTGGCAAATGTTCAGTCTCTGGATAACAAGCTCTGCGAGCTGAAAGCGCGGATCTCTTTCCAACGAGAGACGAGGGACTGCTGCATTATCTGCCTTACGGAAACTTGGATGTCTGCGGAGATTCCAGATTCAGACATTGAACCCGCGGGGTTCTCCGTGCACCGAGCGGACAGAGCGAAAGACCTCTCAGGTAAAAGCAGAGGTGGTGGTGTAAGTTCTATGATCAACAAATCCTGGTGTGATCAGAGGAACGTATATTCTGTCAAGTCTTTCTGCTCTCCTGATCTGGAATTTCTCATGCTTCTGTGTCGACCATTCTGGCTACCGAGGGAATTCACAGCGGTCATTATCACTGATGTGTATATCCCACCACAAGCCGACACAGACCGGGCACTCAAGGGACTGTATGGGATTATAAGCAAACAGGAAACCGCGCACCCTGAGGCCACGTTCATTGTGACCGGGGATTTTAATAAAGCCAGTTTCAAATCAGTCGCACCAAAATACCACCAGCACATTAGTTTCAACACATGAGGGGACCGGGTTTTGGAGCATTGCTTCTCTCCCTTCCGGGATGGCTACAAATCCCTCCCCCGCCCACCATTTGGAAAATCGGATCACTCTTCCGTTCTGCTTCTGCCCACTTACAGGCAGAAACTGAAACAGGAAGCACCCACCCTCAGAACGATCCAGTGTTGGTCGGACCAATCAGACTCTATGCTACAAGACTGTTTTGATCACACGGACTGGGAGATGTTCCGGTCCACCTCTGATGACGACATCGAGCTTTACGCTGATAGCATAATGTGTTTCATAAGAAAGTGCATAGAGGACGTCGTTCCGACCAGAACAACACAAATCTCTTGTATTCCTTGTACACACATCACTTAATGTGCGCACCTCCGCTTTTTATTCCGGGAACTCGGAGGAGCATAAACAAGCCAGTTATGCCCTCCGAAAATCAGAACAGCAAAACAGCAGTACAGGAACAGTTTAACACCACCAACTCTAGAAGCATGTGGCAGATAATTAACATCATCACGGACTTTAAAGGGAATAAAAACTCCACCATGAACACCGCTGCCTCTCTCACGGATGAGCTAAATACTTTTTATGCTCGTTTTGAGGGAAATAACACCGCCCTCGCGGAGAGAGCTCTCGCGGCCGAAGCTACAGAGGTTAATTCATGCTCCGTCTCTGTAGCGGATGTAACCCGATCCTTCCG
The DNA here is from genome assembly GCF_019703515.2 of Myxocyprinus asiaticus. Classification (NCBI taxonomy): domain Eukaryota; kingdom Metazoa; phylum Chordata; class Actinopteri; order Cypriniformes; family Catostomidae; genus Myxocyprinus; species Myxocyprinus asiaticus. The sequence goes on along the minus strand of NC_059383.1, from coordinate 5,032,511 downwards.
ACGGGTGAATGTCCGCAAAGCCGCGGGCCCAGACGACATTCCGGGCTGCGTCATCAGAGCGTGCACGAACCAGCTGGCTGGTGTTTTTACGGACATTTTCAACCTTTCCCACTCTTTGTCTGTAGTCCCCACATGCTTTAAAACATCCACCATTGTGCCTGTTCCAAAGCAATCAAAAATCACTTGCTTAAATGACTGGTGTCCTGTTGCTCTGACCCCCATCATCAGCAAATGCTTTGAGAGACTAATCAGAGATTACATCTGCTCTGTGCTGCCTCTCTCTCTAGACCCATTACAGTATGCTTACCGCAACAGCTGCTCCACTGATGATGCCATTGCATCTACAATACACACTGCTCTCTCCCACCTGGAAAAAAAGAACACTTATGTGAGAATGTTGTTTGTAGACTACAGCTCAGCATTCAACACCATAGTGCCCTCCAAGCTAGATGAGAAACTCCGGGCTCTGGGCTTAAACAGCTCACTGGGCAGCTGGATCCTGGACTTCCTGTCAAGCAGACGTCAGGTGGTTAGAATAGGCAGCAACATCTCCTCATCACTGTCCCTCAACACTGGAGCCCCACGTGGCTGTGTTCTCAGCCTATTCTTGTATTCCTTGTACACACATGACTGTGTGGCAACACATAGCTCCAGTGCCATCATTAAGTTTGCTGATGATACGACGGTGGTAGGTCTGATCACTGACAATGATGAAACAGAGAGGAGGTGCACACTCTGACACACTGGTGTCAGGAGCACAACCTCAGTTGTAAGACAAAGTAGCTTGTGGTGGACTTCAGAAGAAAAGACCCCAGAACACAGTCCCATCACCATCAATGGAGCACGAGTGGAGAGAGTCAGCAGCTTCAAGTTCCTGGGTGTCCACATCACTGTGGAACTCACATGGTCCATCCACACTGAAGTCGTTGGGAAGAAGGCTCATCAGCGCCTCCTCTTCCTGAGACGGCTGAGGAAGTTTGAAATGAACCGCCACATCCTCACATGGTTCTACACCTGCACTGTAGAGAGCATCCTGACTGGCTGCATCTCCACCTGGTACGGCAATAGCACAGCCCACAACCGCAAAGCACTGCAAAGAGTGGTGCGAACTTCCAGACACATCATCGGAGGTGAGCTTCCCTCCCTCCAGGACATATATACCAGGTGGTGTGTGAAAAAAGCTCGGAGGATCATCAGAGACTCCAGCCACCCGAGCCATGGGCTGTTCTCACTGCTGCCATCAGGCAGGCGATATCGCAGCATCAGGACCCGCACCAGCCGACTCCATGATAGCTTCTTCCCCCAAGCAATCAGACTTTTGAACTCTTGATCTCCCACGATCAAAATACATCAGCACTGCATTTTATTACTCTTACTCTTATATCTCACACCGGACTGTCATAAATTATATTATTATTATATTATATTCTCTCTTAACAATTTACTATCAACCGACAGCCTGAATGTCAATACAGTACAATACAACCTACTGTACATTCTATATATACTATATATATTTTTTTATTGAATAATGTGTATCTATATTGTGTGTATTGTATACTGTACAGTGTATGTTATTATTTGTATATTGTGTTGTGTGTAATTATGTGTATATTAGATTTTAAATTGTGTTGTGTTAATTTGATGTTATTGTAAATTGGTATATGTCTCATCACTGTCACGACTGCTACATTGATCGGAACTGCACCCAAGAATTTCACACACCATTGCACTTGTGTATATGGCTGTGTGACAATAAAAGTGATTTGATTTGATTAATATTAATCTTAAGACAAGCCAGTCTATTGCATACTGTGGCAACTCAAAAACAAGCACAAAGATAATGTTAAGCTTCATTTAACGAACCAAATAGCTTTTAACTGTGTTTGGTATAATGGCAAGTGATTTTCTAGTACCAAATTAGCAATTTAGCATGATTACTCAAGGATAAGGTGTTGGAGTGATGGCTGCTGGAAATGTGGCCTGTCTAGATTTGAACAAAAATGACTTTTTTCAAATAGTGATGGTGCTGTTTTTTACATCAGTAATGTCCTGACTATACTTTGGGATCAGTTGAATGCCACCTTGGTGAATTAAAGTACCAATTTCCTTTCGAAACAGCAAAATCTGTACATTATTCCAAACTTTTGACCGCTAGTGTATGTATATATATATAATTATCAGTCATTTGTTCGGGAACTGGAAAAAAAATGTTGCGCCGCTGAATAGCAACTGAGGAAACATTGGCAGAATAATTAATTACAGTGTTAGGTTCGAATAGGCAGAAAAATATTCGTTCGAGAATCGTTAACAGAACTGAAAGTCCTAAAAGCCATTTGGTTCTGGTATTAAAAAATTAATAAATAATAATAATCCTTTTACACTTTTTATGTATATACAGTATATATTGCAGAAATTAACATGTTAAATTTCCCAGCACTAATATTTTTACATTCCAACGTTTGACCCTACTGTTTGGGAGAAAATTCCAAACAATTTGTCTGTTTAAGTCAAACTAGACCCGGAAGAGTATTGTATATATACACCACACCTCCCTTTTTTATTATAAACATGAACATTGCCATAGGCTTGTTTTCACACAAAACACAAGCTTTTATAATAGCATTTCAGCTGGAAAGAGTGCCACCTATATGTCAGTGTTGGTACTATTCTTTTAAAGTGTATATAGAGTAAACCGTACATTTTGCGTGAAAAATTAAAATGAAAAAATCTGATGATTGGAATGCTTTCAAATTGTGTCTGTTTAAAACAAATACACAATCATGATTTACTCTATATTAAAAAAGATTTTCGATTGCAGAATATAAATGTCCACTTGGTGGATGAGAAATGAGGCAAAATCCTCAGACTTCCCCTCACATGTCTAGGGATCATAGAGACTTGGGGTCTCTCTTGACTTGGTCCAGTAAGCAACCATCTTGCATCCACTTAGCAACACCCTAGCAACACCCTAGCAACCACCCAAGACACTCATTGAAAAAATATACAAGGGTCATTAAAAGATAATTCAACTTTTTTTTTTGTTTGTTTGTTTTTTTTTGTTGTTGTTGTTATAAGGCCCATTATTTGTTTTTGAGAATCTAAAAGCATTTTGACCAAATACAAGATTAAAGGGATAGTTCACCCAAAAAAGAAAATTCTCTCATCATTTACTCACCCTCATGCCATCCCAGATGTGTTTGACTTTCTTTGTTCTGCAAAACACAAATAGTGAATTTTAGAAGAATATTTCAGTTCTGTAGGTCCATACAATGCAAGTGAGTGGTGATCAGACCTTTGTAGCTTCTAAAATCACATAAAGGCGGCATAAAATTAATCCATATTACTCCACTAATTTGTTTTGTTTTTTTGGATTTTTCTCCCCTTTTCTCCCCAATTTGGAATGCTCAATTCCAAATGCGCTCTATTTCCTCGTGGTGGCATAGTGACTTGTCTCAATCCGGGTGGCGGAGGACGAATCTCGTCTGAGACTCTCAACACCATAAGTGGAATCTCGTCTTATCATGTGGCTTGTTGACTGCGTTACTGCGGAGACCTAGCGCGTGTGAAGGCCCATGCTATTCTCTGCAGTACCATCGCACAATTCACCACGCGCCCCACCGAAAGCAAACCACATTATAGTGACCATGAGGAGGTTACCTCCTTGACTCTACCCTCCCTAGCAACCGGGCCAATTGGTTGCTTAGGAAGCCTGACTGGAGTCACTCAGCACACCCTGAATTCGAACTTGCGACTCCGGGTGTGGTAGTCAGCAGCAATACTTGCTGAGCTATCCATGCCCCCACGACTCCAGTGTTTAATACAAGTCTTTCTTGTATTCTATATTTTATCATCTCTCTCTGCCTGCCTTCAGAAAGAATTCCGTGTGTTGCCATTCTGACTGGTGACATTCATGCTGGATTCGTGAAGACGAATCTTACCTGATGGCTTTCCAAACCCTCATGTGATGAACTGTGATTTAAACCAGGAAGCCTGCTCGCCGGTTCTCCCAAAATAGTGACAGGTCTGGCAGCTTTGAACGGTTGAAGCGAATAGGTGTTGATTATGTCACCTTTTCCAGCATTTCATTTACAGGTGTGAAGACTCTGAGATTCATCTCTCACAGCCTATTTCAAGTGTGGGTTGACAGTTTTTGTCAAAACCTAAGGCCAATACCGGTGACACAATCACAATTTTTTCATGTTTTTTCACAAATGATTGTGTCTTATGAACAAGCTGAAACATTCGAGACCTTCTTGTTTAATGATAAACAATATTCTATGAGTTAACTTAAAAGAATAGTTCACCAAAAAAACTAAACTTTTGTTATCATTTACTCACCCTCGTGTTGTTCGAAAACTGTATGACATTTTTTTCCTTCCATGGATCACAAAAGGAGAAGTTTAGCAGATTGTTCAAGCTGCTCTTTTTCATACAATTTAAGTGAATGGAAAACACGGCCAGGGTTGGGAACTGAAACCTGTCTCTTATCCACCTTTTTCCAGGGGGTCTTACTGGGGAAATTAACGTGGGTGGGACTTACGCCAAAAGTCATTCTATAGCAATCCCTAGCTCTGGCTGCAGTCATTTTAAGACCCTGTTTACAGCTGGTTATAAGACGCGTTTTGTATTATCTGGTCGCAAATAATATAGTTGTAAACGGGGTGAAATTTTTATGGTTATTGGATCACAAAAAAAAATACAGAGTTAATCAAAAATTACATCGCATTTAATGTTTAAAACGCCGTCCTTATGAGTCCCGGATGGCAGCGAAGCACCACTTCTCACCAGTCAATCACCAAAAGGCGGCTGTGGCTCAGGTGGTAGAGCGGGTTGTCCACTAATCACAGGGTTAGCGGTTCTTTCCTGGCCGACATGACTCCACATGCCGAAGTGTCCTTGGGTAAGACACTGCACCCCAAGTTGCTCCCAATGGCAGGCTAGCATCTTGCATGGCAGCTCTGCTGTCATTGGTGTGTGTGTGTGTGAATGGGTGAATGAGACAGTGTAAAGCACTTTGTAGAACTGCTACAGTTAAAAAAAAGGTGCTATATAAGTGCAAAAAAAAAAAGAGTTTAAACTTTAAAAGGAAATAATTGTCCGATCTGAAATCTTGAAAAAGCGATTGCATACCCAATGAGAACTTCACAGCTCTTCCTCAGTGTGTCTGATATCAACATGCAGGGTGACAAGATGACAAGCACACACATCTAAAGCTGAACTAACACAGGTACTCCACTAAAAGAATGGATAATTCTGCTCGAAATGTTGCGTTTGTGCTTAGATTAAATATCAACTGCATCTGGGAGAAACAGCACACTGGTTTTGTTCATGCTTTCTTTATCTCTAGGATTTTTTTTTTTTTTTTTTTTTTTGCAGTTTATTATTGTTCAGTAACACACTGTTTTAGTGATGATGTATGTCCTCACGAAATCATACATGCTCTCCTCAAAATCTCAACACTACAACGAAAGAATGAATGGACATACGCTGCAACAACAGCTGTTTACTTGACAACGGAAGTAAAGTCCATGTTTCTCGCTAAGCATCACTGGACGTATAAAAAATATTGGAACAATTGGCTTTTAGGACTTTCAGTTCACTTCTCGAACAAGTATTTTTCTGCCTATTCGAACCTACCGTAATAAAATATTCTGTCAATGTTTCCTCATATGCTATTCAGTGGCGCTGCAATGCCATCTACAGCGCTACAAATTTAGTCCAGTTCCCGAACAAATGACTGATATGTCAGTTCTTTTGAATCAACACCGCAAAACATACAGTGCTAACACTCGAACTCATGACTCTTCCCAGCTGGTTTAGTTTTGTGAATCAAAAATTTACTGAACCACACGTCATTTATTTTGCCATGTCACCAACTCGTTAGACTTAAATCAGAGTAATTACTGAAAAGATGGTCATATGACAGTGTGTAGTTAATTATACATATGATGAGTTTTGTTGCAATTATTGATATTGTATATAAAAAATAATGAAAATATATCTTAATTCTGCAAGAATCTTTTGTATTAAAATATGAAGTGATCATCATTTGGTATCAGACTTGGCAGTTCTTTTGTATTTCTTATTTCCAAACATTTCTTCTTCAAATGTACTTAAAGAATTGGAACCAGAATGATTAAGAGGAATCGAAATTGGAACTGGAATCGATAAATTCCGTAGGATTCCCATCCTGAAACACAAATGTCAGGCAAAATCTCAGTGAATAACAATTTAAATTTCAGTTTGTTCATCACACAGCTCCAGATGACTTGGAAAAAAGTGTAAAAGTTGTATGGACCACTTTTTTGATTTTTAGGTTGCGTTGTTTTTTTTTTGGTTTTTTTTTTTAGCTTGATAGCCTCTGGTCCAGGCAGGGTTAGAAATAATGGGGGCTTGGGGTAAAAATGTCCCCAAAATTCAAAATGTAGGGGCCAAAAATAAAATAAAATATAGAAAATAAAATATAGAAAATATATCTGATGAATACCCTCTATTTTTTGTTATAAGATCTGATGTATTTTCTAATATTTCATTCTAAGCCTAATGCACATTATCACACAATATTAATAAATACTGAATTGATTTGGAATTTATATTAATAAATTGATAAAATTCCACAATTTTACATAAAACGACATCCTTTTTATGCCCTCATAAAGGTAAAAAAATAAATAAAAATAAGCCCCTAAATATTAGATACAGGGATTATGACAAAGTTACTTTCTGATCCTGCTCTGGTCCCCTTCTGTTATCAATATATGGAAGAGAGCATCTTGAACATTCTGCTAAACTTCTTTTGTTTTCCAATGAAGAAAGTAAATCAAAAGGGTTAGAACAACATGATGGTGAGTAAATGACAGCATTTTCATTTTTGGTTCTCTTTAAATTTAAATGTTTGTTTGTTTGTTTTGTTTTGTTTTTTGGAAAGATTACACATTTAGTCAAACCCTGGAAACTGTTTCAGAAATGTTAAAGAAGAGATCTTTGCTAAGCATAAAGGAAGGCAAGCAAGAGGTGAAACAGATGGCTGGAGTGCTATTAATGTGTGCAGTGGTTTACTAAATCCTGAGCATGTAATCACTGTTATATAAACTGCTCACACTGTCTGCTCCACCATAGATGCACAGCCTGACAGTTAGCAGTTAGCTTCGCCCCTGCACATCATCAAAACACGAAGACTACTGTCTAGCCTTCTATGTATCAATAAAATTGTTTCTGCCTTTTACAACTGCGAGTTGTGAGGTCTGAAATATGTTTATTTTGATCAGATGCACAGTGTGAGCGATCTAAACAGAATGAAAAATTAAAATAGCATTCAGCAAGCACATTATTTTATGTTTGTGAAACATTAATTAGAAGTAGCCTAATTGAAACCATCAGCTTCAACAGACCAATTAAAAGGAAAAGGATTATCATACAACCAGTCATGAATTACATGCAAAGATTTTGAGAATATAACTAATCAAGTTACTTACAAAACCAATTCTGGGCATAAATGATACATTACATTAGGGTAGTTGACCTGAAATGCATTTTGAAAGTTGCAGTGTGCATGCTATACACCATCTGAAACTATTTTAAACAGCATTTTTTTAAAACAGCATGGCTAATTCTTAAATAAAATAAAATAAAAAATTAATAAATAAAATTATATATATATATATATATATATATATATATATATATATATATATATATATATATATATATATATATATATATATATATAATTTATTATACAGCAATGCAGTGATACATTCCAGCTGTTAATTTTATTAGTACATGTATTTCCTGAGAATCAAATCCATTGACTAAGCCAGTGCTAGCACCATGTTCTACCAGTTGGGCTACAGAAACACGACACATTTAAAGTAAAGGCAGGAAATTAATTATAGATATCTACAACTCCGTTTTCACTAGTTAAAATGCAAATTCTTGATTTCAGTAATGGAATTACTAATGGTGAAAAGACCAGTAATAAGGTCTGAAATCAAGAGCGTAGCAGCCATGGGGGACGTGGGGGGGACGTACTGTTGCTTGAGACATCCTCCACATCCATGATTAATAGCAGATGGCGCCAGGTCTACTGCTGCCGTTCAAGTGACTTGATGGGAGTCAAGAGATTCTCCATGGCCAATCACACTGATGGATAAAAAGAAAATCAAGACAGGGAAGAAATGAACACAGACGGAGGGAAAATAGCGCAGTAAAAGTACAGTTACGGCACTTAAAATGTACACTTAAAAAAGTACAATTCCTGGGGGGAAAAAAAATACTTAATCACAGTAATGAGAGTATTTGTAATTCGTTACTTCATTACACCCTTGTCCATACTTGACTTGAGGTGCTTGAATTGGACACTTTCTCCATTCAAAGAAGTTACTAAGAGATAGGCTTTGTCTCATGTCTGTCCTCTGGACTAGTTTTTGTCAATCAATTTGCAAGATGCATATGTGCAGATAACTCCTTGCTGCAGGCCATTCATAAGACTTCAAGGGGACTGCATTCCAGTTCAAGGTCCTACCCTTCGGGTTGTCAAAATTACAAAATTAGAAGTATTTTGTGATGCATGGCAGGATAGTGTCTGTAGCTACAGACAGGCACTAAAAGCTGCCAGGTCAGCATATTTTAGCAAACTCATAGAAAATAACCACAACAGTCCTAGGTGTTTATTCAGTACTGTGGCTAAACTGGTTAGGAATAAAGCCTCAGTTGAACCAGATATTCTGTCACAGCATAATAGTAATGACTTCATGAATTTCTTTACTGATGAAGTTGAAATCATCAGAAATAAAATTGGAATAATGCAATCGTCTGTCACAGTACCTTAGTGTCTCATAATTTTCCTCACGAGCAACTTCAAAAGCCACAACATGTATGTTAGATCCAATTCCAATTAAGCTCTTAAAAGAGGTATTCCCTGTCATCTCAGAACCTTTCCTTAATATTGTTAACTCCTCGCTATCCTTAGTACATTTCCCAAGAAACTTTAAAATGGCAGTTATCAAACTGCTTATTAAGAAGCCACAAGTTGATCCTGGAGAACTGGCTAGTTATAGACCCATTTCAAATCTCCAATTTATGTTGAAAATACTAGAAAAGGTAGTGTCCTCCCAACTATGTTCATTTCTACAGAGAAATAGTATATATGAACAATTTCAGTCAGGATTTAGGCCCCATCACAGTACAGAGACTGCACTTATCAGAGTTACAAATGACGTGCTCCTATCATCTGATCGTAGCTGCATTTCTCTTCTAGTGCTTTTAGATCTTAATGCTGCCTTCGACACCATAGATCATGACATTCTCTTAAATAGGTTTGAGAATTATGTTGGCATTTGTGGACTTGCATTAGCATGGTTTAGGTCCTATTTAGCAGACCGCTACCACTTTGTCTAGGTAAACGAGGAATTGTCAAATCAAACAAAAGTTAGTATGGAGTGCCACAGGGATCAGTTTTACAGTATGCTTCCCTGGGAGATATTATCAGGAATCGTGGAATAAGTTTCCACTGTTATGCCGACGATACCCAACTTTATATTTCTTCTAAACCCAATGAAATTTCACAATTCTCCAAATTAGCAGAGTATATCAATGAAATAAAAGATTGGATGGCCAGAAACTTTCTTTGACTCAATGCTGACAAAACAGAGGTATTAATTATTGGACCAAAAACCTTAAAAATAAGCAGCTAAAATATAATTTGACTCTCGACGGATGTACTGTTACATCATCTTCTACAGTGAAGAACTTAGGTGTTACATTTGATACCAATCTGAAAATCAAATTTCCAATGTTTGTAGAACAGCATTCTTCCTCCTAAGAAATATTGCTAAGTTACGGCACATGCTCTCTGTTGCTGATGCCAAAAATGAATTAATGCGTTCATGACCTCAAGACTAGATTATTGTAATGCATTACTGGGAGGATGTACTGCAAGTTCAATAAATAAACTTCAATTGGTTTAAAATGCAGCTGCCAGAGTGCTGACTAGAACCAAAAAAGATGATCATATTAGCTCCATTTTATCATCGTTACTTTGGCTACCTGTTAAATTTCGTATTCATTTTAACATTTTGTTAACTACATACAAAGCTCTGAATGGTCTAGCACCGCAGTACATAAGTGACCTTCTACCATGCTATATTCCACCACATTCATTAAGATCGCAAAATTCTGGACTGTTAATAGTTCCTAGAATATCAAAATCCTCAAAAGGAGGTAGATCATTTTCCTATTTGGCTCCTAAACTATGGAATAGTCTCCCTAGCAATGTTTGGGATGCAGACACACTCACTGAGTTTAAGTCTAGACTAAAAACTCAACTCTTTAGCCATGCATCTGCCTACTTTATCCATCAACTCACAATTAGGCTGCTTTAGTTAGGTCTGCCGGAACCAGAAACATTTATCATTATCTATAACTCTGCAATACATTTAATGGCATCTACACTAATATTATTCTATTTGTTTCATATCCTGAGGTTACAGTACCAGAACTGGCCAGATCCAGCTCCATTCCTGCTTGGTGTTGGACACCACAGCTACGTGTCGCTGAGTGATGATGACTAAATGCAGCTGGTGCCAGCCAGACATTACTTCAGTCTATTACGATGGACTTCAGAGGATGAACTGATGCCAAGTCCAACCATAAGACATGGGATACTTCTTATGCCACTGCCTGAACATTGGACTTAGGATAGACCTCATCGAAATGACCGGCCGGTTGAACTGTGATGCACCTCATGCATCACCTTGGTCTAATGATGGACTACTCTCTTAAAATGGAATACATAGACTATCAATTAATTGCCAACAAAAGCCTTCATCAGCCAACTAACAAAGGACAATGCATCTATGTGAACTTCTGCAGTTAATCCAGGATGGACTTCAAAGGCATTAGTCATTAATCTTACAGTTCTTACAAAATCTTTGTTTAAACACTGGCCCTTAACACTTACTTAGTTTACTAATTTTAAGTTATCTCCCAGGGTTTCTCAGATCAGTTTCTCCCAGGGTTATTTTTCTCCATTAACCAACATCTTATGGAGTTTTGTGTTCCTTGCCACAGTCGCCTTCGGCTTGCTCACTGTCCCTGGCCCCTCGCACATTTATTAAATGTGTCATTGCTGTACTCACTCTGCTGAGGCTGAGCAGCAGCCACGTAACCTTGACGACTGGTTGCTGCTAGTTCAATCTGAGGTACAAGCATGCAAACACAGAGATCTGTTTCTCATACACTAGGGCCTTAATTTCACCTGGTCAAAGAGTGTGTTGGTGGCACCTTCTTAGGAATGAAACATGACTCGGTAACCATGTTGACACGTGACTGACGAACGCGTTCAGTCCATTCATCTACACTTGACAAGGTTCAAGCTTGGGAAAACCCTGCCGTTGCGTCAGTACAGTGCAGTTGCATTGACCGCTGCAGCCGCCTTCACCCTGCAAGGCTTGAAATGGATGAGACCTCTCCAGTGCTGGCTCAGCCCGAGGGTCCTCATCATGCTTGGCGACACAGACACCATAGTCTGCTAGTGATGTGATGCTGTTTAAGCAATTGGATGAGAGCCAAGTTTATTGGAAAGTTGTGACACTCGCCAAGATGATCAGATGAAACGTTGTCACCACGGACGCCTCCAACACAAGCTGGGGAGTCCTGGAAAACATATGTCACCTGAAAAGGTGCACAAACTGTGTGGAACATAAATTACCAAGGAGGAGTACAGTGAGTATGTAGTGAATCTGGCAAGCCGAATTCTCCTTATAAATACATGTGATTACTTCTCACTGTTCAGATGGCCAAGGAAGTACTGACCAATTGATGTAAGATCAAAAATCTGTGGCCTCCCTATTCCCATTATTGTAAATGAGAGCATGTGTGCAATATTTCACTGCCCTGTTGGCTAGTGTCATTCCACTGTAGGACTTTACTGGTTGTTTAGATCACTGTTGCTATCAGAAATAATTAATAATTGATCCTGGAGAACTGGCTAATTATAGACCCATTTCAAATCTCCCATTTATGTTGAAAATACTAGAAAAGGTAAAAGAAATTTAATATTTAAATTAATTAATTGAATCCAACTCATTAAAACCACATATGGGGCTCCAGTAAATGTAGTGCGCTACGTTTAGGAGCAAGTTTGGTTATTAGCAATAATTAATAATTATCAAAGATAATTATTAATTATTCAAATCAATGAAACACTGATTAAAATTAACACTAGCTTATTGATCATTCAAATTCAACAATCATCAAAGATATTTATCAATTATCAAAAATCAATAGAATATTAATAAGGATTAATATTGCCGGGGCACCACCCTGGAATCAGGGACTAATAACCAGATAGTATAACAGTCTCAATATTAGATTGTTTTCTTAGGAAAATCGACATCCGAAGAATATCAATTTTCAAAAAAAACAAACAATGAATGAAGGCTTGAATCCGAGCACTGACATCCCGTCAGCATGTGACACAGGTGTATGCAAAACAAACCAAAACACTTCTCTTTGAAATATAACAAAGTTTATTTATGCAGTAATATCAATTAATAATTAATACAATGCAGTCAATAAACTTCCGACTTACAACTACAAACGAAACAGTGATATGATTAGATATGGAAATCAGAATAATCCTATAACACATGAGGGTGTGTGTGTGTGTAAGGATGGACACGCACAAAATGGTGGAAGTGACTCTCGTGGAGTGTCACGTGAGACTTCCGGCCAGAGAATATGGCCGCAAATGTGGGCAGAGAGAAACCAGTCAATGGCGTCTACCAGTTTACTGCGTGTATCCACTTGTACGATAGCTTGGGGACAAAGCTGAGCTTTATCACGAAGATATCTACTAGCCAAAAATGTGTGCGAGAATGTTTGTGAGGGGTTGTGTGTGTGTGTGTGTGTGGTTAGTACGAGAGAGAGAGAGAAAATAAAGTGATGGCCCCAAAGCCGATTTCGCGATCGTGGGAGAGAAAGCAGCTGTTAGTTTATCACTCAGAGACGTGGTGGACGGCTCGTAAACCGTCCCGCAGTCTTTGGTTCTTGGTGGTCCATAAACTGTACAAGCAATAACCCTGATACACAAGAATAACACACTATAATATTCTATCTCTGCCCAGACATAAACCTCTTACTTGAACCGTATGAGGACGCAGAATGTGTGTTCATCCATCCTTTAACTCCAACTCGGTTCCTTGAGGCTCGGGTGATGACGGGAGACCGTTTCCTCGCTCTGTTGGCGGGCGGTGCGGCTGCTGATTCTCAGCGGGCTGGCGGAGAAATCAGCGATGTCGACTTGATTGAAGATGGAAGAGAAATCTTTAATCTCTTCACTTCTGCAGGCAAACAGATGAAGATGGGGATTGCTCAGCGGTCTCCTTTGGATCCGTTAGAGTGTTCAGTGGAACACAGAGTAATCTCAACTCGTCCAGCGAGATGGAGTTTGTATGGCCACAGTTTCAAGTTGTACGTTACTTCCTTGTGCCACGAGGCTACACCTGAGAGCAGCGATAAGCTGCGTCTACGCACGGCGAGCAAAGTTGCCGGAAAGCAAATCCCGGAAGCATTTCAGAGGTATTTCTACTCCTGATGATGTCATGGTTGAGGTGCATTCTGTCGTGTGTCTCATCCAATAGGAGTTGAGAGTTCGATCCTTTAGTGAGCAAGGCTTCATGGGATTTGTAGTCTGTTTTGGACTCCCTTTGTTTGATTTTGGCGCGGTTTTTATCAGTAAGGTTTATGACTTGGTATGTGGGCCAGAGTTAGGTTTTACGACTGTGTTAGGCCTGCCTTTGTCTTCTATCTGAATACATGAGGGCCAACAGCACAAAAGCCTTTTGCCAGGCAGCCACTCTGCTCCCCTCCTTTCCACTAACCAGAAATATGTGTTAAGTTATTTGAACACTATCTGGAATGGCTAGTGTCTCTGTCTTGGCATCGAGCCATTGGTGTATTGTTCCTCACATTCCTTCCAAAATATATTTATATGAAGGGGTGGTTATAGCAATGCCTTTTTACCACCCCATTGGCTAGTGGGCATTGCCTGTCAGTGCTAAGGCATTATGGTATTTGTCTCCCCTAGTGTCAGCTTCTGACTCAGCTTTGAAGTTACCTTCTTGAAAGAGAACATCTCAGATACTCTTGTAACCTCGGTTACCTAAAAGGAGGGAACAAAATGCTGCATAGCTTTGCCACAGCTACTGATTCTTCACTGTAATGGGACAAGAGATATGCTGTCCTTCCCTGATAGAGGAAAATCCTGATGGTGCGACACTTGGCTCTGGCTTATATGCCCACAATAACGTAAGCATGGCGCAGAGCGACAAGCATCACCAGCCAATCAAATTGGCATGATAGTTTAGGGTTTCAAGGTCACCACCCCTGGGAGGCGCTCCCATAGCGTCAGCTTCTGACGCAGCATCTCGTTCCCTCCTTTTAGGTAACCAATGTGTCCACAAGCTGTGGTTCTTTAAAGTCAAGTGACAAATTAATACACTTACCACTCTACACACTCCATAGTCACAAACACATTACAAACACATTGTATAAATGTTACATTTGTGCAAAAAAATGAAATAATACTTTTGTGAGGAAATTTCCCTGACCCAAAAATAGTACAGCAGATTATGTAACTGAAAACAAAACTAAGGGATCAAAGATCGTAGTTTACTTTATTGTAATTCATTATTTACAGGCACTTTCATGTAAGGACTGATGTGCTCATGATCACTTACAAAACGGAGAAAATACACTGTAGGTAAAAAAAAAAAAAAAAATAACTTTCACTACAGTGGCTACCTACAGTATATTTAATTTATATATATATATATATATATATATAATGAAATATTATATATACATTAAAATGAAATATTATAAAAATATGTTTAAAAGAAATATAAAAGAAATATTAATAATACTATAATAACAAATTAAGTTAACAAAAAAAATATATATGGAATTATGGAAATAAATATTTCTATACATAGATGACAGACATAATATAGATTTGGGGTTCAAAGATGACTGCAGTCTCGTGTCTGTCCGTGGTGCTGAAACAATACGCGCAGTTACACGAGTCATGCAGTAGAATTAATGTCACTCTAGAAATTGGAATTGGAAATTGGAAAAAGAGTTAGTGATAAGGTGAAGGGAACGAAATGTTCTGCACTAGGGTATGCTGACTGTAGGCAAATCCAAACTTTCCTGATGCACATGTCTGCACAGTCACGTGCGAAACGTGCAGTGACGCGCGAGATCCGACTTCGTTTCACAAGTAGTTATCACCATGTACTTGCAAGTCGGGAACGCGGCGAATAGACGAAACAGGACAAAATAGTCTCAGTGATCTTTAAAACTTTGCGTTGCAGCTGTTGCTCGCATTGCATCAGGTTAAAGTTGCACTACACACTGACACTGAGAGCGCGAGAGGCTCTGCTCCGGTCTCTCCTAGTCGTTTATTGTTAAATAAGGTTTCACGCATGCATGCACATGCACATGCACATGGATGTATGAACAATAAAGACGCAGCGGAGTCTGAAACGGGTCATCGATTCTGTCTCAAACCCATTGTAATGTGTCACATCGGTCCCAGCGTCGCTTTCTAACACCCAACAGGCTGAATCGTCGCTGGTGGCCTCTAATAACGCCAGTGATTTCATAGAGCTGCGGTCTTTTCCTCCTTAATGTCACGTTTAAAACACCCTCGGGCTTTTAGTTTGTGTCCTCGCTACGCAAATGATCAGGCAAAACACACGGAATCGTTAAAGCCGCTCTGCAGATGCGCTGTAAGGACTGCGGATCTTCCTTAAGCCTTTGATTGCATACACACACACGCAAAAAAAAAAAAAAAAAAAAGAAAAGAAAAAGAAAATAGCTGTGCAATATTCAGAGCGGTGACTCAGTGAGAAGAGAGAGGTTTGCAAAGACGGGTTCAAGGTGATTTTTGGAAGTACTCGTCTCATCGGGATTTTTCGGTAAGGGATGCATGCATGCCACTCTATTAGGATGTGTGAGCGTGCTTGCATTGCGGTTTGGCGTGCATAGTGTTGCATGCATGCATGAAATTGCTTTTTTATATATATGGAAATGCTCACAATGTTGGTGTAATAATTAATAGCACGTTACTTATGATGGGGGTGCTACGACTGCCATCGCAAAGCATCAAATGCAAAGCAACGCAATGAAAGAGAGAGAGATCAAAAATGTAAGAGGATTTGATGTTCCAGCCACTGAAAAGAGATTAAGTCGACAGCAGTGCAAGTTAAATTGTGCTGCATATAAAAATGGGGCGGATTGGCATTTCGATGAGAGAGAGAGAGAGAGAGAGAGAGAGAGAGAGAGAGAGAGAGAGAGAGAGAGATTGGTGCCACCTCTATAGTAGCCTAGTAACAATCGCCGTGGACTGAATGATCTAATATCGCATCCATCCAGTTTGCCCAGAGACACGGCACAATTTTTCTAGCTTTATTTAACGGCGACATTGGCGTTTCGAGGCGATTTGTTGTCGGTAGATGAGTAATTTGCGGTAAACTGGGCAGAGTTTCGATGAAGTGTGCGCGAGAGCTGCGCGCGCTCAGCAGCAGCAGCATCATCAGCACCAACCTCGAGCTCAAATCCAGCACAGCTCGCATCTCACAGCATCCTCTCCTCGCATCCGAACAGGAAAAAAAAAGAGACATTTGCAAAAAGTTTGAGGATCGACTTAACGCTGTAAGTGCATGGTTGACTAAATACGCGTGTTGTTTATATTGTGAAATTGGGGGCTGAACCAGAACGGCAGATAGCCTTATACCTCTGGTATTTCCAAGGGCTAGAGTACTTTTTATATTTTGTTCTCTGCTGCACTGATGAAGATGCGTTAAAATGCACGAGGATTATGGCATGCGTGTTTACATATAGGGCGAACTTGGAACATGACAGCGCGCAGTTTGCTTAATTACTCCAGCTGAATTACTGCTCGTGTTTAGAAATGATCCCGAGGTGCGCGAGAGTCATATAGCCTACTCATTCAGACATGCAATCGCGAGCGTGGATGTTATGGATTCTGCATGCATTGTAATCCCTGAAGTGAGGGAATTTTGCCCCGATCTGCATGCACATCGCGCTGTCGGAATCGAGAGCACTTCTGCGAGTGATCATGTTTTATACACGGAGCTGTAAATCATTCGCACCGTGTTTTATTCCGGATTGTTTGCGTAATGATTTGCGTTAATGCGTTAGTGCCAAGTGTCCGACGGAGCCAAAGCACTGGTGTATATCATTGGTATTGAATAACACTCTGTTGATCTGGTGCATAATCTTGTTCATTTTTGCACACAAAAACAATATCGCTTACTAAAAGAGGTAAGTGGGACTGCATTTGCACGGAGAATCTCCTGGCTTTTTCATACGTCACAATGTCATGCCTAACTGTGATATTTATTTATAGTTCATCATGATCATGGATGTTATTGCTGTTTTGTATTACTCCATACGCAAGCTATGAGGGGGCTTGGACCGCCACAGAACACAAATTAGTATTTCTAAAGCTTAATGCATAGGGAAATGTAGAGATATTTTATCCAAGCTGACATAGGATATTACACGTTTAAAGGGTCTCTGTTTGGGTGATTAAATGCGTTGCATGCTGTATCTCAGATTACAATGTTGTGAATCAACAAATCAGTTAAGATATATCTATGACATCCTAACGCATCACTAAAGTTACAGATACCCTATCCTGTAGTCAGGGTGTTGGAGTTAGTTAAATGTGAATTGACTCTCAAGACCAACTTCTTTTGACATTGTCTATCTAAAATAATGAAGTTTTATTTTCCATACAAGGGCTATGTTCACATACTCCCTGAGTGTAATGTATAAACAGCCATATACCACAAATCTTTCTTCACCCCTCCTCCACCCAAATGCCACCTTTTCTCTCCATAGTTCCAGAAGGGGGAACTTTGAGCTTTGAATGAAGACTTATTCTTGAGCCAAGCTTGTCCATTACCCTTTATCCACATAGCCTACCTCCAATAGATTATATCGACATATGCACATGTGAAGCAGATTAATGTGTTAAGCCTTGTATTTTGTCTTGTTTAGTGAGGAGTCATCGTTTGGGGAATGATGTGGGGTGGAAGAGGAGCAGCCTGGCTGTGGATTTGGACCTGTTTACTGGTCGTTAATGTTCTGACTGGAATAAGGTAAGTTACACATTGTTGGTACGTATTTCCATTGGATCTTGGAATAGAAAACAATCTTTGCTTTACATAACTTCATTTTAATATTCAAATAATTTCAAAGTAGATGCTATGCTAATTAAGCTTTCGTTAAGTGTTGCTGTTAAACTACATGAATTAATGTGTGCTGTTCACTTATTAGTGATTGTTTTTGTAGTATGCATTATACAGTGTATATATATATATATATATATATACATATACACACACACACACACACACACACACACACACATTAATCTGGTTCATATATGCATATGTTGATATAAGCTATGTATGTACACACAATACACACACGAGTTCTTTATAGGTTCAAACACACACAAACACACACACATATTTCTCATAATATATTTGCAGCTCAAAATCTGTGCATGTGTATCCTCTGTAAGCAACGCACGTCATTGAATTAGTTTCTTGCATTTAAAGGTTAAAAGAACAACCACAAAAAAAAAAAAAAAAAAACTGCTATATTTTATTACAGCTAGGCAATAAATTTATATTGCAGCAAGAAATAAAGGTTTGTAACAAAGCATACACAATCTACACTTTACTTCTTTTGTCTGAGAGGATGTGGCTTCATAAGGCATGTGTGTTGCATGGTTTGATTCTGTTGAATTAATTCAATAATTCAATATTTGAAGTGAAATATTAAGGCTTTTGATTTAGTGAAGTTTGTTAAGTGGTCATTATCCAGTATTGGATTTATGTTCCATATAAGCACAGAATTATGCCGCAGAATTATTCTGTGTGGAATTATTTAATTGTATTCATAATAACAGAAAGATTATGGTGAATGTTTCAATCATGCAGATTATTTACTTTTGCATTGGAAACTGATAATCTGGGTTGTAAAATAATCCTGATTGCAAACAGCTGTGTTTTGCCCGCTTCCCACCAGTTTCATAAAATTAGACAGGTGACATACTGCTGACATTCTCATGAATATTTTATAACATCTTGAAAAACGGCATCAGCATACAAGGTCTGGTTTGTAAACTGTGCTGCGTGACAGCAGAAGCCTCACTGCACCGTTGCACTGGACAGCACGCATGCTGCACTATTGCTGTTCAGATGACCTGTAGATGGGGTTGGTGTACAATGTTTAATCTATTTGCTTCCCATTAGCATGTGGATTTTGCAGTATGTTATGCATCTGATCTGTTCATCTTTTATATTCTTTCTCACCCCCCCCATATTCCGAGTCTGCAGTGATATAAATTATTCCTAGGCATGCATGCTTTAGTGTGTTCACTTCAATTTTTGGAGATATAAGCTCTTTTTCAAAACCTAATGAGCTGCCTTGCTGCCTGCATAGGCAGTTGGCTTTTAAGGCAGCATCCTAGGCATCATGGAACCTCCTAAGTGACCGATTTTGAATGCTGTATATGGGGCATCGCACATATATCTCTCCAAAAGAGAGACTTGACTCACTTGATTCCAAAAAGGTTTGATGTAAACATGTTGCTAAAGTACAGCGTGGTCTCATGAAATTTACGTTTTTTTCAAAACTGAAATTACATGCTTCATTACACGTTTGGCTGCAGTTTCCAAGTGAAATGTCCTGCGGGAGGCACCAAAACCACATAAATGAGGTTGTAATCAGATGAGGTTTTTATGGTGAATTTTAGATGGTTTTAATAAGTCAAACATACCTCCCTAACCTAAAACTTTACCCTCAACCTAACCAATATTGTCCGAAAAGATAAATTCGAGTTTAACAAAACAGACATCCTTACCCTTAATCAACACCTAACCTAAACCAGTAGTGTTTTAAAATGCAAAAAAAAAAAACAAAAAAAAAAAAAGGAAAAGGAAAACGCACATGAGCTAAAGCAACCATGTCATTTTCGCTTCTGTACTATTTTAACTTTCGTATGTCTTTGGCTGGATTCAACCCGAGGTCACTGAGCTCAAAGCCCAATGCTCCATCAGGTGAGCTACCAAGCAAGCTAATAACATAGGAATAAGTGTGTATATGTAGGTGGGTCTGTAATACAAGTGTTAAACTTTTTTCAAATCATGCGTTAAAGTAAAAAAAAAAAAAAAAAAAGATATCTTACCATAGCGAGGGATGAGTAATTGAGCGAAAAATAAGCTTTTATAAGATCAAAATCAGCAATTGTACTCCTGATTTGTGTGACTATTAATAAAATGCACAGTTGTTGTAGCACCCCTAGTGTTCATTTCACAAGGAAACTGCAGTGAAACATAGAAAGCATATAGAGTATATACAGTAACGTTCATTCTATGAGACCAGGTTGCTATAGTAAGCCACTGCCATTTTGGGTGGCACAAGAGGTGGGCTTCTGGGGCTTAAGCCCCAAATGTTTTAGATAAAGCCATGAATGTTTTTATCATCTTGTATGGATGTCAAAAGTAACAGTACTTCGGTAACAAGTCAATACTAAAATATAAATATATTTGAATATTAAGTAGCTTAATAGATATATTAAGTAATTATACCTATCTTTCTACAGTATCGACAATAAAAATAAATACTCTCTTGGTACCACAGCTGCTTTCTAGCACACATGAATGCATATGCAAGAAGAGCGATCGACACTTGTTATTCATGTTTTTCTCAGCCTATTAAAAAATCACAAGCCACTATTTTTTATTATGTTTTGCCATGTTTTTTACCATGAGCAACATGTCTTGAGTCAATCCAACAGCAAAATGCCTTCACGGACATCACAAACAATCACTCTACTTCTCACACAACATAAAAACAATTTGAGACACATACTTGTGCCAATAAGAATTTTTTCCCACACATTTCCCTAATCGGTTAGCTAGTCAAAGTGCAACATCTTATCACAGCGTTAGACACTGTTTTCCAGATTTGTAGAGATTGCGTGGATGATGATTATTATAGCGAAAATAAAGTGAATGTTACAGTACACGTTACACCAAATTAAGTGACATTAAAAGTTCCTTTTGTCCACCTGTCAACGCTGCTGTTTCCTGCAGATCCTACAGAAGTGTATTGCCATTTTAGGCACTATTCTCTACACACCCAACAGATGGTACTATTTATCAGTTGATTCAATATAAAAAAAAAATTAAAAAAACAACAACACAATAACCGATTAACCAGAAAATTGGTAATATCAGTAAAAAAACATTGGAACTGATCATCAGTCAATCTCTACTTAGGAGACAGCATAATTAACTCTCAAATGCATACATCGGGTCTTTAGTGACCCGGGACCTCATTCCACCCTCTCTACGTCATCCATTTATTGAAGTTGTGCCCACACCTCTTAAGTAGTCCTCAACCTTTCTTTTATAAATAGTGTAACACACACACACACAAAGCCAAAAATTGCAAAATATATATTTTGTATAACTGCTAAATTAAAAAAAAGTGGATAGGGTCATTAACAAACCGAGATATGTAATAGTGTCTTTTTTTATAAATTTTTTTGCACTTCCATATATGAAACATTTATGATTATTTCATATCTATATAAGTTTACTGTCACAGGATATCTATTCTTTGTTTATTTCAAGACAAATGAGTAATACATTCATACAAATTAATACTATATTACGTTGATTTTCTGTGCAAAAGTGGTGAATTATCAGTATCCCAAATACAAGTGCACATACTATTTTTAGTATTACTCATGCTATTTGTTGCTTAATGTGGCACTGATGTGACAGCAATTGGCTTGATTTAAATTTGACATTGCTATTTGATGAAGAAACAACATGGAAGTGAACTAGAGCAAGTTTAACACATGAACAGTATGATCTGGCGACACTGCACAATTGCAGTAAATCAGATAATATTTGATGTTCAGTGTACAGTTATGAGAAGTGGAATTGTGGACCAATAAGAGTCTGACAGTAGGCCAGGCTAACCGGCACAACGGTGCAGAAATAGAAACCAAGCAATTTCAAAATGTCCTGTCACTTGTCGCTGTTGGTTAGGACAAAAACAATTACATGGAACAGATACATTTTGTTGCTTGTCACTTTATTGCATTACATCTGGTAAGGATGTTCTCAGGAGCACATCTATGATGCCTCAAAATGCCGCCTCCATAGGCAGCTCACTAGATTCTGGAACAGAGCAATAATTTTGGGTCAGGCTGACGTTACCAGCATGCTGTAAGAGTTGTACTGGCAAGTATGCGTAATATATGAGACTACATTTTCCTCTCTTGACCCCTTTTCCGTGTCTCTCTTGGGGTTTGTGTGTGTCTCTTTGTGCAGATGGGGGAAGGGTGGAAGTATTCGCATTTTATTTTTCTTCTGGTGGAATTTGTGCCAGATTTTTGTAAAATGTGTTCTTGCTGATAAAGGAAATCCTGCCAGAAAACATTAAGACTGATTGAAATAAACACATGAAATGAACGCTTTCCTTCCCAGCACTGGGGGACATATATCATCACAATTGCACTGGAATTCTGTTCAACTGCAATAGTTTTAATCTGTCTGTGTTGGTTTAGCAGGAGATTTGTAGATTGGGAGATTATGAGCAATAACCAAATTGATCTCATAAGTATTCCTTGGTATTCAAACATGAAAGATGATTCTAGCACACAGACATTTTTGTATGTTTTGATAGACACTGAAACGTACAACATCAATGTATGGAAAGTTTCTAAAACATAAACCACAATATGTATGAACAACTTTAGAGACGTGCAAATGTTTATAAACCCTTTTGAGTTAATAGAATATTGAATTTGTGAAATGAATACATTGATTAGATTGTATTTATAACAAATGTATTAAATATGTTTAACAGCATGTATTTAACATAGTTAAAAGGGTCATGGCATGAGGCATTACATTTTCCTTGATCTTTTGACAAACAGTATAAGAGGTAATAAAAACATACTGTAAGTTTCAGAATGGCGGTTTGGTGCTCATGTGTGAATGGAAGCAAAAGAGTAACAAGACGGAAGCAGTTGCACGTGTGAAGCGTTTACAGTGTGAAACGATGCAGTGCTAGAATAATCCAGCAAGTTGTTTACCAACAGACAACCAATAATAAACTGCTTTAGACCTTATCTAATTAAATATTCATATGTTTTAAACAGTGCTTGGAAGTTTTGTCAACTGTACAGTTGAGGGAAACTGTAAAAAACGTCTTAATGAAACAATGATGGCAAACACATTAACTGGAGTATTACTTTTACAGAAGAGCATTAGTCCCTTGAACGATTTTGCTTTAAAATATGGGGCAAATCATTTCATCGACAAGCCCATATTTCCAGCCTGATCTCATGAAATTTACATGAGCATTGCAACATTTTTTGCAAAAATTAAATGAAAAGCAAATTTTCTGAAGCAACCACATCATTTTGTGTCGCTTCTATGGCACTTTCACTTTCATGCGTCTTTGGCTGGACTCGGACCGTGGCCGACGAGTCCAAAGTCCAGCACTCTATCAGGTGAGCTACCAAGCAAGCTCTTTATATAGGAATAAGTATGGATATGTAGACAGGTTTGTGATACAAGTGCTAAAATGTATCTTTTTTCAAATCATGCATTAAAGTAAAAGTGTTCTGATAGTATAATTTAGCAGATTGTGAGTAATAGAGTGAAAAATACGTGTTTATAAAGTAATAATCAGCAATTGTACTTGTAATTTTTGTGATAATGAATAAAACGCACATTTGTTGTAGCGCCTCTAATGTTCTTTTCAGCAGGAAACTGCAGCCAAACTTAGAAAGCAGCACGTAAAAATCCAACGGCAAAAAACTTATGTAGAATAACGTTCATTCTGTGAGACCAGGTTGTGTATTTCACTAGTCATGTGGCAACCCTATCACTGCCCCAATGGCCGAAGCTGGAAGTGTTATTAAGGTGAAGTGTCCAAAATCAGGTTGTATTTTCAGTTGTAAATCACATAAAACAGCTAACAGGAATGCCTATTCTATAACCCTACACCCTAACCCAAACCTCAACCCTAAACATAACTTTTAATGGAGGCAAAATTACATTTTACAGCAAAAATGCAATCTTCGAATTGCACTCACCATTGTTTTTGTGAACATGATTACTATTTGGTTTCCATGGTACTAGAACCTGTGAATTGGTAAAAAGTTAAACACGTTTGAATTGATGTAAAATTGTGTGATGGGGATGGTGCTTGTTTGTTATTTGGCAGAATAGAGGCCATGAATATGTAACATGTTGTTTTCCCACGTGATCATGTTGGTTAGGTTTCATACCCATAGCAAACTGTATACATCCAATCAATGTTATTTACCATATAATAAAGGCAGAGGCTATTTGCACTAAGTGAAAATAGTGACAGATACTATTTACACCCCTAACTAAATACTAACACACAGTATAGCAGCATCACTGCACCGTGTTTATTGTGTTTATTTCAACTCCCAGAGACACCCTACACCAACCCCTACCCCTAAACCTAACATTAACCTTCCCTTACAAAAATTAAACTTGATTTTATTACAGTAACCATTATTTTGTAGTAAAATCATAGTAACCAAAAAATTAAACATGGTTACTATACCAACACCATATTACTATAGTAAAACCATGGTTAATTTTACCCAAATCAACTCCTCAACCTTCAAAATGACCAAATCAGTGCATCGAAATCAACCTTTATTAATTTGTATGTATTATTATTAGCAATATTAAAGGAAATAATACGAGAGGAGACAGGAAACAGGACAGGGAAAAGTGGCACAAAAGGGGGGAATCGAACCCAGGTCTTCTGGCCAAAAAATATAAAAACACATCCACACCATCATTACACTTCACACCACAGCAGCAGCACTTGGGGTATCCTAGGTTTCTCAAACAATGCATGTGTACTGTACTTTATGAACCAGTACCTATGAATATGAATGAGATCTCCCTGCAAAAACAAATCCTAGATATAAGCTGCCTGAATGCAAAAATAACTCACATTTTTGTTTCTCTCTCTCTCTCTCTCTCTTATCTAAAATCTTCCGATCCTAAATGCTTGATCTCTCTAATTTAGGTTCTCTCTGTTTCTGTCTTTCTCTCCCTCTCATCCACCGTCCATGCTAAGTAATCGCGATGACCTCATCCTCTCCTTGAAACCTGTTTTCATGCCAAGCTTAGTTTTGCAACACCAAACAGTGTTTATTCAGTCCACGGTAGCAGTTATGGTACTGTACCTGCCAGTGGGAGAAGAATACCAGTGATAATCAGAAAGTGAAGAATTATGTGACTGGTGTTTGGTTTTAAAGGAGGAGAAATCGACCTCCATTCTCCCAAATGATTGTTTATAAAATAGCATTTTACACTATATGATTAAATCTCATTGTGCTCATAATCATTTCAAAATGCTTGCAGTTTTATCTTTATCTTTCTGCGTCTGTCGCATGTCATTGACCAATCAGAGGTGACTTTAATCAACCAGCACTCGTTAGTTCCCTTCAGAACAGTCTGAAATCTCTCCCTATTCCCTATATGGTGGCATGTGGTGTAAAGAGAATGAGTGATTTCATACACATCAAAATTATACCCACAAATCAATTTATTTAGGCCACGTTCTATTTGTGGTTAAGACAAGAGGCAACAATTAACTTACTTTGGTCAAACGGACGCACACATTTATGAATAATTACATACAGTAGAAAGCCGAACTCAGCAGCTCTTCAATTCTTTTAATTTAAAGTGCATCATGTATGCTCCTCGTCTTTTACAAGATGGCTCATGTAATCTGAGACAGTGTCTGTATTACAGTGGGTATTAATATAGTAACGAAAATCGAGAATTCAACTGCGTAATCAATGCACTAAAATGTCATTGTCAGATCAATATATCAAGATATATCTATGCATTTTACGCACCTAGTTAACAGAGTTCTATTAGTTGGCATTAGACATACAGGGTGCCGTTTTGCATCTTTAACACAATTCTAGCTGAATATTACTGAACAGTTGCACCACTTTTTTGTGCAGTATTGTTGCAGTGGTGAAGTGATGCTGTGCAGTTCCAGTAAAGTTTGCCAGTAGTCTGCTGTATCCTCTACAAACTAGCACTCAGATCCAACCATCAAGATGGGGAATTGCACTGTGCAAATTGCATTAAGCACAGTCTTTTTGGACACATTTGCACTGTTACTTGACTTGCATAATTCTATTAATTCCAAAACTATGCATATGGCGTGTTCAAACGAATGACGCTATCAGCGGACACAATTCATTCCTAGACGATATTCCACTCTACATCTGCACTTTTATTGCTTGCATCTAAAAGAGTGTTTTCGCTTTTTAATAATGCATTACTTCTGTGTATATCCCCTTTTGCCCCATAAAAACGGAAGGATATATGTTTATCTTCAGGCCATCACATCGCAAATTCTCTTTAAACAGACAGAGTGTTTCAGAGTTAGCCTGAGGAGGTTGTTGCACCGATTGTACACATAAGAGTGTCATGTCGTTCTAGCCATCCTTTGCTGTTGATTATTGCTTTTGTTGTGTTTTGAATAATGCATCATGTTGTTTTGCTTTGTCAGCTCCAGTCAGAAAGCAGATGAGCAGAAAGACAACACTACAGTTTTCACCAGGATTCTGGACAGTCTCCTTGATGGCTACGACAACCGTCTGAGGCCTGGGCTTGGAGGTAGGGACCAAAGTTTCATTAAGGTTTGCCTCATGCATTTGTGTCCTAGTTTTCAGTCTTATGGGAGATTTCCAAACATATTTCTTCAAAAGGATGTAGTGTACCCTTTGTTGTTTTTATTTATTTATTTGTAATGAAGCTGATATGGATAGTCAAGGAAAAGCAGCCAACAAGTGTTCAGCGTACAACTCCTTCAATTTAGTTTCAAAAGCATCCTAGGATGCACTTCATGAAGTTGGAAGAATGGCCAGAGTGTGCAGACCCAACATAGTCTCAGGACAACTCGTAATAATTTGTCCAAGATGGTGAACTCGTACAAAAAGTTACCATAGAGACCAACCAATATGCAAACAGAATTTTGAATCGATAAAATACAGGAATTTTATTGAATAAAGCCAACACTTTATTTAAAAAAGGAAATGGCTGTGAATAAATTTGGTTACTCATTCCATATTCATTTATGCAATGGAAATTACTGATATATGTTATTAACCTGTAATATGCTTCTCTTGTCTCGTTCCAAACCCTGATGTTCTCTTTTGTTTGTGGTTAGGGATGCCACGATTATATGGTTTTACTATCAACCGCGATTAAAAATGTCACGGTTAATTTAACCATAAGAATTTAGAATCTAAGGTTAAAAATCATGAAATATTTATTTACATGTGGCAAAAATATTATATATAATGGATAAATATATAATATAAAAATCGTTTTTTGTAAGATTTTGTATGCCTAAATGCGAATACTCTTGTGCCTGTGTGGGTATTGGAGCTGTTGATATGGTTACTGATGGTGTCCGCGTGGTGCTTTAATGGCCACGTGTAGCGAACTGAACGTGAACTTTCAATTCATGTGAAACTGGGGCTTAAACACACAAACTGCTAAATATAACAGAGGAATTTGGTCTACCAGACTCGTATCCATCAAGAAAGCGACTTAAATCAGCTGTTAGGGAGCATTTAAGTGACTGACTAAAGATGAAGCATGTAAAACAATCAGACAGATGTCATAGAAAGAAACACATCTAACAAATGGGACAGGATGCTTCACTAGTCGTCCAACAACAAACTAGTAAGTTTAATATTTTTAGCTGTGGTGATTTTAAAGTGATGAATTAAAAGATGCAATGTTTTGTAATGTTTAAGCGTGCTGACTGCGTGCGGTGCATTGCGTGTAGTTACTATCAGCGTGTACACTTTGAGAAGTTGCGTCTTAAATCGTCCTCAGTAATTAAAGCATTGCTTCTGTACAAATTCAATACAATGCAATTTTAGTTAGTATTGGACTTTAAATCACCTGCTGTGAACAATTTTCTCGTTATTATGCATAGTCCACAGGTTTATCTGTAAGGTGTTGTGGACAGTAATTTTATAGAGTCTGTTGCCAATTCTTTATAATGGGATGTCTGACAGACAACGGATTGCTTTAATAAATTGTTGCAGAAGAAAAATGTACGCATTTTTGAAGCACTCTGGTTACATTGAAGCACATCACTGAGCTTGGGATGCGCATAAGCAGTATCGTGCCCTAGATTGGAGCGTCTCTTATTATATAACTTTTTTTGTGTGTATGTGTGTATTTATTAGTTTTCTTA
This sequence comes from Myxocyprinus asiaticus, assembly GCF_019703515.2. Classification (NCBI taxonomy): domain Eukaryota; kingdom Metazoa; phylum Chordata; class Actinopteri; order Cypriniformes; family Catostomidae; genus Myxocyprinus; species Myxocyprinus asiaticus. The sequence goes on along the minus strand of NC_059383.1, from coordinate 5,004,089 downwards.
TTACATTGCTGCCCTTAGCATCCACATATACCCAGAAATACGTCCACTAAGACGTTCAGTTGTGATATGATATGCATTTTTACAACAGTGCTGTTAAATAATAAGATAATTTGCAAATAATCGTAAAACAGGTTGACCACAATTTGTTCTCAGACAGTAATCTAAGATTTGTAAACACACAGATAAAAAGGACAATTTGACTTGTTTCAGTCATGAATGATTGTGCTTTTTATTTAATGCAATGACTCAAAATGTAAAGATGCTCATTGGTCACCATCTACTTGCGCAAAGGTATAATTTTAAGAAATGCTCAATGAACGAATCAGTGAACAACTTTGAATGAATCTTTTCAAATCATTGGGATGAATCCAAATCCCCACCACTAATTATGACTTTTCATGAGACTGGATTGGCAAACCTATAGACAAAGTGTGACTTAACAAGTTCAAATACAAGACGAGTTTTATTAGTTTAACATTTGTGTTTTCTACCTTATTCCAGTGCCACTATTTGGGTTGTTTAATTTAGTTTTAGCATTTAGCATTGATGATTGCCCTAGAAAAAAAGGGTTGTTTTTAACTCAGCCACTGTTTAAATATGGGACAGAATACACGTTATGCTTCTCTAAACCAGCAAGTTGGGTTGTTCATTTTAACCCAGCAAAATGGGTTGTCTGTGCAACCCAAATGCTGGTTAATTTTTACAAGAATGTCAGCTTAATTTTATCTCATATGTGGGTTAATAATTTCAGCTAGTTTTGTGCTTGAAAATATTAAAAAATAAAAAACACCTTAAAAATGTTTTTTGTTAAAATGGTACCTCCTTTATTTTGGATTAATATTAATACATGCAACAAGTACACTTAAACTCATTTAACAAAAGCTTAAATAAAGATCTTGTAGAACAATAAAGTAACAATTACGATTAAAGTTAATTAAACTAGGCATTCAAAACATTAAACATTCATTGCATTATTAATGTTACTTTTTATTCAAATGTCTATTGGCAGAAATATATTCATGTAAGAAATTAATCAAAATCCATACAATTAATTAAATAAAATAAATAAGTAATATGTGCAGGCCTGTACTCCTGAGTGTAGGCCGTAGGGCCTTGACATCTCAGTCTGCTGGAGGTACTCCATTATATTTTTTTCAACCTATGGAAGACAGACATAAAGAAAGCAAAGAAAAAAAAGGATAAACAACGAGACAAAAAAATGCTAGCAATTAAGCTGTCATAATGCAGGAAGGATCTTTGCACCACATTTTTCTCACATGCGTTTGCATCACTAATGAAGTCTTTTTAAGTACAAGAAATTATTTAAAAAAAAACTAACAAATGAAAAGTTTTTGAACGTCTCATAATTTATTTTTTATTCATCAGTTACTTTATTGTAACTGGCTTGAGTTGTGACTTAACTTATAAGATGTAAGTTCTGTAACTAATTTAAACTTGCCACGAGCATCTTGAAACTTTCAACTCATCCATTCTTTTACTTTCTGCAAAGACTGTATCAAAGCAATTCCTATGAGTTTTCCACATCTAATAAAAGTTAATGTTATATGAACAATCCTATTATGATTAAGTAATGATAACTTTGCATTTTCTAGTGTACAGTAATGACAAAAATGCTAATACAAATTTTTATTTCACAAAATAAATCCATCAATTTGTCTGCACTGAAAAACACTTCTGAAAATGATCGCGACTGGGTTGTTGCATCGGAGAGACGTGAGAATGACCCAGCCACTAATCCAACGGCTGGGTAAAACAAAAACTACCCAACACTGAGAAAATAACCCGATAAATTGACCCAACAGGCTCAACCCAGCATTTGGGTTGAAAAAGTATCCCTGCAGTTTTTACCTCTACCCTAAATGTTCTTGTAAAGAATGAGTAGGTGTGCCCCAACCTTTGATTAGTAGCATACATTAGGCCAGGGGTTTTCAAACTTTTTGATACCAAGGACCCCCCAAATATGATAATTACCTTGCGAGAAACCCCTCCTAAAATATATAAAGGTAAATTTAAATAATCAACTTTTATATTGTTATTGTATTCATTAAAGCCGAAGAAAATTATACAAATATTATCTTTAGGGATGCACCATATTTATTGGCCAATTATTGAGCAAATTAAAACTATTGGCTATAACCATCAGTATAAACAGTATAACCATCAGTATTTCACATCACCATTTTCATGCTTATGATCGCAAAATATGCTTTATCTTCAATAATTATAAAAAAAAAATATTATTTATATAATAATAATATAATATATTTTTTGCATTGTGTTACGTTTATAATATTCTTTTGTGCAATACAAAGAAATACCTACCAAAATAAATGAAATATGAAAACGTAAAGTATTTTGAATATAATAATTCGTAATAATAATTTGTAATGCTCTATCAACATTTGTCAAATGTGAATTATAATGTTTATAACTGCAAAAACAGAAGTGCAAAAATGTTTTAGATTTGCAAAAATAAAAAGATTTCCCCCCAGATAAATTGTCATGTTAATTATTTACTTATTTATTTTTGCATCTTTTTGTCTTGTATTTATCTATCTTGGATTTACCTGCTGTGGGTTCAACAGATCCAATCAATGCTCAAAGAAAATTATTATATTTTTAGAACAATAGCTTTTGTAACTCTTTGTACATTTTAAAGCAGAATTCCTTAGCAAAACAGTGATCTGATGAAATAAAATTGGTATCAGCCAACACTTTTTTGTTAAAGCGGCACTACGTAACTTTGTGCTCTCTAGCGACATATGTGTTTGAAATTTAAAATTGCAAGCAATTTGCGAAAGAACACTAAACTTGATTCGTATTTCGGCACTGCTCTTCTGGCAGATGAATCTCATGATTTGAGCTTACCTGGACATCGCTTGTGTGTGATCATGACTGGAGATTTTCAGAGCCATAGTCATAACGTGCTATTTTCATGCTGATATAATGTTATACGATAAAACATTTAAAACTGAAATATTACTTGCTTTGATGAAGATAAACAATGCTCGTATTCACATATTTTGAATGAATGTATTTTACATTTATAGCGCTTTTCAGACACTACACCCAAAGTGCTTTTACATAAAGAACGGGACTCAATCACCTCAATCACTACCAGTATATTTTAATATAATTTTTGAAGTGTTTTATCTACTATTAATGCTTGTATTATACTACACTTATCAATTTAAGAGGTGATACTCGTGATTTGCCTGATACGAGTTCAATGGAAGTCTTTTTTTTTATATTTATATCATATTTTACAGCCTCAGTTGATAATGCAAGAGAATCATAATACTAAAATAGTATGTCTATAAATGCACACAATAACACCGTAAACTAAAAACATAAAACAAGGTTTCAATAATGATGGGGATAAAATATACTTTATTAAACATGAAAATAATATGCTTAAAAATGCAATATAACAGTTCACAGTCAATTTCAGAAGTCATAAATATTAGAAAACATGTCACAGTAACTCCCCCCAACAACGTAGATTCAGCGCGATCGGTTAACACACGAGTAATGTTCGAATCATATAAGCATGACAAGCAATATTAGCTTCAACAACCCTACCAGAAAACATATCCAAGCATTATAGCAGGTAAACAACTTCGCTCAACGGATAACAGATAAACATCCATCCAGACTGTTGTGATGCTGTCTGGAACAGTGTGACTCGAAAACTAAAACAGTGCATTACCGCTATGGGAACAAGACAGCCGGCTCTTCTTTCCTATGTTCATGGAAATGACATAATGACGCAAGGATGTACATCATAAGGCAGCGATTTCGCACCAAATCGAACCCGACAGCTCAAAATACAAATACATTTTTATAGGCTTACCTTAGTGAATAGGGGATAAGATAAGAACATTGTTTTGAACACTGATTTTTTATGTACTCAGTTAATAATGGAAATTTGTTCATTTTTAACTAAAAATCTTACATAGTTCAGCTTTAAAATTGGTATCGTATCAGCAATAAAATGTTCATAATCCTTGCATCCTTAAATATCTGAAAAATATTTAGCCTACTTTGTAGGACGTTGACGGCTTGTCTTTTTTCTACTTAATAACTGAGTCATTTAAAAGTATAAACCTGAAGAGAAACATTTCGATTAAACTGAAATTGCAATAATGTTAAATTCTGTAAATATATATACTGTAGATAGATAGATAGATAGATATTACATTCATGAAAACTTTTTTTCTTTCTCTGAAATTTTCCAAGGAACACAAACGGCCTCCTGGGTGTCCCTGGACCCCAGTTTGAAAACCCCTGTAGGCACAGGCAGTCTGTCAAATGCCAAAATCTTCCAGCGTAAAAACGCACTCAACGTATTTGCTTAGTAAAATAGTCTTTTTATAAAAGATTTCATCCTCAATGCTTTTAATATATAGCCATCTTTTATTAAAGCAATAAGGCACTCAAAGAATCACCGCCTTATGTACCATATTGCTTAATTAAAGAACACTTTGAATTACATTAAAAATAAATGTAGACTGTGCTGTTTTTAAAACAGGGCTACTCTGACAAAAATTGTTTGGCAAAAAAATAAAGAAAAACAACTTTTGTAATTTAAATGTAGATGCAATATGCAAATGCTTGACTCGTAAAAAATGTCATTTGTGCGGAGCAGGATTGTTTTGAACAAAGCCCGCCAGGCAAACGCACATCAAGTGAACATTGTTTTCCACATAAATGCAGATCATTTAACATGTGACATAAAATAGTTTTGAACTGAACTGCATGACTCATTGAGCTGGCACACATGCGGCATATATTTGTATTTGTATTTTTTTATTGCATCTGTTTGACCTTACACAAATTACCTTAATGCCCCCGAAGTGACAACATGTCAAAAATAGTGAGTGAATTGACTAACAACTTAAATTAACATCAATCAACATTTTTCGCCACACTAGACATTCTGTATGTCTTGGAAGCTAGAACATGATGTGTGTTTCTGCATAAACTGAGCCAACACAGTCACTCTGCTCCAAAACCTACAGTAGTGACTTGCCACTTTAGACAGCATTAGACTGCCTGTGTAGACAGTAAACAGCAAGGCAGCTCACTAGGTTTTGGAACAGAGCCCATTTATTCAGACTGCTATAGTGAGCTTTTAAGAAGTCTGTTTCAGACATTACCACACTAGAGATGGACCATATTGATCATTTCTTGGCAGGACCTCACAAGGTATGTGGGAATACTGTGGTAAACAAAAAGTAAAAGCTTTGAATTTGTTTGCACCTCACAGAAGGGCAAAGACATTGACACACAGTGTATTAACACTTTTACCACATCAGAAGCCTAAACACTCTGCTGGGTTATGCTGAAAATGTATCTGGTCAAAGAGGGGGAGAGAGAATGTAAAATAAACGAACCTTTTCGTAAGGATTTATTGAATTGGTAGTGATGTCAGAGGTGGGCGGAGCCAGTGTCATTTCAGTAAGGAGGGTTTATATGCAATTAAATCAGGCAGGTTGATCCTCTGGTGTTAAAGCATATGACCAACACTGACTGACACTCAAACTCTTAATTTCTTGCCCCAACAGAGCGTGTAACTGAAGTCAAGACTGACATTTTCGTGACGAGCATTGGACCGGTCTCGGACCATGACATGGTAAAACTTTATTTCTTTCCTTTAAATGTCACCAGTTTTCTGTGTTGCATATGTTCAGACAAGATAGCATTTATTACAAGTTTTGTATTAGATGTGAAATATGTCGATTTCATTTGTAAGTGTGAAAAAAAGCTCAATAGCAGTTGACATACTTGGAAATGTATTAACTGATTTTAATGCATAAATCTTTTTATTTTTATTTATTGACATTATTAAAACATTTCACTAATGCTTCTTTGATAATGGGAATTTAATTATACTCTCTTTTTATTGATAACTTTACACATGCAGTATGAAAGACTGACAGGATCGATTTACACTTTAAATTACACTGTTACTATGTATTTACATTTAGAAAGCACAGTAATACTAATTAACTTAGTATGTAATTAATTACTTAATATGTAATGTACTTAATATAAAATTAATTCGTGGAGCCACTTGTGATTATGTTGGTTTGACAAAAGCTATCCATGTTATCCATCCATCCATCCATCCATCTATCTATCCCCCATCAATTCATCAATTATCCATCCTTCCATCCTTCCATCCATCCATCCATCCATCCATCTACTGTATCTATCCCCCATCAATTCATCAATTATCCATCCTTCCATCCATCCATCCATCCATCTACTGTATCTATCCCCCATCAATTCATCAATTATCCATCCATCCATCTCCATCAATTCTTCAATTATCTATCCATCCATACTTCATCCATTCTTTCTTTCTTTCCCTTGTCTTGGAGAACTTTTCTTTCTTCGTTACTTAGTGTTATTGTTATTAGTACAGGACCGTGTAATTGATGCTTTTGTAAAACAGGGCTAATTTCATGAGCCTAATGAAACGCTGCTGTTTGTTTCCATTTTGCCTGCTTTACATTTCACTCAGCCAGTTCATGTGAGTCTACCTAAAACATGTTGCTGTATTTCCCCCCACTGCGTCATGATGGATGATCATGTGAAAATGAAAGAATCGCTTGCAGCTATGACAATCAGTAGTTGTTAGAATGATTAATGCCGCTAATTATGGTCACCAATGCTTCAGCAAGCTCTCCACTCCCCTTGAAGACTGTGGTTTTGCTAAAATTACTAAAAAAAATATGTTTATTGTCAAAATGAAAATGTAAATTCTAAAAGAGCAACAAATATTTTGAAGACGCAATGGCACATCATGTAAGAAATCAATGTGTGACTGTTATATGTTGGACAAGCCATACTGTACACGGAATGAGATGTCTGAAGCAAGGTTATTATTCTAAACTAAAACTATTACAAAGACAAAAACTAGTGATGAATAAATATTTTCATTAATTAAAATAAAAAAACAAATGTGTGATTTTTGTGCAAAAAATCATTAGAAAACAAAAAAACTGAACTATAATTGTGCACTACAATATGAATGAAAACTAAATATAAATATAGAATTAATAAATGACTTTAAAGTGTATATTTTGAGTCAGTGATGAATTGTCAGATTTCATGAATCTCCCAAACCTGACTTCAGTTCACACTATGCTTTGAGCATGCAAAATTATTCTGGACGCCGCAACGGATAGAATATGATGTCATGCTGGGGGGCCTTTGGTTTTAAAAAATAAAAAAATCAGAAACAACAAGTAATATTATATTCAGAATGTTCAAATATACTGTTTACCTACTTTTCTGCAACAATGAAAACAAGCAGCTTTGAAAATGTTATTCTTTGTATTGAACCTAGTGGTCAGTGTGTGAAATTTTGATCTTCTTTTGTCATGGCTTCTCGTCATCCGAATTTCCATGTGTTTGCATGAGCTTGCAATATCCGTTCAGATGCATTCGAATGAGAGTGAATGGAGTGCAAATTCTAGTGTGGCAGCACCTTTATTTCAGCAAAAAAATACCAAATAAAATCGAGGGGAAGGGCAACCATTCACAGTTCACTTTTTGTACGCAGCATTGTTTATAGAGTAGGTAAATCTGAATTCAACTACACCACAATAATAAACCAGCGTTCAGCAAAGTTACAACTTTTTTTGCTGTACAGGTTACAAACAAACAATGCTGCCGCTGTCTCCGAGAAACATTGAAAAGATGACAAAGGAAATATGAGCCTTGTTTAGTGGACCTAAATGGTTCAAGTCTATAGCGACATGCAAAGCTTCATGCTTGACTTTTTATATACTGTATATATATATATATATATATATATATATTCAGTGGTGGATTAATTAACACATTTTGTCAAAAATCTTCATTACTCATAAAAATATAAAAACAAAAGTGGTATTTATTCACCGATTGACTATTTGTCAAAATTAAAACAAGTGTAATGCTCAAAACAATACTACGTTTTTCTGAAGTCCAGGCTTGATGACTGTGTTATCGTTTGGTCTTGCAGGAGTACACCATAGACGTGTTCTTCAGACAGAGTTGGAAAGATGAGAGGTTGAAGTTCAAAGGTCCCATGGCTGTGCTTCGCCTCAACAACCTGATGGCCAGCAAAATCTGGACCCCCGACACATTCTTCCACAACGGCAAAAAATCAGTCGCCCATAATATGACCATGCCCAACAAACTGCTGCGGATCACAGAGGAGGGAACTCTACTCTACACCATGAGGTGAAGCTTACACTTCTGTTTCATCTGTTTACCGCAGTAAGAATCAGTGTTGGGGAGTAACTAAATAAAAGTATCACCATTACTAACTTAAAGCTGAAGTGTGTCATTTCTGCACCACCAGCGTTACCGAAAAGAATTTCTAAAATAATTATTGTTTGCAAACAGGTTTCCCGACCTAGACTTTTAGCCCTGTGAATTTCTAGAAAGTAAAATTCACACTCTCACTAGTTTATTTGATTTGTCTACTAACAATGACCAACACTGTACATACATGCATCACAGGAGATTTATGTCATTTTTGTTATTATAAATGAAAATCATGTAATTTTTCACCATAATCTCAAATTCTGTATTGTGTTTAATAGAATTCTGTGGTGAAAATGGCACTGATGGAAATGAAATTTGTACCGTTTCATCTCAAGCACGCTCTTCACTGACAATTTTGAACACTTGCTTAACGAGTACACTCACTTAAAAAATAAATAAATAAATAAAACCTTATTAGGGGCAAAACAGTTTGGTGTGGTGGAAATGACACCACAACTGTGAGACAGTTGTAATTTTTGAAAAATTGATAATTTGATAAAAAAAATAATTCGAATAAACCAATAAAAATAAAAAAATACAAAATGTGTGTGTATGTGTTGTTTCAGTTGGTTTTAAATTGTATCCGAACTTTACAATACATTTAAGTGCAAACTTAGAGGAAATCACAAAGGAATCGTGATTCACCAGTGTCTAGATCAGTATCTACGGAACTGAATGTAACTGGATGTCTGTAATCCTTTCTCTATCCATATGGAAGTTTTAAGATAAGTAAAATAAATGTAATAAGAGTGGCTGTAAAAATGTACAGATGGGCATTTCTAGTGTAAGTCTGTATTTGAATGGCCGTGCCATAAATAACACACAAGAACCTCTGCCTCGCAGGCAACTTACGTACAGGTCAGGACAGAGGAAGCAATAAAGCATCCTTTAGTCTGCTTATTAGGAGATTAGGAGGAAGATGGAACTTCATATTGGTGTCAACAAAATGAAAAATGGGAGGAACGTCCCTTAGGGGATGACATTTATTGTTTTATCATGCTGTCAAGCCGAGAAAAAAGTGTGTACAGTATATATGTGACTCTACTGTGTATTTGTGCACTGAGTAGTTTACAGCATTTCTATGTATGGTGGGCTCAGTTTAAGTCTCATTAATACATATTACTGATGGAAAATGATTATTATTATTTTTTTGTCAGTGATAACTTAGACGAGACAAAAAAGCAGCATACATGATATTCATCAACTATATCCAAAATAAACGTAATATTACAACTTACTGTATATCTGCACTGACAAAGAGGTGAATGACCAGCTGAACTTAAGTTAGGCGCTAGTAAGAATGCATAACTTGCATTGTGAATACGCCATTTTTTTAAAAACGCTCTACACGTAACGTAATATCCTAAATTGTCTAAACTTGAGGAATTCACAACAGAGTAACTCCAAAAAGTAACTAATACTTTAGTATATTCATTATATGTTATTATTTCAGGAGCTCAGGTTTTTTAGTTTTCCCATGTTGCATAATTTTACATATTAAACCTATATATTTTTTGTTTGTTTTGTTTTTGATACGTTTCAATATTTTTAAGTGTATACTATACTTTTGTTTTTTGTTTGTTTTTGAACACTTGGTGTTCGCACTGCACTCGGTCCGTTGCAGTTTAATACATATTTTTGTCATTTTGCACATTATTTTCAATTAAAATATGTTACTTTTGTCACCTAAAAGTACATGCCATTAATAAATATGACATGATGAAACACTGACAAAATTTAAATGAAAAAATTTAAAATTAATACTATTAATAAAGATTAATTCGTCACAGTTTCCTGTTGAAATGAACACTAGAGGCGCTACAACAGCTGTGGATTTTATTCACTTTCACACAAATCACAACTACAATTGCTGATTATGACTTTATAAACACGTATTTTTCGCACTATTACTCACACACTGCTATGTTATGATATCAAAACACTTATACTATAATTCATAATTTGAAAAACACATTTTAATGCTTGTATTATAGACTCACTTACATTTACACACTTATTCCAACATGATTAGCTTGAGCAGTAGCTCGACTGAGGTTCAAAATTAGTCGAGTACGCAGTCGAGCACGCAAGCCGATCGGTTAGGTTGAGGTGTTGGTTAAGGGTAAGGATATCTATTTTGTTTACCTCTCATTTAATTTTAGATCATGATTGGTTAGGTTTAGGCTAATGTTTTAGGTTAGGGAGGTACATTTTACTCATTAAAACCTCCATCTTATATTCACCTTAAAAACGTTGTCTGATTACGACATAATTTCACTGGATTTTGGCGCCCCCTGCTTGACATTACACTGAGAAACTACAGCAAAATGTGTAATGAAGCATTTTTGCAAAAATGTTCTCACAGTCACGTGCACGGACCATGCTTAAAATAACTGCTCCATTTTCATTTGTCTATGTACACATTCATCAGACGTCCGCTTTTGGGGCGTCTAGCTGTTGTTGCATCGTGTTTCACTCGTTTCCAGTGGTGTTGTGCATGAACACTCTTTTTTTAGGATGCTGCATCAAGTGAAATATAGTTTGAAACTTAAAAAAAAAAGCATCTCAATACTGCTGCACCGTGCTCCGTCCAGCTGTCTTGGAACAGCTGTCAGTTTGTTGCCTGCTGTGTGTTTCCTGTACAGCTGGAGTTACTACTGACCACCCCATGTTGACTGCAACTCGCAAAAACATAAAGGTGGTGCTTCAAGCTTGAATTGCTCTTTTGGTAGGAAAATTCCTTACTGCGAAGTTTACATTCAGTCATTTACATTCAATTGTGTTAATTTTTTAACACAGTATTTTTAATATAATTAATTGCACTGAATGCATGCCTTAAATCGACAGCCTTACTAATATCATAAAACCGATAGTTCAGATTCTGATTCTGATTGGATCAAACATTCAAAGCTGTTGACCACACAAAAACTTTTTATCGCGTCGCGTCTGGTAAGGACAAGGTGTTACAAGTAAAAGAGCTAATCACCTTTTAGATTAAGACATCACCTGTCAGTTAACTTGAGAATGTATGTTAACTAGACCAGCCTGGAAAATAGCATTTTTAGCATCTGAGTGAAAGAAGCACAAGCCAGCCGAGTGGATCGACTTGCTTGAAAGAAACTTTGGTCGCATTACAACCTTTAAAAATAAATTGTTCCTCGTCTTCACTGGTTTGGAACACATCCTGCCATGTATTTTCGCATTACCCATGTTTCTTTGTCACTTTATTCTGTAAAGAACCAATCTCATCAGAATTTGTAAAATGTGATTCTAGTACACATACATTTTTGTACATTTGTACTGGGGTCTAAATATTGTATCCAATCCTGTTTCTCTTTTAGGCTTACGGTCAGAGCTGAATGTCCCATGCACTTAGAGGACTTCCCAATGGACGCTCATGCTTGCCCTCTCAAATTCGGCAGCTGTAAGTAACACGTCTTTTTCAACTTTTCTATGGAACCTCTGATCCAGCTCAATCTGTCCACACTGTGAATAGCGGATAGGGACTTTCTCTTAGTTCAGCAGCGCTTTGAGATCATCTTTGATGCAGCACACCACAAACCCAAGCCTGCACCACCAGCTGGATGGATTTAGGCAGCTCTACCCTGACCCGACCTATCCTTGCAAAGAAAGAACAGATGCGTCTGTGCTGGAGGAAGAATAAGGGGGAAAAGGCACATGAATAAAAAACAAGGCAGTGACTCAAAGCCACGAGGCTGTAAATATTTCAGTGTCTGCTGTGTCTCTGCTGTGCTTGAGAATCCACTGCAGTGTATATGGCCTCAGGAATCCCATTCTGGCAGCTGACTGTGAATTAATCACTAGAGTTTATTTTGTGTTTTGTTTGTTTGCGGCAGATGCGTACACGAGGGCTGAAGTGGTGTATGTTTGGACACGAGGGGCGGCGCAGTCAGTGGTCGTGGCAGACGACGGGTCTCGTCTCAACCAGTATGATCTAATGGGACAGACTGTGGACTCGGGTGTGGTGCAGTCCAGCACTGGTGTGTTTCTCAGTCCTTTGAGTTTTTGAAAGATCTAATATTGCACTTCCTTACAGTGTTGCTGAATAACTGACACTCTCTCATATAGAGTACAAAATAGTGCCTGAAAATCATAAAATATTAAGAATGGTCAATAGTGAACATATGGTCAATTGAAAGGATGTCCTTTTTCTTCTGAGAAAGTTGACCGTCAACCTCAAGAAGTCAAACTAAGTATAACAATATTCGGTTCACATTTTTTGCCATTTTTTGCAACCGCATATCTAAATACAGTTTAAAAAGCTGATATATAAAATAAAATACTCTCTCTCTCTCTCTCTCTCTCTCTCTCTCTCTCTCTCTCTCTCTCTCTCTCTCTCTCTCTCTCTCTCACACACACACACACACACACACACACACACACACACACACACACACAAATAGAAAGCCATGGAACTTTCCAAATTCCAATTTGTTCAGGAACTGGAGCATGCACAAATAAAAATAATAATAATAATAATAATAAATAAAATAAAAATAGGTAAAGGAAAATAAAATAGGTAAAATGATGCTCATTGGTGGCCAGCTTACTACAAGTAGGGCTAGTGACACTACCATTTAAAAAAAAAAAATTGTGAATATTATAATGCTGTGATATCCTTACTAAAGTTAAATACTCTTTTGCACTTTTTAACTGAATTGTGTAATCTAATAATTAGAAAATTTACAAATATATCCCCCCTTATTTACCTTCTTTTTCTTAGTAGCTTATAATATAGCTAATCACTATTTCTAAAGGGTTTAAATTAAGACTGGAATGTAGTTTAGCCAGCTACAGCTTTAAAGTATCTTCCCCTGCTCTGCTTCCTTTCTATGGCTGTATTTTAGCAAGTTTACCCAAAGTAGCATGCCCCAGATCTTTTTTTTTTTTTTTTTTTTTTTTTTAATAATTTCCCTTTGGATATGCAAATTAATAGACCAAATGATATAGGCCATTATACAGAATGGGTGACCTTGTTCAATGGACTATAGCAATGATATAATGCAGTAGGCTGTCGAAAGGTGTTTATGATTTGACACGTCCTTAATTAATTAAGTGCCATTAGGTGTCAAAGAATAAATCACTTGCCATTATGAATCCCTCAGAAAATGCTTGCCTTACTATATTTTGATTGATTGACAGTTTACCCTTCCATTTTGGCAAGAAATACATCTTGCTTTATTCTTCAGTTGCTTTAGGAAATAATGATAATGAAAACAAAAAAACTGTATATGGTGAAACTCTGCTTTTTTCCTTCCTATTAAATACATTTATTTTGGTGCGACAACCATGAAAGAATGCATTATTTGGAAAACTTTAATTTATATATATATATATATATATATATATATATATATATATATATATATATATATATAAATTTTGTATTATCTTATTATAATTTATATTTTAATTAACTTTAAAATTGTATAGTATTTATTCATTATGGTAGTATTTGTTGTACACTGTAAAAAAAAACAGCATGTAAGATTTACTTAAATTTTCTTTTGCAAGTTTTTGTACACAGGTTTTAAAAGTTAAATCTACTTAGCTTTAGAATGTAATTAGCAATGAATACATGAGTAAATTTTACTTTAAAAAAATCTTTGTTCATTGAGTAAATTTCACTTTAAAATCTAATCTGGCTCTCGATGACATTCAAATGTGTATGTAATTATCATTCAACGCTATACACTTTTATGACATATTTCAAATAGCCCAATGAGGCTGAATGCACATTATCTTAAGACAGCGTAGGGAACGTTTGATAGCAGGTGTGAGCTGCACACACAGACCTCAACACCTGAGGCACAATACACAATGACGGTAACAATGGATAAATTTGGAGAACAAACTGGTAATTTTGAGCAGAAAACGAACTCCAGACATCATAAAATGACAAAATCAACAACAACGACTGTTATAAGACAGAACAATAGTGAGCTCATGCTACCTCATTACTCATTCATGCACCGATGCATGCTGGGAACATTAGCACAAATCTATGTAAATATGACAAACACTGTTAAGTAATATTTACTTATGAGTTGAAGATCATCAGATTCACATAAATAATTTTTTTATAAACACTGCAAAAACATCTGCTGAATGCATTTCAAGTATTGCAGATGAGCAATAATAATAATTATAATCTTCCAGATGAAAGCGCATCTGTCTGTAACATATGAGTGCCATCAGGGTTAGTTCTTCCCAAGGCAAAGGTGCAAAATATCAGCATATATATCAACATAAAGAGAATGAAACACTCAGTTTGAAATAAATTGCATTATTGTGGCAGATGAATAAAGCATTGATTAGACAATACAAAAAGTGGATTAAGAACTCAGTATATTGTTTGTTTTATTCTCATATGATTGAAAAAGCCTGTTTTGCAATCTGTTTTGCATTGTATCCAGTTCTCACAGTACGTGTTCTTGCATTCCCTCTGCACTACTTTTAATTGACGCTTCATGCACAGTGGTGGCAATTGAAAACACAACACAAGTTTTATCAAAAAACTAATATTTTTGTCAAATATATGTGTGACAATTATTGGCACCCTTTTATTCAATACTTTGTGCAACCTCCCTTTGCCAAGATAACAGCTTTGGGTCTTCTCCTATAATGCCTAATGAGGTTGGAGAACACATGGCAAGGGATCTGAGACTATTCCTCCATACAGAATCTCTCCAGATCCTTCAAATTCAGAGGTCTATGTTGGTGGACTCTCCTCTTCAGTTCAACCCACAAATTTTCTATGGGGTTCAGGTCAGGAGACTGGGATGGTCATGGCAGAACCTTGATTTTGTGGTCAGTGAACCATTTTTGTGTTGATTGTGATGGTTGTTTTGTATCATTGTCCTGCTGGAAGATCCAACCGCAGCCCATTTAAGCTTTCTGTCAGAGGCAGTCAGGTTTTGATTTTTTATCAGTTGGTATTTGATAGAGTGCATGATGCCATGTATCCGAACAAGGTGTCAAGGACCCTTGGCATAAAAACATATGTTTTTCACAGCCTTCTTTGCTCATATTTACCAAGGGAGCCAATATTTCTTGCCACCACTGTACATGTGCGTGTCTCAGACGGATGCGTTTGGAGCATCTCAGTGGTATTCAGCATCATAAACACTTTATTTTTAGGACGCTGTGTCAAGTTAAAAGTATCCTGTATTCTGTTGTGCTGCACCCCCCTTCCTCTTAAGTGAGTGGTTCTTATTCTGTGGCTGGGCTGCTTATGAGGTCTGTTGAGGTGCGCTGCCACCTATTTGTGCGGCTCGTAAAAAACAGATGTACTTCAAGCTTGAATTGCTTGTATGGTAGGAAAATCCATACTTTTATGACAGAATTTACATACGTGTCAGGGGGCATAATTAATTGCCTTTTTTTTATGCGTTAGTTTTTACATAATTAATCGCATTAAATAAGCACGTTAAATCGACAGCCCTAAACAGTATTTATGCATGTGTATATGGCCAAACAGTGCAACAAACATACAGTTCAATGGCACTATATGAAGTGCCAAAAAATGCATAATCTGGCATAAACAGTATAACACATTTAGGCAGTACTGCATAGATATATGAATTAATTCATGTATATGTTTTTCTTTGATACTTTCTCACTCAAATCTCTCTCCCATCCACTTCCAGGAGAATATGTTGTCATGAAAACACACTTCCACCTCAAGAGGAAGATCGGTTACTTTGTCATCCAGACGTATTTGCCATGTATCATGACAGTTATCCTGTCCCAGGTGTCCTTCTGGCTCAACAGAGAATCTGTCCCTGCCAGAACTGTGTTTGGTGAGTGCTCTAATTGATCTTTAAGTGAACTAATCAATAGGCTGTTAGTGTCACAGCAACACAGCTCCTTTTCAAAGCCTAATGAGCTGCCTTACTGTCTACTACCAGCATAGGCAGCTGTTTTCTAAGAGACTGTCCTGATGGGGTGGGGGGTTCCCCCTCGAGCATTTCAAAGCTAAAATACAGGATATTTTGACCAAAATACAGGACGTCCCGGCTTACACAGGGCAGCTGGCAAACCTAAACAGAACTGGAAACCGAAGTGCCAATCGGGTTGATTTCTGCCTATGAAATAATATAGGGGAAAATAAAAAATGTTTTTAAACTTCTGTTTTTGGATACAGCCTTCGTTTGAATTTAGATCTTAACTCAAGACTTCACTTTTATTCAAAACCTTTTACTTTCACGCAGTAGTTTTAAAGTGTTTGCGTGAATAGAGATTGTTAGTTCTTTCAGAGGAGACGTCAACAAACTGCAAAAACATAAATGCTTAATTGGACAGTGAGCACAATGGTACTCAAAGTTTTAAACTGTGCCAAGAGGGCTCTGAGTGTGAGTGTGTCTGTGTGATGTATTATGTAACACGTGTCAGAAAGGAAAAATTTTGTTCTTCTGTCAGCCTGTCAGGCTGCTCTTGTGGGAAGTCTCCTGACTGGGCACTCTGTATTCCCAAATGCTGCATCTCATGCAAACATTTAAAGGGGCATGTGAGGACTGTCTGTGTCTCAACTCTCGCAGGCTAACTGTATATATATATACAGCTCTGGAAAAAATTAAGAGCCACTGCAAAATGATCAGTTTCTCTGGATTTACTATTTATAGGAATGTGTTTGAGTAAAATGAACATTTTTTGTTATATTCTATAAACTACTGACAACATTTCTCCCAAATTCCAAATAAAAATATTGTCATTTATTTGCGGAAAATGACAACTGGTCAAAATAACAAAAAAGATGCCATGTTTTCAGACCTCAAATAATGCAAAGAAAACAAGTTTATATAAATTTTTAAACAACACAATACTAATGTTATGGCTGAAGTCATAAAACAATCTCATTAAAGGGTTAGTTCACCCAAAAATGAAAATTCTCTCATCATTTACTCACCCTCCTGACATCCCAGATGTGTACAAATGAAGATTTTTAGAAGAACATTTCAGCTCTGTAGGTCCTCAAGTTGAATGGGTGCCAAAATTTTGAAGCTCCAGAATCCACATAAAGGCAACATTCAATTATCCATATTACTCCAGTGGTTAAATCCATGTCTTCAGAAGCAATATGATAGGTGTGGGTGAGAAACAGATCAATATTTAAGTCCTTTTTTGTCATAAATTCTCCTCCCTGCCTAGTAGAGGGCGATATGTACGAAGAATGTGAATCACCAAAACTTAAATATTGATCTGTTTCTCACCCACACCTATCACGTCGCTTCAGAAGACATGGATTTAACCACTGGAGTCATATAAATTACTTTTATGCTGCCTTTATGTGGATTTTGGAGCTTCAAAATGTTGCCACCCATTCACTTGCATTGTATGGACCTACAGAGCTAAAATATTCTTCTAAAAATCTTTGTTTGTGTTCTGCAGATAAAAGAAATTCATACACAAAATTAAAAACATCAAAATTGAGCCAAATGTTTGTTCTTGCAGGCTGATCACATTGACGTGGCTACTGTGGGTCACGGTCGCAATTTCACATTTGGTATAAGGGTGAGGAAATGATTAACTTTTTGGGTGAACTAACCCTTTAAGAGGCTGAATTGATTGAAAAAATAAAACAAAAATAAAAAACAAAACACTATTAAGTAATGTGGAATAATATTTTAGTATTAATAAAAAAAAATAATAATAATTTAAAAATGGAGAGAAGCAAGTTTGTTTTAAAATATTATTATTTGAATAATAATAATAATAATAATAATAATAATAATAATGTTTTTCCACCAAATCAAAGTCTGTGTGGTTTAACCAACATGAAGGAAGCCATTTTGTTCATGTAACAAGAAAACTATAAAATAGGAAGTGATATCATAGAGATGACCCCTGCTGACCTTCATGACTGTGTGTCAAGACCAATAAGTCTCTTAAAATATCAGAGAGTTTGAAGTTTTTACAACAAGGCAAGGTTAGTTCAGGTTGTCAAATGGTAAAAACCCAAATAAAATGAGCCGTGGTGCAGTGGGCTGTGCTGTGGTGCTCAGGACATATAAGAGATGTTTGCTCATGAGGACCCAGGTTTGAGTCTAACCTGGGTCATATCCTGATCCAACTCCCCCTCTCTCTCTCAACCATGATTTGCTGTCATACTCTACTGTCCAATAAAATAAAGAAAGACCAAAAAAATTATATTCATGATTCAAAAATGCATTTGACTTATTACCAATAGAAATATGTTTCAAAACCTTTAAAATACATTTGAAAATAATGATTAGGATGAGTACACTCACATATTAAAGGTGTGAGGAACAGTGTTGGGTAAGTTACACAAAAAAGTAATTCACTACAAATTACTAATTACTTCTTAAAATAATTATCAGATTACTTTACTAAATACTTTTTGGAAAATGTATTTACACAACTAATCACTTTACTTGTAAGTTATTTTAACACTTTTAGCAATTTATTTATTTATCTATTTATTTTTTATCTTTGCTAAGCAGACTCAAAATAATATCTAAAATATAATGTAATACACTACTTTTTGACTTTGAATCAGATTACTCCCAGCACTGGTAAGAAAAATGTATTTACATGATGGTTACACTGCTACTTAGAGTCATTAAATCAAAACTTTTGTTGCAAATGGTATGAAAATGTTTGAAAACATATGAAAACAGCATTAATACAAATATTACATTAATGCTTTAGGAACTTTGTATTAAAATGTTCAAATGTGTTTTAAAGTAGATCTTTAAAAGATTTTTCCTGGACTTATTTGTCTTTGACCTCTTGATTAATAACAGTGAACTACATCAGTTGTTTTCATAGGCGTCATTTACGGATGGGACGGGTGGGACATGTCCTTACCACTTATTGCCTTCGCCAATTTTGTCCCCACCACTTTTTGAAATAGCTTTCATCAAGTAAGTATCTAGTGCAGACAAAACATCTCTAGTTCTTGAACAGGAGTTTTCATTTCATTTGTGTGTGATCCAGCACTGGATTTTGATATTTTTAATGTTATCATGAGTGTTCGTTGCGGCTGTTACCAGAGGCGTTAAGTGGCAGCTAGCGGTGATGTTTTCTTGTGTATGCACTCTGCTTGCTCCGTGCCTCACTCTCCTTTGCTAGTTAAATCACAAAGCAAAATGCAAACAGATGTGTTCCTGCTCATGAGATACTGTATGTCCACTGATGTATGGATGCAATCTTCATTTAATAAAATAAAAAGTAATTTTATGGCAGACTAGAACCCAGAACTTCTTGTCCTAGAGGCAAAAACTTTACCATGAGACCTGAATTTATGCTCATCAGTGGATTTATTCACTGACTAACACAATCTCAACAGATCAAGTTATCAAATTAATTATGACATATTTACTTTAGCGCTTGAATTGGTCATAAAGAATGACTAATTATCAAAACAGTAAAAGATTATTTGACATTATGTGCATTGTAACCTTTGTAATAACTTTGTGATGTCAACACCCTCCACCCATGTCCCCATCACTTTTTAAACAAAGTGACACCCATGGTTGTATGTAACCTTGTATAATCAAAAGTTGACAAATTTATAGGACACATTAATAAAGAAGAAGACCTACATAAAAAAAATTAATCCTAAGAAGTAATCTTGCTGCATGCAAGGCAGTGAAATAAAAGGATTCTCTTCAACTCTCTTACACATATTGCAGCCAAATGACTCCATATCCTCACAGATTTGACACTGAAAAGATTCACACTGTATTTGATGATTAATGCACAACGGTGTAAATCTCTGTGATGGCATGCTGTGGACAAAATATATCACAACACACTGACAATCAGCCCTGCAGTGCCATAACTTGATCATATAACAAGGCAATTCGATTTTTGTGTGCAGAATTGAGTTATGTCACAAGAGTATGATGTTATAGGAAACTGATGTCCAGTATTACGGGTCTATTGGAGGAGCTATATCAATGAAGCACAGGGTTATATATCGTGCTGAAGTATAACTCCAAAGAGCTGGGCTTTTGGAGGACGTTAAACCAGTAAGAAGCCTTATATTGTGACTGTAAACATCTCAATAGCAGCGATAACATTGTTGAGTCAAACAATAGAATTCAATCAGTGGAGAGAGAAATGGGTAAATGACTTGAGACACAGCCAGAACTCGAATAAGAACAGAAACAACTGCTAAAAATGGCCTTTCATCATACATTTAATGAAATACAGATTCAGGACATACTATATGCTATTATTATTATTATTATTATTATTAAAAGAAGTAAATACATTTCTTAATGAGATCCTCATCAACAATTTTCAAGATTTACCTGTCACAGATTCGACAGTATTATCCTTATTTTAGAATCCTTTCAGAGGTGTGGAGAAAGTGTCAAAATATTTAGACCCTATTAATAAAATCAATACCAAAATAATATATATATATATATATATAAGACTGTTAATAAAGTAATCCATAAGACTCCAGTGGTTTAATCAATGTCTTCTGAAGTGATCCAGTTGGTTTTGGGTGAGAACAGACCAAAATAAATCGTCTTTTTCACTGTACATCTTGCCATTGCAGTCTCTAGGCACGATCATGATTTCAAGATTGATTACACTTCCTAGTGCTTGATGCATGTACAGAGTGCTAGATGGTACTATAGGAAGTGTAATCGAGCTTGAAATCATGACCGCCAAGGAGACTGCTGATGTCAAGTTTTATAGTGAAAAAGGAGTTATATTTAGGTCTGTTTTCACCCAAAACTGACTGGATCTCTTCAAAAGACATTGATTAAATTACTTAAGTTTTATGGATTATGTTTATGCTGATTTGATCTGCTTTTTGGAGCTTCAAAGTTTTGGTCACCATTCACTTGCATTGAATGGACCAACAGAGCTGAGGTATATGAACTAACCTTTTAAAACTTACTGCTACATAACAGAATCTTATAGAATTAGCCCCTAGCATAAACATATAAACAACATATTTAAATTTCACTTGAATGTTGAGGAAATAACATAATTTAAATGTTTATATGTAAAACATATTTAAATGCCCTTAATAACAAATAAAACCAGCATGCATACAAAGATGACAAATAATGTATGACTCTTATTGTTTAAAATGAAGTTTAAATACAAATGTGAATGATCAATATTTTTCTTTTCTTTTCTAATCATGATCTCAACAGATCTCTTTAACCTAACAGTGTTACAAAACACATCAGAGAGTTTATTTAATTTGTGTTGAAGTGCCATTACTCTCTGTTTTTTAATGTGTCTCCTTCCCTGTTGAGTGTGTCAGGGAAAACATTGTTAAAAGATATAAATTGTCTTTAGAAAGAGATAATACTTACTTATATGAAACTAAATTGAGTGTGGAAGTTCTAGATAACTGTGTTATATCTTTACTAATGTAATTAGAGCTTTACCATGGGGAACATCTGTACAAGACTAGTAAAATCACTGTGACTATCAGCCCATCCTGTCACATTTTAGATTTGAAGCCTTTGTTGAGTTTATTATTTAAAAAAAATCTATGGAATTACTGTAAATAAAATACAGCATAAATCACATTTACACATTTTAGTTGAAAGTGTAAATACATACAGTAATTTGGTGTTTCTCAATTATTATTCATATCTTCATATAGCTGGAGAATAGTAATGCAGTCATATATATGTACTACAATTTCAGTTTCATGACCATGCCTCTTAGAATGTTTCCGGTTTCTGAAATTACTAGACAAGTCATCTTTGCAGCTCGTTTCCTACCGTAAAAATGGTCTTTTCCCCACTCATCTTAAAAGATCTGATCCCTTAACGTTCACAAGACAACACTTCTTATTGTAGAATGTTTGGCAGTTGTTCTTAACAGTGACATTAGCAATGATAATGCAATGTGCACACCAATTTCTGCAAATACAGTGCAAACCAGATACAGCGTACATATTTTACTGCTATCCAGATGCTCATTATGAACATTACAGATGCTTTCTCTGAGGAAACATGGTCACAAACAGGAAAACAAGCTCTGGGTGGTTCTTTACACTTCACATATCACAAGTAGGTCAGGATTAATTATCCCTGAATTGAATTGGTGACAAGAGTATGCTAATGAATGGTTAAAACATGTATGGAAAAGTAGAGCAGAGTATAAATCATGAAGAAAGATGCTGGAACAGCCAGCAGAGGGTATAAATAGTGTGGCAATAGAAGTCATTGATTTAGTAACCAGTGACTATTTAAGAGCATACGTGTAATTTATTATACATTTTCACCTTATTAATGGGCATGAGCATTGAATAAAATCCATATTTGCTGTGTTGTGTTACACGGGACATTTTAATTCAGACAAGCATTGATCTTGTCTAAAAACACATCTAAAGTAGTTTAAATACAACATTTAATTTAACTTTGCTTGAATCTGCTTACAGATAAGTAAAAACAAAAAAAAAAGTATTTGGACTCTTTAGCCACATTTAAAAATGCATGAATGTCTTTGCATTAGATAACAAAATTTCAAACCAAGTAAGATTTACTTGAAGGGATATCTGTAACAGCATTTTCACTAGAATTTCACAATGATCTAGTTGAAAGTAGTTGACTGCCCAGTTTCACATATCAGCAATGTACTAGTACTAACTAGTATTAATTGTCATTTTTTATATCAATCATTACATTTTACAAATATGAATGAATTGCAACTAGTGAAATGCTTATTTTTTTATATCTGTAGATGCATTTCAACATGTTAGATTTTATATTTCTGATTTCTGGAAATGGATTTCAGAAATTAATAAATGGAAGAGTAATTAAAGATATTTTTAAGCCTTAAAGATTTGGCTTTCTTACTAGTTGCAATGCCTTTACAGATATTAATTAATATTGCCACTAATGAAAACCAAATTACCGATATAAAAAATGACCAGTTTTAATAGATGTAATTCAATTGTTGATATCTGGAATGGACAATTGGACTAGTAACAATGTAATTATTGAAATGAAAAATTATCATTTTTACAAATTAGAAGTACATCGCTGATATGTAAAAGTGTAATTTCAACTAGTACACATTTAATTGTAGATATCTGTAATTGCGTTTTGGACAGGAGGGAATAACAGATAAGTCTTGCAATACTAATGCCAGTTTCAGATGTGGTGCACTCTTCACATATCAGTAAATATGTATTTTTATATCAGAGTAATGCATAAGGAGATCGCTGAATATGACTTTTTTATTTAATGAAAGAAAAATGGGGTTTGATATTTACTATTTAATACCTGAGCTTTTATTACACTGGATCTTGTTTTGTATTTCATTGTGCAGATTTTAGATTTAGATTGATAGCGTGACTTTGAACTTTGGAACATCTGATTTATTCATTTCCTGCTGACCACGTAACATAACTAATGTCTGTACTATAAAGATGCTCATTAATATCTCATTGCTGTGGTGTGCTGTGTCGGACATAAATTGGACCTCTCTCACATGGTAAATTGACATTACATTTTACTTTTACATTAAATGTAAAGTAAATGGGATGCTAGAGGGAGTAATCTAGCCGCTGTCCACAGCGCAGGCAAGTGTTCCACCATCTAATGAAAATTTAATGCACAGGCTGCCAGTGAAATGGCAACTTATGCTTTACGTGTCTAATCAATTTTACAGTGTCCATTCACATTGATGGTGATGTGGTGCCATATGGAACAAATATGCATGCTGGTTGATCATCAGCAATAGACTGCAAAATCTGCCAATTTCCTTTTAGATAGATATTGCATATCTATATTATATTGCATCAGCAACCTTGTTCGAGACTAGTCTTGCTTCTGAATGTTGGCATGAAGTCCACTTTGCAGATTATTCTGGCCTAGATCTGTCTACTTAGACAGGAAGAGACGTAATTTTATTATTTTTATGTGCCAATTATGGATGGTAAATAGGCGATACCACAATGGGCAAACTCATTAGAGCTTGCGATTTTCCCAACTGATTGTGCAGTATGCACCAGTCTTTCAGCGAACGGACTGTCCATGGGTGTGCCATCTCATGTTTAGACTAGATCAAGACATACTTGCTTAATTCAAACACTTTTCAAACACTTTCTCACTTGCAGGAGTGACCACTGTTCTGACGATGACCACCCTGAGTATCAGTGCCAGAAACTCTCTTCCCAAGGTGGCCTATGCCACAGCTATGGACTGGTTCATTGCTGTCTGCTACGCCTTCGTCTTTTCTGCTCTCATTGAGTTTGCCACGGTGAACTACTTCACAAAGAGGGGTTATGCCTGGGATGGAAAAAGTGTAGTGCCAGAAAAGGTAAAGTCATTTTACATCACCAAAAAAACTTTGAAAAACCTTTGGCCCAATAATGATTGATACAAATATTAAAAGAAAGGTTAGTTCACCCAAAATAAAAAATAAATTTGCTATCATTTACTCGACGTTATGTCATCCTAATCTTTATGATTAACCTGGTCTCAGAATCTCGTTACCATACCTACATGTTTGCAAAATGATGTTTATGTGGCTAGTATGTGTCGCTGGTGAAATGAACACTAGTGCTACAACAACAAGGACTTTTATTAATTTTCATTAAATTTAATATTTTCATATATTTCATATTTTCACTTGCATTGCACAGGAGCACAAGAGACACTTGAGTTGAAAGTTAAATAGAAACTCCACAAAATGACGTGCTTGCTTCAGTAATTGTGTTTTTCATTTCACATTTGTTTTTTATGACACTGTCGGTTAGTTTTAGGGTTGAGGTTTTTGGTAGGGAGTTTTTTTTTTTTTTATGATTTAAAACACAATCTAACATTGATTTTCTGTAATCTTATGACACAGTTGTCATGCAGTGTGTTTGAATGTTTTAAAATGAATGCAAACGATTTGAGAGCTATGGCAGAAAGGAAGAATTTTCAGACTGGTCTCACTGTGAATTCGGCGACAGTATGTAGAATGTTTTTCAGCTAAAATCGGTCTGTGCTTACAGAAATTCAAATCACTGCCCCCAGTGGTCAAAGGTGGAAGTGTTGTTGAATGTATGGGCATGTTTGATCTCCAGTTTCCAGGTGAATTGTCCACAGAGGGGCAACAAAATTGAGTGAAAGCGAGTTGTTTTTAGGTGTAAATGATGTTATTCAGTCAACAAGAATGCATATTTTATTGGCCATATGCCTTGACCCAAACCCCAAAGCGTGCTTGTGAGTCTGAGGTCGACGTCAGGGTACTGGAAAATTGGGTAGGAACATGTTGACATGTCTGGGGTTTGGGTTAAGGCATATCACAACCTCTCAAATTGTTTACATTCAATTCAAACACATTGCGTCACAATTGTGTGATCCTGTGTGATTATGTTGGATTTTTAGCAAGTAATAACTTTCATTTTGGCCTGTTCCTCACACAAATCCATTGAATGGCATCCGAATACCTAAAATTAGCATAAGTCAATTGCACTTTCGAACCTGGAAAGTAAATATTGCCATTCACTTTTATTTTCAAGAGCTGTGAAAACTTCTCCTTTTGTGTTCAGTGGAAAACAAAAAGAATATCTTGTGCATTTGAAACGACATAAGGTGTAAATTATAAAGAGTATACATTTTGGGTGAACTATTCCTTAAGCTGGTAAGAATTATTGAGAAGAATCATGATTATTGGTCTATAATACAGTCTATCCCAATGTAAGTTGGTTAACAGCAGTATTCTGCTTTAGCGGCAGTTGATGACACTTCTTGTTGACCTCCTTTGCAGCAAAAGAAGAAGAAGGAGTCTTTACTGAAAAAGAACAACACCTACACTGCTGCAACAGCAACAGCTTTTGCTCCCAACATTGCCAGAGACCCTGGTTTGGCAACTATTGCTAAAAGTGCCCCTCCTCCCCCAACCGAGCCCAAGGAAGAGCCCAAACCCAAGCCGCCCGAGGCAAAGAAAACCTTCAACAGCGTGAGCAAGATCGATCGGATTGCCAGAATAGCCTTCCCGCTCCTCTTCGGAACCTTTAACCTGGTGTACTGGGCCACTTACTTGAATAAGAAACCCAAACTACAGGGCGCCCTACAACCCCACTAATTCTTCTCCTTTTGCTTTACTTTATCGTTCGTTTTTCTTATATTTCTTTACAACAAAAAACAACAAAAAAGTGAAAACAAACTATTTGTCTCGAATTTGTTTCAAAGATAGTCAAGTTCCCACTTTCAAGTTTGTGTCAACATATGTAACATATCTTCCTATATGAAAAAGAGATGGTCTGCATTATGTACATACCACTGCATTGAAAGGGAACTCTATATACACACAGACACAGTAGGGTGAATTCACTAAACAGTTGCACAACTTTTCCACACAGTATTTCAGTGCAAAAACCTGCGTCTTTTTCACTAACCACAGCAATCCAGTATAACCAGGCACTAAATTTGCAGTATTTATGTCACTGTTATTCTTTTCAGTGCAAATGCGTCTTCTTTCTATGTAAATTAGGCTTATTATTGATATTGACAATTTATTCACAAAAAAAAAATCAGTGCCATTGCACTATTACCACTCACTGAAAGCAGGACGTAAATGTAATTTTATTCAAAAGAGACGTTTGTGCACCAATTTTGTAACACTTTACATTTAAGGAATATTTTGGTTTCAATACAAGTTAAGCTGTAGTGAGTGGGGTAGAAATGTTAAAGGTGCAATCAGTAATTTTTTCCCCATTAAAAAAGTTTTACTCCTAAAGAAATGAATAGCAATTTAGAAACATATGCATAAAATCATGAACACACATGAGATGAGAACTCCAGTCATATCAGTAACCTCATAAAAGCTGTTTTATTCTACATGGGGCGGGGGCGCCCTCATGGGTGCTGCCATTTTAGAATCACATGATCAGCTGAATACTACTCGCTTTATCTCAGTAACTGTCTTGTTATTGGACACTTTCACTCTTGGATTAAATTAGTCATGGCTGATTGTGAATAGTGAATTTCTACAATGGCATCTGTAACTGAAAACTATTGATTTTGAATGATGCTGCATCCACACCACTAGGTGTCACTGTAAGTCCAATATGACACAAACAAAAAGTTTCTGAGTATGCCTTTACAGCTCAAATAACACACAATTTTTAACAGAAGAACTAATTGAAGTGTTTTTACAAGCGTAAAGTTGTTTAAATAATCATTTACTGTCATTTTAGGGTTTAAAGGTTTATGGAGTTACATCATCATGGCAACAAACTGTAAAACTGAACATAACTTCAGATAGTAAAAGTAGTAAGCAATTTTGTCCCACTAAAATTATGTTAACACACATTATTTCCATCTTGTGGCTATACTTTGAAATCATTGACTATTTAGTGTATTCAGATTGGCCACATTCACCATTGTAAGTACCTCTCCATAACCCAGATTATTGCTTTTTGTAAAGAAAAGGAGGAACTAGCTGAAATTAATTTTTTGTGGTAATCAACATTATACCACAAATGTGATTGAGCTGAACTTGTAATGAACCTGGAATATTCCATTCTTGGATTGTACCCTTTATTAAGGTTAATGAAGTGGTTTATTAATGATGCAAAGTGCAGACCAGCACACTTAAGGCATTTTAAAGAGTTGACAGTGGTGGAGTGATGCTGTATAGTCCCAGTAAAGTATGGCAGATTGCAGTAGTCTGCTGCATTCTACACAATATAGCGCTCAGAACCGGCCTGCAAGATGGGCAGCTGCAATGTGCAAATTGAGTTTAGCACAGATTTTTCAGCCTAAAACATCACAGACAACCAAACAGCGCAATCAGTTCATTCTTAGTGAATTCTCCCAGCTGAATCATACTCGAGAAACTGCTATTCTGCTAACACACATAGTAAAATGTTTTGCATTACATTAGCATTGTACATGGAACAAGTTTGCATGGATGAAGCTTTTCTGTTTCAGCTTGATTTGGACAATGCTACCTACAACCAAGGTCATGTTTCTCCATTCTAGTCTAGTTTTCTGGATCTTAAATTATATACAGTATTATATTGATATGCTAATAGGGTTTCATTAAAAGCAATAAAACATGTCTCAGTGGAGGAAAAAAAAAAACATTCATTTACTCATGGATATATAAAAAAAAGAGAAATTAAAAACGATCAAAGTGTATATCATAAAGCATACTATTTATTTAGTTGTCATGTAAATATTACAAAGTGTTAGAGATGTGAATATTAATTTTGAGCTTTGCTAAATGTAACTACAAGGTACAAACTCAGTGCTTGACATAGAGAGAGTGTGTTTTGTTTCAAGTTGTATGGAACAATAGGGAGATTCGGGTATAGGTATATATACAGTACATGTATGATTTATTTATTTTTATTTTTTTGATCCACTAGAAACTATAAACTTTTGGTGATTAAACGTGCAGATGTACATAAAATAAAAAACACACATTTGGACACTTCACAGACATTTTCAAGAATGGACTACAGTAGATACTTAGAAAGAATGTAAACTAACGTCTTGATGTTGGAATGCAATTTTATATTTAGCATTAAATAACTCTTTATTCTGTATTTTGGTTAATGGTTTTTGTGACAGATATTATGGTTGGCGCACAATGCATATAAAGAATACTGGCACTAGAGTTATGTTTTATGTGCTGCTTTTTGCTAGCATCACATTTGGTTAAAGGAATTGCTCAGCCAAAAAATGAAAATTCTGTCATCATTTACTGACCCTTCCGTATGACTTTATTTCTTCGGTGGAACACAAAAAGATATTTTGAAGATTGTGCTGGTAGCTCTTGCCCTTGTAATTCTGAGGCATATGATAGCGTTTAAAAGAGTGCAATTTAAGCTGTTGAACCAAATTAATTTTATTCAACGGCAATTTAAGCCAACCAGTTGAACCAAATCCCTGTAAATGTTCCCCTCCATTGGGCTGTTAACCAGTACAATTCATTAAATAATCATTCTGAGGTGTGTTTCCTGTACAACGACGTAACTCACTGCTTAAACATCATAGAACGATGCATCGTTGGAGAAATGATCTAGCTAGTCACGACTGTTTCCCAAAACCATAGTAACTATGTCGCACATCCATTGTTTGAACCACGTTGGTTCAACAATATATAGGTGTCAATATGATGTTAAACAGAGGGTGGAGTAATAAGTTGCATGGATATTAAATTATAAAAGCTCATTTACACGTACACCAGCCTTTTAATGTGAGAAAGCTGCAGAAAACACCAAAGCGGCATGCACAGTGTAATGCGTCAGATACATTGCACTCCAATAATGGGGTTTCCCTCTATATCAAACTTTAGGGTTCCCCCGACGCACTTTAGCACATACTGTATGCACATGCACACTCTTCAAAACAAATAAACAACACTTATGCTTTAAAATAAACACATAAAATCCATGTTCTCCAACAGAAACTGTGTTTGATAAAACGCTTTCTCGTAACAGCCTTTAATCCCTTAAACAGCTGCACTCACATTTATGTGATGTTTCAGAAGTCGTTTTCTTAAATGCATGTAAACGTGGTCAAAGTACTGACAGAATGAAAGAGATATATGGAATGAAAGATATAGAAGCCTCAGCAAAGTCAAATGATGTCCACACTAGAGGTCTGCACGGGCCTTAAAATGAAACCTGAACCCGACCCGTACCCGAGACCATGTGGCCCGACCCTACCCAGCCTGAATGATACCATCAGATTTTAAGGCCGACCCGAACCCGAAATTGCTTACTATCTAATTTCTTCTCCTAGCAAGTAGTTGCAATAGGCTGCATTTTATGTAAGCATAAAGGCAACATTAGTAACAGTACTGAAACAGTAAAAATACACAGTTTTAACAAGGCACAGCAGCTCCTCAGTACACTAGAGCAGAAGGAGAAAAAAGCATTGCCTTACCGTTTATGTGCTGAAACTTCACTTGGTGCAGAACAATCTGGAATAATATGAAACACTGCAACAGTCCCCTCTATGCAGCCTGAACTTGTTTAGAATGTTGAATCTTTGTGACAACTGTGCTGAAGGCAATCTAGTTGCAACGCAAAGAATGAAACAGAGTGCAGGTGTCTCAACATACGTTTTTGACAATTTGAAGTTCTTTTTAACTTGACATGGTGTTTAAAATATGCCGGTCCTGCACGAGACACTGAAGAAAAAGTGAGACGCAGTGCAAATGTCAAAGACATTCATCCAGCATGTGTTTAAACAATCGGAAAACAGAACAGACACGTGCAAAAACATGTTCGGAGTGAATGGCCCCTAACTCGTCCATTCGCACGTGTCTGTGAGTGAGAGCGCGTGCGCAAAACAAGTTCAGTAAGCCTGTTTATTTTTTCATTAATTACAAACCCCAACCTGAAGTCCTAGTTGAAAAACTGACCTGAACCCAGCCCAAAACCCGTCGGGTTCTCGGGTCACATTGGGCCCGAGTTGGGTTGCAGACCTCTAGTCCACACTGCAAACTAACAAGGAGCTATGTTTCTAACCACAGGTAAAGAGTTGTAGTTCCAACCACACAACTTTGCTATGCTGTTTGCAAATATTCGTTGGATGAACTATTTTGATAAAGATGAAATTTGCTACCATAGATTCATGAATGAGCTTCTCCATGCTATGACTATCTCAAGATCGCACCAAGAGGAGTTAGGATGGATGTCAACATTTTCAGTAAATAACGTCTTCAATTTTCATCTGTTTGAAACACAAAGCAATCAAGTGGCTTCATAAGACTCGAATATTGTGCATAAATCACATAAACCATTTTTAAAATACCTTAAAGTGACTTAACATCCTTTTTGAAGCTTAAAAGCTTCAGTTCCCGTTCATTGTAATTACATGGGAAGGAGTGACCAGCATAGTCTTCAAAATGTATCTTTTTGTGTTCCACTTTAGAAAGTGATACAGGTTTGGATGACATGAAAGCGAGCAAATTATTTTTATTTTAGGGTGAACTATTCCTTTAAGCAAGTCATGACCATTCAAGAGTAGTGCCTTTTCTATATTTGCAATTTGAAATTCTTCCATAGAAGGCACTCTCATCTCAGATATTTGTTTGTTGGATTTATCTGGGCAACCTTTTCAAAAACATCACTCAGAAAGTACCAGCCACACTGCCTTTGTCTCACATGCCATTAGAAAGTAAGCCTATCCCATTCCAGACATGTTTGTAAATGCTTGTTGATGACAACTAATGGAATATGCGTCTAGATATCAGTCATTTTCTACTACACATAAATATATCTTGTACTGCTAAAACAATGCCAAATTCCTTTATGTTTGAGGCGTGATGTAATTTGCTCTTCAAACACCTATTGAAAAGAAACCAAACTTTCCTCTCTAATTTTTGGACTCTGAGAGACAGAGTTTCCTCTTATTCATGCATTACTTTGATGTAGCAATATAGACTAGTAAGGGCTTTTATGTGATCGAAACAATAAGGCTCACCATTATGGTCAATCTGAGTTGCTTTTCTTGGTATCTTTCTGTATGCATACATGTACAAAGCTCCTGGCATTGTGTTTCAGATTGTGTTTTTTTTTTATTTTTTTTTTTTAGTGATGAATACATATCCACAAATTTTGGAAATGGGTGTCTTTGGGGTCTGCCATTGGACAAGGACATTTCTGGTGGAACATCTGGACAATGCAGCTAAATGTCATTTAACCCTTTTTATTTGATTCTTTAAAATACTTTTTTGATAGCATCTAGGAATTTGCTGAGTTTGGGCTCACGTGACAAAAGGTGTACTCTGGGATATGTGTGAATAACAGTATGCAAATGCACAGTAATGAGACTGCCAAACTTTTGTCAATGAGGTACAATTATGAGTTCATTGAGATCTCAATATCTTGTATTGATGTTTAAAATGTTGAAAAATTAGAAGTGTATAATATATATATATATATATATATATATATATATATATATATATATATATATATATATATATATATATGTATATATATATATATATATATACATACATACACACACACACACACACACACACACACACGTAGATACTGCATATATACATGTTCCATGACACTTGTTCTAAAGATGTTACACTTTATTTGTACCAACCTCTTGAAATGCATTTTGCACATTTTAGGCATATTTGTCATTTATGTAGTCAGCTTTGTGCTATGCAATGACAGCTTTGAACCATATAAATTAGCTTTTCACTCCACATCAATGTCTTTAACATTTTCAACATTGTAAAAAGCTCAAGTCATTTATGAATCATGCACCCTACTTAGCTGTGGCTCTTTCGTCATTCAGAAAAGGATGGAGAAAAAAATTATTAAGGAATGATGGTTCGGATATGAGATATTACATTTTAGTGAAATGGCAATATGGCAATAACATGAAAAAAAAAAAAAGTTGGCCTATTAAATAATTTTATTTCTACAACAACTAACTGGAATATTCAGATTTTTTTATGCATTTAATATATGTTAACAAATTAGTAAACCATTTAGGATTTTTTTTATTTTATTTTTTAATTAATTTTATTATTATTATTATGGGCAATTATAGCACTTCATATGCATTCCAGATTGTAATGTGGCTCGCATTGCATTGGAAAAATTAAATACGATTAATTTCAAAGCTAAAATTATGCTTGGCAAGATTTAAAGTACCAACAAACTTTAAAGGAGGAACATATGCTAACACGGACACAGACACAAACAGACTTGCACACAAGATCAGGGTTTGAGTATGATTTCTGCTGTACTGTATACACTGGGAGATGGCTATCCTCCTTGTAAATGTTTGCTTTCTTAATGTTATTGCCCTGTAGGATTTTATTATTTTCACTGGTCATAAAATAAAATTTAATTAAATTGAATCATAAACTTTTATCCATGTTTTGTCATTTGTTTATGTTGTTGCAATGCTTCTCATCATCTTATATACATTTATATGCTGTTGAATGTACAAAAAAAATAAAAAAAATAAAATAAAATAAAATAAAATAAAATAAAATAGCTGCCTTTGCTCACTGTAAGTTAAACAGAATTGTGTCAATAACAACAAAAACCTAAATGCAAGCAATCATTTAGAGAACCCATGAAATCAAAGTAAAAGTTTTGCAGCTTTTAGTTGATATCTGTTAGATTTAAGGTCATCAATATGCTAGTGTACTACTAAAAGTTGACAAAACAAATTTTTGCAGATACAGTATAAACATTTAAAATGTATTTATTAATCTTACATACAAGCGTATACAAATCTTTGTCCAATTCAAAACTCTCTAGAATGAGAATGCCCTTACCCCTAATACCACCTGACACACATTTGAAACTCAAGATTCATCACTTTGACATAACCTAAAGACCAGTGGTGTAAAGTATTTGAGTAAATGTACTTCGTTACTATACTTAAGTATCTTTTTGGTAACTTTGTACTTTGAGTATCAATGATATTAGCAACTTTCACTCACTACTCATCTACATTTAAAACTACTTTTTATTCCAATATATTTCAGTTGACAATTATCTTTACTCATTACATTTTGCATGGTCATGTCTAGAAGGGATCTCTCCCTCGTCAATCTCGTGGGATTCTTACACAGCATTAATTTGAAGTCGCACAGCAACAAGAAGCGCTCGTAAAGGATTATTTTAAATTGCCTGTTTTGATGAATAGTCATTCTTGATGACCAATTCAAGCTCTAAAATAAATATTTAACAAATTTGATAATATTCAGCTCTACATCTGCTACTGTCGGTCATGAGATATTGTTGGTCAGTGGAGAAGTACATCAATTAGTTCTTTTAATAAGCATCTGACTGGGTGGTCTAGTGGTAACTAGTTTGCCCCTTGCATTAGAGGCTCTGGATTCTAGTTCACCCATATGGAACTTTACATTTTAATAAAACAAAGATTGCATCCGCACCTCTGTGGACTTATATCTTGAGTGGGGAGCGTTTGCACTTTTCTTTGCGATTCGACTGGAAAGGAGCGCGAGTTGCACAGCTTGTAGCAACGAGGAATGCTCGCTGCCCATTCTCGTTTACCCAAGAACGTCACTGCGGCACATATGCTGCCATCTTCTTATTACTGTATAATTAACACATATGCTGTTTTTAAAATTAAAAGCAGTTCATGAGCATGCCGTAATTTTACCCGGATCAAAACTTTCACTAACTCTTTGACCTTTAACGTGACCAAATCATTGCGAGGAAATCAACCTTATATTAATTGTATTTATTATTATATAGTATTAAAGAAAAATATTAAGAGTGGAGACAGGTAACAGGATGGGGAAAACTGGGTCAAAAGGCAGATTTGAATCCAGGTTGTCCGCATGGAAAAAACACATCCATACCATTCTTACAAACTGAGCCATTGCAGTGACTCACAAAGATGCAGTTTGTCTTTAATTTCTTTGTTTTCACCAGACTATTTGAGCGCAATTATCTAGACTGTGTGGCAGGTATGTACAAATAGTGTAATAGTCACTCTGTAATAATAGTAATAATGTTATATTATTGATATTTTTGATGTTTTTAATGCTCTCTATCATTAATACGCTGAGGCGAGCGGAAAAAGCACCATAGCATCATAATAGAATGCGCATGCGCAAGATTGACAAGGGAGGGATCCCTTCTAGACATGACCCATTTTGCATGGTATGCTAACTTCTTCTGAAGTGGCTTGTTTCTGAAACAGAAGAGGCAATATCACCATCTGCAGGGTCTTGAAGGTACTGAAGGTGCAAGATTTGTGCGCTCTTGCCATAATGTGCCAAGACTTGTCTACATGGCGGCTACTCCATGCAAATGTGAGTGCAGTAGCAGCTAGTTGGCGAATCTCTCAGCCAGTCCAGCAGCAGGTGTTTTATATGGCAGATGAGGACATGGCTGCAGCCAGCGACGAGGCCGAAGCCAGCACTGATGACCATCCCTGGAATTATTTAAAAGAAATGTTTTCATTTGTTAGTGCACAGAATGACTCCTACAGGATGAAGTTTCTACTATGAAATAAGTGCCTTCAAGAATTCAACGTCAAATTTGAAGAAGCACACTGAGGTAAGTGGTAATTTAATGTTACTTTAATGTAAAGTTAGCTAGAGAGCTATGAATGTAGGCTATATCTGACAATACAACGTTATGTTAGCTTACTGCTTGTCAGCTGCTAACTATGCTTATGTTGGTCAATGTGATTATAATACATCATCAACATGACTTAATTCCTTCATTTAGGCTAATATTATGTGATTCTAGTGGTAGCGAACTTGAGTTGTGAGAAGGATGGAAGGCTTGACCAACGCTTTTATTGTAGCCAACGTTCTCTTAGCACACGTTAAAACACAAACGAATGCACATAGGCTACACCCCGGTGACCAGACATTCCCGACATGTCCATTATTACCTGCTCTAAGTTCTCAAAGGCAAAGATCATTATCGCCATCAACACTATAACATTACAAGTTACTACAGCTACTGATTTGGCAAAACATGATTGCCAATGCAACATGACATGGTTATAGTTTAGTTTAAAACTCACAATACAAAGTGAATGTACCCTACTCCACTGAATATTTTAGCCTTACTTTCACAGTCAGATAGCTGGATTGGGCAGTCTAATCCATTTGAATGGTGCACATTGGAAAGGTCTTCTTACAGATTATAAATGGTGCATCAGGTGCATTTAGCTATGAGTTTGTGATGACATATTTATCATTGAATTTCATTTAAATTAGAAACATTCAAAAATAGGGGGAAACATAACATTGTTGCTCTGTTTCTTTTTAATACAGAGAAAACAGAGGAAGAATGTGAACAAAAATATGGAGTCCATCACCAAACAACTCAAAATTGGAGAGACAAAGACCATTTCTCAAGCAACCATTGACAAAGCTGTACTACTATTCATTGTATATGGTCTCTAACCTTTCAGCATGGTTGAAAAAGCAGAAATTAAGGACCTGATTCATGACTTGCAGCCTAAGTCTGCTGTGTGATCAAGACCCCCCATATGCCCCAAGATATAGGAAGTTGTAGGAGAAAAGAAGAAAAGAGTAACAGAAGCCATGAGAGGGGTGGAATACATCTGTACAACCACTGAATTCTGGAGTTCAAGAAGATGCAGCTTCATAGGTATGACGGTACACTGGATTGACCCAGTCGATCTACAATTAAAGGGGTTGCACACGTTTGATTTTCTGGCAACTGTGATACACAACATACACTCTGAATTTGAGATCCATGGAAGAGTTGTCTGTATAACAACAGACAACGGATAAAATTTTTTGAAGGCCTTCCATGTCTATAGAGATGAGAACAAAAACCACATTGTTGCAGAAGGTGCAACAGCAACCCCATCAGAGGATGAGGATGACTATGACACTCAAGATGAGGAGGAGAAAAGTGAGGAGGTTGAATATGTTGAGGTGGCTGATATTTTGGCCAAGGATGATCTTGAATTTAATTTGCCGAAGCATCAACATTGTGCTTGTCATCTTTTGAACCTCATCCCTTTGAAGATCATCCTTCTCCAAATATTGGGCCTTAGGGAACAAGTGTGGCCGGTCCACGACAGCCGCAGAGAGGGTGGAAGAGGAATGCAGTGTGCGTCATTTGTCCAAGCACCACACATTGGAACTCCTTTCTTTCAGCGGAGAGGATCCTAAAGATCATGAAGGACGAGGGAGAGGGTACTAACAGGAACCTCTGCATGGAATTCAAGATCCCCATGTGACTAATATTTTATTCTTTATTATGATCCTAAATGCAATGATGCCAAGCATTTTCTTTAAAGCTGCTATCAGAGACATTTTTATGCTTCTTACCACAAGCAAAGGTGGTAACAATTGGTATAGCATCATAAAATGTAGTAGAATGGTCATCCCAAGATGGCCATGTCAGATAAAATAATAATGAATAATAACTTTTGCTATTCATTCAAAAATGGAGTAGAAGAGACGTAACTGCAAATCAATACAAATTCATTCAAAGTGATCAACTATCTTATGATAAAACATTCCTATCCTGATGGGAGTTGAGTCACACAAGGAGTCACTGATGAGTATAAAAAGTAACCGATTATTGCAAAATATAAATGCTATTGTTTTTATCAAAAGTTTGCTCTTTCATAGGTTCACTCCTGCAGAAAAGGCCTTTCTTGGGGAATATGTCACTGCTATGGCCCCTGTCTCCAAAGCAATAAACATCTTGAAGAGAGAAACCAATGTGCACATGGGCTGGCTTGTACCAACACTCAACATCATGGTTTCCAAACTTCAGTGAGGCAAGACATCCATGGAACTCTGCAAGCCCGTGTTTGATGCAATCCTGGCAGGTGTGAACAAGCGCTTCATGGACATGCTCAAAGATCCTGAGCTGAATGTGGCTGCAATCCTGCTTCCTGCAATAAATTTAAAATTTATTGGACAACAGATGAAACCATCCTCAAACTTGTTTGTTGACATACTAATTTGCATATAAAACTAAATTAAGAGCGGTCACATACTAATTAGTACATATTTAAGATTCAAATAAAATGTATCACACTCATTTCATAATTTTAAGTTGAACATTAAGAGGGAATACTAATGAGTGTTCTAGTGTGTGTGAATTTTCATTATTTAACCCATTCTTGAATATGGCACACTACATAATTGTATGAACCACTTAGGGGAAATTTGCCAATAGTTTATACCACATTTATTAGTAATGTGTGTAACCTTTGGAACTGAAGTCCTGAGATTAGAAACAGAATAAGTACATATAAGCTCTATATTTTTAACAAAAAAAGTTGCTGTTGAATTATCTCTAAATTGTTGCAGAAATATTACTAAGTGTGTATTGTATTGTAGGTCTGGACTTAATAAAGGAAAATATGAAGGAGACCTCACAGCTCATCAGAGGAAGAGGATTTCTTCAAGACACTGAAGTCGTCCCAAAACTACTGTGTGTGCTGGTGAGGACATGGGTGTCCTGAAAACCTTCCCACCTCTGTTGAAAATGTCATTAAGGCTCAACACTCTCCTTCCTGCATCTGCTGCCAGTGAGCGATGTTTTAGCACCGCTGCCCTCATTTTCAGTCCAAGGAGAGCTAGAATGAATGCCAAGAACTTTGAGAACCTGCTTTTGTTGAAGTTGAATAAAAAGATTTCCCCCTCTGAGACTGAGGGGTACATCTAGCCACAGTAAGCTCTGACTATTTAATTTTATTCAATATTTTTTTATTTATTCGTTTTAATGAAGAGATCTTTTTGAAGGATATTCTTTTACTTATGCCCTGTTTGAGCACTTGAGCCTAACTGGGACTTGTGTCTGGTCCTGATGTCATGTTGCATTCAGAGATGTTTAAGAGACAGTTGTGTGGATCTTGATTTATTTCAATATTTAGGCATTCTATTCTATTTCTATTTGAGAAAATAAACACGTGATTGCTCTCCTCACAAATCAACTGTTTCTTGTTTTTCATTGACATGTCACTTAGGTGGTGTGAAGTGCATGTTTTGGAGAACTAGTGCATCTTTGAGCCTACATTCAATACGAGCTTAATACTTGAGTGCTGTTAAAATCAGATACTTTTAGACTTTTACTCAAGTGGTACTGGAATGGGTGACATGTAACTTGTAACAGAGTCATTTTCCCAGTAAGGTATCTCTACTTTTACTCAAGTGTGGTTTTCAGGTACTCTTTTCAACTCTGCTAAAGACTACTGGCCATTTTAAAAATGGGACAAGCCCTTGGACATGTGCCACACCAACTTCATGTTTCAATTGGAGACACAGAAAGAAAACTGTGCTGGTTAAGCCATTTCATGTGGTCTTAAAAAGCAACCTCGAATACAGATTAACAGTTGTTCAGACACCCTGAAATGACTTGTTCTATCAATATATATATGCTCAAAGCTTTGACCGGGTAGAGCATGTGTAATATCTTTGCCTGGTCCAACTCAAGGGAGGAGGAAAGTATGTTTTTAGGGTAACAACCTGAGCCCTTAACAAGGTTGAGGGTAACAACACCACTTGCGCACATATCCTTCCCTGAGCATTAAGGATGGTCTTAAAGAAGGAGACAGTCCAGGTCCAAAATCTACACAGGAGTTATTGAACAAACGGCCTGGAGGTCCCGATACATTTGACTGATGCCAAAGAGTAGCAGCACAGTCTCCAAAGAGAATAAGCTTACCACCTCTAATGGCTCAAAAGGGGAACCAGTATGTGCGTGTTAACACCAGAGCTCAGACTGGGATGGTAGCAGGCCGAAAAAGGCTCTTAGCCATCTTGTACCATGCAGAATCCTACTGAGCAGAGGAGTTGCTTATAGACAAGCCCTCAAAGATCATGAGTGGTCACTATGGCAGTGACATATACTTTGAGCGTAGATGGAGAGAGTCCTGCATCCAACTGCTTTTCTATAAAAGAAAATATCGTCTGCACAGGGCAATGCTTTGGGTCCTCACCCCAGGAGAAACCCCAATCAGCAAAATGTCACCACTTGAAGGCAAACAGCCACCTCATTGAGGGGGCCCTGGCCTGTAGAATGGTGTTTAACAATCCTCTTGTGTCAGATGAGACCTTTTCAGAGGACAGAAATGCAGTCTCTACAG
This sequence comes from Myxocyprinus asiaticus, assembly GCF_019703515.2. Taxonomy (NCBI): domain Eukaryota; kingdom Metazoa; phylum Chordata; class Actinopteri; order Cypriniformes; family Catostomidae; genus Myxocyprinus; species Myxocyprinus asiaticus. Next base: position 4,964,202 of record NC_059383.1, on the reverse strand, counting down.
CTCAGGCTAAGGTTGCCAGATCCTGCCTCAGCTTGCGAGAGCAGATCTGACCTCAAAGTAATTTCCCATGGGGGAGCATCTAGCAGCTCCACCACATCGGGAACCAGTGGCTGTAGGGCCATATGGTGCAACTAGTATCACTGTTTCCTTGTCTTCCCACATGTTGCACAATACTTAATGGGAAAATGGACTGAACGCATTAGTTGGTCATGTGAGTTGACATGGCAACTGAGTTGAGTTTAATTCATAGGAAGGAAATTTACAGACTGGGCACCAACATGATCTCAACCCTGTTTTTAGGGCTCAAGTGAAAACCTAAAACAAGGGGAAAAAAATACAAGGGTCTCACCTGAGCGCATACATGATCCACTAATGAGAGTCCAACAATAGTTCCTTTCATCTCCGCTGAACCTAATCCTGTCATGCGCGCCAACTAATCACAATCAATCTCAACTGGCACTGTGTCAGCGAGGGTTCAGCCCACGCTATATACAGCGCTCATTTTAAATGAGCAAACCACTTACTCTCAGGAGCCGATGAGGAGCGTTAGTGGGAAGAGAGGGGACCACCTTCAACAGCGAGTAACACACAGCTGTGAAAACACGGAAGTGTTTCCAAGAGTATGCTTCCTCTGCTATAGCATGCGGAAGTGTTTCCAAGAGTATGCTTCCTCTGCTATAGCACTCATGAAGAAGAGAAGATTGTCTTGCTGACCACGTGCCGATCAGAACAGTAGAAGCTTGTGTAGGGTTTCAGAGGTGACGAGAGATATACACGTGTCCGCGAAAAAGGTAAATTCTGGGGATGTGATGCTGGTGCCACCTTATATGCTTAAGTTGATGTGAGCATGGGGTGGAGCGCCAAGTGCCACCAGCCAATCAATTTGGCTTGATGGTATAAGGTTTCAAGGTGCATCCAAACAAAGAGGAGTCCCCTAGCCTCAGCTTCTGACACAGCATTGAAGTTACTGTCATGTGTATTGTGTTGATTCATGTCTTTTATTTTGAAATTCTAGTTCCTGGTTCATGTCATGTGTTTCTGTTTCCCTTGTCATGTGATTCCTGTTTTCCCTCCATGTTCTTGTGTCATGTTTTCATTGGGTTATTGTTTAATTAGCTTGTAATGAGTTCTGTTTGTTCATTGGTTTATGTTCTCCCATGTCTTGTATTTAAGCCTCATGTTTTCCATTGTGTAGTTGTGAAGTATTGAATGTGATGGTATGTGTTTGGTATGCTGTAGTCAAGTCAAGCCATAGTCAAGTCAAGCCATAGTCAAGTCAAGCCATAGTCAAGTCAAGTCTAGTTTAGTCCATGTTCATGTTTTGTTTTGTAGTTAGGGTTATTGGTTCACGTTTGTAAATAAACTGCACTTGGGTTCTTCATCTTCACGTCTTTGTCATTGCCATCATTGTCAGCAGCCAGCAACGTTACAGAATACTTGACCAACCATGGACCCAGCAGTTTTACTTCTGCGCCTACGTCAGGGGAATCGTCCCCTGGAGGATTATGTTGAGGACTTCTGCGGTCTAGCCAGCCAGGTGGACTTTAATGAGGTTGCCCTCAAAGACTGTTTTAGATTTGGTCTGAATGAGTCCATTTTATTTTTGATGCCTGGCGGTCGCAGTTCCCTCAGCCTGGCTCAATATATCGACCTCGCCCTATGGTTCATAGGTTCCCCGTTTACTGTGGGGGAGGCGGATGCCGAACCAGAGTTCCACGACATGGCCGCCGCCGAGCCAGATTTCCACGACATGGCCGCCGCCGAGCCAGAGTTCCACGACATGGCCGCCGCCGAGCCAGAGTTCCACGACATGGCCGCCGCCGAGCCAGAGTTCCACGACATGGCCGCCGCCGAGCCAGAGTTCCACGTCATGGCCGCCGCCGAGCCAGAGTTCCACGTCATGGCCGCCGCCGAGCCAGAGTTCCACGTCATGGCCGCCGCCGAGCCAGAGTTCCACGTCATGGCCACCACCGAGCCAGAGTTCCACGTCACGGCAACGCCTCAGCCTGCTCCATGCCACGTCACAGCTGTTTGTGTTTGGTACGCTGTAGTCAAGTCAAGCCATAGTCAAGTCAAGTCAAGTCAAGTCAAGTCAAGTCTAGTCTAGTTTAGTCCATGTTCATGTTTTGTTTTGTAGTTAGGGTTATTGGTTCACGTTTGTAAATAAACTGCACTTGGGTTCTTCATCTTCACGTCTTTGTCATTGCCATCATTGTCAGCAGCCAGCAACGTTACAGAATACTTGACCAACCATGGACCCAGCAGTTTTACTTCTGCGCCTACGTCAGGGGAATCGTCCCCTGGAGGACTATGTTGAGGACTTCTGCGGTCTAGCCAGCCAGGTGGACTTTAATGAGGTTGCCCTCAAAGACTGTTTTAGATTTGGTCTGAATGAGTCCATTTTATTTTTGATGCCTGGCGGTCGCAGTTCCCTCAGCCTGGCTCAATATATCGACCTCACCCTACGGTTCATAGGTTCCCCGTTTACTGTGGGGGAGGCGGATGCCGAGCCAGAGTTCCACGACATGGCCGCCGCCGAGCCAGAGTTCCACGACATGGCCGCCGCCGAGCCAGAGTTCCACGACATGGCCGCCGCCGAGCCAGAGTTCCACGTCATGGCCGCCGCCGAGCCAGAGTTCCACGTCATGGCCACCGCCGAGCCAGAGTTCCACGTCACAGCAACGCCTCAGCCTGCTCCATGCCACGTCACAGCTGTTTGTGTTTGGTACGCTGTAGTCAAGTCAAGCCATAGTCAAGTCAAGTCAAGTCAAGTCTAGTCTAGTTTAGTCCATGTTCATGTTTTGTTTTGTAGTTAGGGTTATTGGTTCACGTTTGTAAATAAACTGCACTTGGGTTCTTCATCTTCACGTCTTCGTCATTGCCATCATTGTCAGCAGCCAACAACGTTACAGTTACCTTCTTGAAAGTTAACACACTTTCCCTTCATGATACATTCATATACATTTGATCCTTAAAACTGAGACAAAAAGGTACATGTTATTTCAACTATTCATGTACAGTGTGCTCATTTTAAGTGCTTTCCTTAAAAGAAAGCAAGTATAATTTTTGTAGTGGTTATACACTGCCTGGCCCAAAAATAAGTCACATACTCTAATATTTTGTTAGACTGCCTTTAGCTTTGATTCTGGCACACATTTGTTGTGGCATTGTTTCGACAACCTTCTGCAACGTCACAACATTTATTTCCATCCAGAGCTGCATAAATGTTTGACCGAGATCTTGTATTGATGACGGGAGAATCAAACCACTCCATAAAGTCTTCTCCAGCACATCCCAAAGACTTTTAATGGGGTTAAGGTCAGGACTCTGTGGTGGCCAATTCATGTGTGAAAATGATTCCTCATGCTCCCTGAAGCACTCTTTCACAATATGAGCTTGAATTTTGGCATTGTCATCCTGGAATATGCCCGTGCCGTCAGGTAAGAAAAAATCCATTGATGGGATAATCTGGTCATTCAGTACATTCAGTTAGTCAGATTACTTAATTTTATTGCTGCATAACATTGCTGAGCCTAGACCTGACCAATTGAAGCAACCCCAGATGCTTGTAAAGTGGGCACTATGCATGACAGGTGCATTGCTTCATGTGCTTCCCTTCTTTCCCTGACATGCCCATTGCTTTGGAATAGGGTAAATCTAGACTAATCAGACCACATGACCTTTTTCCATTGCTCCACTGTCTAATCTTTATGCTACCTAGCAAATTGAAGTCATTTTTTTCTGATTAGCTTCTCTAACAAGTGGCTTTCTTGTGGCCACACAGCAGTTTAGTCCCAAAGTTCTCATCGCATTGTACGTGTGGAAATGGTCTTACTTTCACTGTTAAACATAGCTGTGAGTTCTACTGTCAATTTTTTACGATGTGACTTCAAGCATTTCATTCAAGATTTTTTCCTGCGAAGCTGATGGTTCACCACTCTCCTTCAGGTTTTAATAATGCGTTGGACAGTTCTTAACTCAGTTCCAGTGATTTCAGCAATCTCCTTAGTTGTTTTCTTTGCTTGAAGCAGGTCAATAATTTGCCCCTTCTGAAACACAGTAATATCTTTTCCACGACCACAGGATACGTCTTCCGACATGGTTAAGAAACAAGAAGCTACACACTGCATCAGTTAGGGTTAAAGAATTGTTGCCAGCTGAAACATATTAATAACTGCAATAATGATCCAGTCATAGGCTCTTAAGTATCTGCTTATTTAAATCCAAACGGCAACATTTTGGGGGGCCAGGCAGTGTATGTATGACCATTTTTACACCACTAAGGCCCATTTTCATTACTTCGCCTAGGGCCCCACATACCCAAGGAGACGGCCCTCTCTCAATGTAACATAAAAACAAAATGCACTGGTGTCTTTACATGTCAGTCAGGTGGGCAGTTAAGTAGGCAGTTTTTGGTCAGAATAAATGGCAATGTGGACTAGACCTTATGCCATTTAGTAAAAGGTCTGTATGTAAGAGGCCACATTCTGATAGACCTGTCTGTCACCCTCAACAAAGTGAATGACCATATTCTTCTGCCTACACTTTCTGAACTGGGCATCATGGAACTTAAATTTCTTGGATTGAATTCAACCTCATGAGCAGATCCTTCAAGATATCTTGGAAGGGAGAGTGTGTCTAAGTGACATCAGCTACCCGCCAGCATAGCCCAAGGCTTGGTCCTTTTCCTAGACTTCTTGCTGAATAAAACTTTTTCACAACTGGCTCGTTTGGATCATTGGTAACACTTTACAATAAGTTTGCATTTGTTAACATAAGTTAACAACATTAGTTAACATGAACTAACAATGAACAATACTTTTACAGTATTTAATAATCTTAGTTATTGTTCATTTCAACATCTATTAATACATTTTTTAAATCAAAAGTTGTATTTGTTAACATTAGTTAATGCACTATGAACTACCATGAACTAATAATGAACACTGTATTTGAGGGACTGCACAAAGTTAGCCAATCAGAATAGTGGGAGTTTACACTGAAGTCTAAAAAGGCCAGATAGCTTTAAACCAAGCTTTTAGAGGGTCAGAGACAGGGTGGAAAATGATTATATATTATTAAATTATGACTGTTTTGGTGCAAAATTATAAGTGGACATTGGGGAAGATATTAAAATTATAAAAAGAAAGAGTATGTCATGACCCGTTTAACTGTCCAGTTTTGGTGAGCCTGTGCCCACTGCAGCCTCAGCTTTCTGTTCTTGGCTGACAGAAGTGGAACCCGACATGGTCTTCTGCTGTTGTAGCCTATTCGCCTCAAGGTTCGACATGTTGTGCATTCTGAGATGCTATTCTTCTCACTACAATTGTACAGAGTGGTTATCTGAGTTACTGTAGACTTTCTGTCAGCTCGAACCAGTCTGGCCATTCTCCATTGACCTCTCTCATCAAGATGGCATTTCCGTCTGCAGAACTGCCACTCACTGGGTGTTTTTTTTTTTTTTTTTTTTGGGCACCATTCTGAGTAAACTCTAGTGACCGTTGAACATGAAAATCCCAGGAAATTAGCAGTTGCAGGTATACTCAGACCAGCCCGTCTGGCACCAATAATCATGCCACAGTCAAAATCGTTGAGATCAAATTTTTTCCCTATTCTGATGGTTGATGTGAACATTAACTGAAGCTCCTGACCTGTATCTGCATGATTTTATGCATTTCACTGCTGCCACATGATTGGCTGATTAGATAACTGCATGAATAAGTAGGTGTACATGTGTACCTAATAAAGTTGTCGGTAAGTGTATATACTGTATATATATATATATATATATATATATATATATATATATATATATATATGACAAGGTTTTTCCCTTTGGGATGGTTGAGGCAAGGTCTGTCTGTAAATCCCTTGATGTTTTCCTGGTGTAATTTCTGCAGCATCTTTCGATCAGCTCATAGCCTGAATTTCATGGTGGGTACATTTGTACAAGAAAGCAGTAGAATAGTCTCCTCAGGCTTTGATTGTGGGCTCTAATGCACTTTTGATGAGCCAGAACCAAGAATGGATGCAGTGCTCCCTCATACCTTTACCTCCATTCAGTTATAACCAAATGGTTATAACTGAATGTTATATTGACCTCTGTACAATCTCTCCAGTATTTAATGAACTGAATGACCACTTACCCAGTGAAATGGCCAATGAATATCTTTGTAATTAAGTCCAAAAAGCCATTTTAAAAGTAATATGGAGCTAAATCATTGACTGAAATATTTGAATCTGAAGTATATTAGATTTAATTATAAACATTTAACAAAGCTGGAGGTTTTGCAGTGTATTTTATAAATTTGTATTTTTGAACAGCAGATATTTTGTATTGATTTTTTTTTAGAGGTGGAATTAGGTGTAAAAATTCAGTTTATAGAATTGCAGTTTTACATTTAACAGTTTAACAAGACATTTTGAACTCCAAATACTATTATCTCACATTCAGATCTCAGAAAATCAGAACAAGTTCAAAGGTCAAGCAAAGCTGGATTATTTACTTGCACCACACAGTGGTTAGTGTGTATATTAGGAAATTAACATTGTCCAAGATTAATCAATGCTAATATTTTAATATTTACCATTTAAGCTTATGCTACCTATGACGTTAACTACAGTTCAGTCAGGACCACTCTGTTTGATTGGAATTTATTTGTACAAGCTATTGACAATAGTTTTGACAGGAAGGCTCCACTGCTGAACACATGGTATACCTTGCTGAGACTTGAACCCCAAACATAATGACGGAAAACTTTTAGTTCTAAGGGTAGTCAGGGAGTGCGGCTCCCTGATGGGACAAGGCAAAAAGGTGGCGTGCCATGATACTCGAGGATATGTCGACTCAGGTACCAGACCATGGAATAGACAGGACAGAAATCAGTATTAGTTTGTGAGACAGTTACAGAAACACCTTCCATACTCATCTGACTTGAATGTTTAGGATGAATAGAAATGGTTAGTTTTCAGTGACAATCAGCTAGTGTAATGTCTTGGGTGGGGTTGAAGCCTTAGCGCATACAGTAAATTACCCGTACCTTAGAAACCCATAGAATGCTGTGGAAGCAGTAATGGTGACTTTTGTGAAGGAGCAATAGAGAATATGCAGGCACACATTGTCAGAAAAGTGAAAAGCCCATGGACACTTGCAAAGGGAATGGTAAAAGTCCCAACGTGCACCTGAGAGGTGGGGGTGAAATGAGCCTGCAGATATATCAGGTATGGTTTGGAAACACTTCTATTAAAAGTGTTAAACTCGAACTGTGTGCACCTGTAGAGGGAAAAGAACTGTTATATGAAAATTTCTGTAAGGGAAACAAAAGGTTAGGAAATGTGGTTTGCAAACTATAAATGCATAACTTGCTTTTGTAACATTTATGGAGAATATAGCAGTAAAATGTAAATCTTGCACTTGCGCCTCTCAAGTGCATTAAACAACTCTAGCATTTAGAGAAGTTAATGAATAATTGGTTGTCTAACCCAGACCTAAACAAAATCAAATAGGGAGTCTTTAGATCAAGACCACACTGAGAATCTTATTTCAATGAGAGCACCTCACAGATCATAGAGGTATTAGGACCTTGGCCTGGGGGAGCAGACTTCCCTCTTGCCATTTAGAACACAGTTATTCTGCAGAGATTATATCGAGCTCTATGTATTGCATATTGGTCTCATTGAACCAGAGCATCTGCTCTAATTAACCATCAGGTTTTCGTGTTCTGTCATATTTATGAAATAGTGAGAACATAATGAGAAGCCACATTTATTCAAAGCTTAGTGCAATGCTGGGCTGTAACATAATGCTCACTTTACTCGCTATACTCTGGTTTGCGAGTGCTTATTGCAATCAATCAATTTATTTATAAGTACAATAAACACAAGAATAATTGACCACTGCGCTGTTCAACCACAATACGTGAGGACAGAAATGTAAACACATACAACACACAATACACTCTATGGTTAATTACAAGCCAGATCAAAGAAAAACGTCTTTAGCTTTGACTTAAATTCAACTATTGTGGAAGCAGATCTGAGGAACACAGGAAGACTCTTCCATAGCTTAGATCTAGCAACCGCAAAGGCACGGTGGCCCCTCATCTTTAGTCTAGACCTGGGAACCGTCAACAGTCTCTGATCGGATAACCTTGGACATCTAACAGGTTTATTTATACACAGTAGGTCAGAAAGATAAGAAGGTGCCATTCCATTTAAGACTTAAACAAAAGTAACATTTTAAAATCTATTTTATAACAGATTGGTAGCCAATACAGAGAAATTGAAACAGGAATAATATGTTCATATTTGCGAACATCAGTCAAAAGTCTATTGCATTCCACTCACTGAGACCTTCTTAAAACAAAACATACTAACCCTTTGGGAAGGGATAAAAGACATATGCAAATATGCCTGTAAAAAAGAGCATTAATGTGGCCAGCATACAATCCTGTAGTGAGAATGGAAAAACTCTAGACACCAGCTGAGAGCAATGCACCCCTGTATTGGGAGCTGTAAAGATGGCTGCAGGAAAATTTATATTTGGTGTTCAGATTTTCATGCTGTAACAAAATAGAATAACATAGTTCAAACTCAATACACTATTTGTAGAACATTGTCGTAAGGAACCTACTAATATTTAAGTCGAACCTCATCAGCCAAAATGTGTGCTGCTGGCCTCACACATTCGTTCATATACAGAGTGTAAATTGAGGTGGAAGAACACACACTGTGGTAAACCTGTCAGTTTTGAGATATCTGAAAACTCAAAAAAGAAAATCTGAAAACTGTCCAAAAATGTTAATAATGTTGACAAATTATAATTTTTCAACATTATTAACATTTTTGGACAGTAGACTGGATCCACAATATTCACAGTGAGTCCACTGTATTAAGCAAGGTGGGCGGAATTTTCGGTTGGCTAGCGGAATTGCGATTGGTTGCTGTTTTGTGTGTAGCCGGTCACAACTTGCTTGTGTGTCATGCGGTTATATTCTTGCTTTTTACATTTTGTAAAATGTCTCAAAAATTTCCCGGACAATGTGTGCAGATAATCAGAATCAGCTTTATTGCCAGGTATGCTTACACATTTAAGGAATTTGTCTTGGTGACAGGAGCTTCCAGTGCATAACAATACAATACAGCAACAAGACAGAGATAATAATAATAATAAAAAAATAAACAATAAATAAATAAACAATAAATAGAAATAGAATAAAAATAAAAACTGGATAGAAAATAAAGTATATATAGAATACACAATAAGACAATAACATATAACACTGTTCCTGTGCCTGGTGGTTCTGGTGCTCAGAGCTCTGAAGCGTCGGCCAGAAGGCAACAGTTCAAAAAGGTAGTGGGCAGGGTGAGTGGGGTCCAGAGTGATTTTCCAGCCTTTTCCTCACTCTGGAAGTGTACAGTTCTTGAAGAGAGGTCAGGGGGTAACCAATAATCCTCTCAGCAGTCTGAATTGTCTTTTGTAGTCTTCTGATATCCGATTTCATAGCTGCACCAAACCAGACAGTTACTGAAGTTCAGAGGACAGACTCAGTGACTGCTGAGTAGAACTGTATCAGCAGCACCTGTGGCAGGTTGAACTTCCTCAACTGGCAAAGGAAGTACAACCTCTGCTGGGCCTTTTTCACAATGAGTCAATGTGGGTCTCCCACTTCAGGTCCAGTGAGATGGTAGTGCCCAGGAACCTGAATGACTCCACTGCTGCCACAGTGCTGTTTAGAATGGAGAGGGGGGTCAGTGTTGGGGTGTTCCTCCTGAAGTCCACAATCATCTCCACCGTTTTGAGTGTGTTCAGCTCCAGGATGTTTTGACTGCACCAGACAACCAGCTGTTCAAGCTCTCTTCTGTATACAGGCTCATGGTCATCTTGCATGAGGCCGATGTCAGTGGTGTTGTCTAAAAACTTCAGGAGCTTGACAGAGGGGTCCTTGGCGGCACAGTCGTTTGTATACAGGGAGAAGAGTAGTGGGGAGAGCACACATCCTTGGGGGGCACATGTGCTGATTGTACAGGTGCTGGAAGTTAATTTCCCTTGTCTCACTAGCTGCTGCCTGTCCACCAGGAAGCTGGTAATCCATTGACAGATAGACGGGGAACAGAGAGTTGGTGTTATTTAGTCTGGAGAAAATCTGGGATGATGATGTTAAAAGCTGAACTGAAATCCACAAAAAGGATCCTTGCTTATGTCTCTGGTCTGTCCAGATGTTGCAGGATATGATGCAATCCCATGTTGACTGCATCCTCCACAGACCTGTTTGTTTGATAAGCAAATTGAATGGGATCTAGAAAGGGTCCAGTGATGTCCTTCAGGTGGGCCAACACCAGTCTCTCAAATGATTTCATGACCACAGACATTAGAGCGATGTGTCTGTGGTCATTAAGTCCTGTGCTTTTGGGTTTCTTTGGGACAGGAATGATGATTGAGCATTTGAAGCAACATGGGACTTCACACTGCTCCAGTGATCTATTGAAGATCAGTGTGAAGATGGGGGCCAGCTGGTTAGCACAGGATCTAAGACAAGCGGCTGAAACACCATCTGAGCCCTGTGCTTTCCTTGTCTTTTGTTTTCGGTAGGCACGGCACACCTCTTCTTCACAGATCTTAAATGCAGGTTGAGTAGCAGGAGGGGAGAGGAGGGGGTTGCAGGAGGTGTTGGTGTTTGTGTGAAGTGAATGTCAGAGCGGGTGTGGGGTGTGAGATTGGGCCTTTCAAATCTACAGTAGAACACATTCAAGTCGTCAGCCAGATGCTGGTCCCCTACAGTGTTGGGGGCAGGAGTCCTGTAATCCATAAATTGTATCATGCCACTCCACACTGATGCAGGGTCATTCTCAGAGTATCTTCTTTTAGCCACTCTTATTTCCTTATTCAGTGTGTTCCAGGCCTGATTGTACAAGACCTTATCCCCACCTCTGTAAGCATTCTCTTTGGCCTGATGAAGCTGCCTGAGTTCTTCTGTAAACCACGGTTTGTAATTGTTGTATGTTAAATAAGTCCTAGCCGGAATGCACATATCCTTACAGAAACTGATATATGATGTAACAGTATCTGTGAGCTCGTCCAGACTGGTGTCTGCTGCCTCAAAAACACTCCAGTTAGTGCAGTCAAAGCAGGCTTGTAGTTCCAGCTCTGCTTCATTGGTCCATCTATTTACAGTCCTTACTACAGGCTTAGCAGATTTTAGTTTCTGCCTGTAGGTTGGAAGAAGATGAACCAGACAATGATCAGAGAGTCCCAAAGCTGCTCTAGGGAAAGAGCGATATGCATCCTTTATTGTTGTGTAGCAATTATTCAGTATATTTCTGTCTCTGGTTGGGCATGTAACGTGCTGTTTGTATTTGGGCAGTTCACGTGTGAGGTTTGCTTAGTTAAAATCCCCAAGAATAATAATAACTGAGTCTGGGTATTGTTGTTCTGTGTCTATGATTTGATCAGCCAGCTGTTGCAGCGCGGCACTCACGCACGCTTGTGGCGGGATATAAACACTCACCAGAATAAATGAGGAAAACTCCCAAGGCGAGCAGAAAGGCTCACAGTAAATAGTGCTTCCAAATTCGAACAGCACATCTTCTTTAACGTTGTTACATCTGTACACCAACCTTCATTGATGTAAAAGCATGTTCCACAGCCTCTTGTTTTCCTCGTTAAATCTTCAATGCGATCCGCTCTGAACAGCTGAAAGCCCAGCAGATGTAATGTGCTGTCTGGTATGGCTTCACTCAGCCAGGTTTCTGTGAAGCAAAGGCAGCAGAGGTTGAAAAGTCCTTGTTTGTATGGGTGAGGAGATGTAGTTTGTCCGTTTTGTTAGGAAGAGAGTGGAGATTCGCTAGATGAATACCTGGCAGCGCTGTTCAAAAGCTGCGCCGACAGAGCTTGACTAGTGCACCAGCTTGTCTCCCTTGCCTGCGTCTCTTGAACAGCACAGCTGCGCCCAGCAAAATGTCAGAATAGTCAAAAACCAGGAAAATATTGTCTGGTATATGCTGCCGAATGTTCAGCAGTTCGTCCCTGGTAAAACTTATTGGAAAAAGATTACTAAACACAGGACAAACAAACAAAAACAACAAAAGAATTGGAGAGCTCCACACCGAGGCGGCCATCCGTGGTGTCATCTTATACTGTGGAGCTGGTTGGTTATCCTAATAATACTGTGGTTATCCTAATAATCAAGCGAAACTAAAGTTTTATCTTAAACAGCAATGTTATGATCAGAAACCACTCACAAAGCAAATTGCTCTAGTCCCAGATGCTGCTTCTTCCATCAGCTGCCTACAGAAGGATTGACTTAGGAACATCTGTTTGAAAAAAGCATGAAATAATTTGTTTGTGTGCTCTTTTCACTTTATTGGCAAGAAGTCAAGAGCGGGGATTACTTATATTATCCACCATTACGGTCCGGCTGCGATAGATGTCCAGAAATGGAGCGCAATGGATTACATAAACAATAGCATTATTGTGCTAACAGGTGTGTGTACATGTGCTGAAAGTTCATTACACATTTTGAGAGTTTATTCATTTCTATTCAGCGTTGGCCTTTGTGAATGCTTCACATGTTTTGAAATGGCATTATTACTGAGCATAAAAAGGAACATCATGGTTACTTGCGTAACCTCCGTTCCCTGATGGAGGGAACGAGACGTTGTATGGATGTAGTGACACTAGGGGTCACTCTTGGGAGCCCGAGACACCTCTGCTTTTTTGAAAAAAGGCCAATGAGATTTGGCGAGTGGAATTTTCATGCCACTCCCCCGGACATACGGGAATAAAAGGAGCTGGTATGCAACCACTCATACAGGTTTTGTGCTGAGGAGCCAAGACCAGGTCCCGGCCATTTCAGCGGGTAGTTCAGCGTTGTGGCAAGAGGGACACAATGTCTCGTTCCCTCCATCAGGGAATGGAGGTTACGAAAGTAACCAGGATGTTCCCTATCTCTCACTCAGTCGATGTTGTGTCGATGTAGTGACAATTGGGGTCCCTATACAAAACGCCACAACTAGCTGAACTGTGTTCCGTAAACTGGCGGTGTGTGATGGGCAGACTGCTGTGTGCCTCGTAGCCAGCGCACCAGGACATCACGTAACCTCCCCCAACGCTCTTATGAACGTTGAACGGTCCATCAGGAACAAGCCCATCCAAGGCCTCTTTTCCCTCTCTTTTCTCCCCAAAAAGAGTGGAATTTGTTAACTGACTGGGAGCCATAAGTGTCTGCGTCGGGGGGTGTCCCTCCCAAGGGGAAGACACCGCGGAGACCACACCCTGCCCAAAAAGAGGGGGGGGGGGATTTTGAGTGGAATACATCACATGGTCTTACCAAGTCTTGTTGGAAGTATGTCATGTGGAGAGGTCCAATGGTAGGTCCTACCCAAAGGGGGAGGAGTTTCTACAAAGCATGGCAACCGGGGCAGAGGGGCCTCTGCCCAAGGAAGACGCAGTTTGCCATCAGGGAAACAATTTTGCGGAAGATATCACATGGGGTTGCCTTCAGGGAACCAGCACATGTGGAGCACCTACCTCAGTACAGGGGCTCATTAGCGCACGTACTGGGCCGGTCAGCGAGTTTCTCCACAAACTTAGCTGCCAGAGGGCTAGGGAGGAAAGTCATCCAGGGATCACAGTCTGTGAACACGACTGGGAGTCAAGAGCGCACGTCTTCCCTCAAGGGAGGGGAAAGGCGCAATGTGCAAGCAGTAAAACCCAGCCAGTTGTCCCGGAACTTACCTGCTCCTGCCTGCCAATACACGTGACCAGCTCAACCCGGAGATTGTAGAACCTTGCAAAGGTGTTGGGTGTTGCCCAGCCCGCTGCTCTGCAGATATCTGCCAAAGAAGTGCCACTGGCCATGGCTCAGGTGGCCGCCACACTCCTGGTGGAGTGGGCTCGTAACCCCACAGGGGGTGGCACGTCCTGATCCTGATATGCCATCGTGATGGCGTCGATAACCCAGTGGGTTATCCTCTGTTTGGAGACAACACTTCCTTTCCGCTGTCTACCAAAGCAAACAAAGAGCTGCTCGGAGCTTCTAAGGCTCTGCGTGCGATCCAAATAGATGCGTAAAACTCACACTGGACACAGCAATGCCAAGGCTGGGTCTGCCTCCTCCTGGGGCAGCACTTGCAGGTTCACCACCTGATCCCTAAAAGGAGTCGTGGGAACTTTGGGCACATAGCCCGGTCGGGGTCTCAGGATCACGTGAGACTAACCCAGACCGAACTCCAGGCACGATTCGCCGACAGAGAACGCCTGCAGGTCCCCTACCCTTTTGATGGAAGTGAGCGCAGTCAGGAGGGCAGTCTTCAAAGAGAGTGCCTTAAGCTCAGCTGACTCCAAGGACTCAAAGGGAGCTCCCCGTAGACCCCGAAGGACTACAGAGAGGTCCCATGAGGGGGCGAGGCACAGTCTGGAGGGATTCAACCTCCTAGCACCTCTCAGGAACCTGATGATCAAGTTGTGCTTCCCTAAATACTTACCATCTACTGCATCATGATGCACCGAAATAGCAGCTACATACACCTTCAGGGTGGAGGGGGACAGCCGCCCCTCCAGCCTCTCCTGCAGGAAGGAAAGCACTGATCCGACTGTGCATCTCTGGGGGGTCTTCGCGTCGGGAAGAACACCACTTAGCAAACAGACGCCACTTCAAGGCATACAGGCACCACATAGAGGGAGCCCTAGCCTTAGTGATCATGTCTACCACCACGGGTGGTAGGCCACTTAGGTCCTCCGCATCCCGTCCAGGGGCCAGACGTGGAGATTCCAGAGGTCTGGTCGCGGGTGCCAGATGGTGCCCCATCCCTGAGAAAGAAGGTCCTTCCTCAGGGGAATTTGCCTGGGGGCTGTCGCGAGGAGTGTGAGATCTGAGAACCACGACTGGGTGGGCCAGTAGGGTGCTACTAGGATGACCTGCTCCTCGTCCTCCCTGACCTTGCACAGGGTCTGTGCAAGTAGGCTCACTGGGGGAAATGCATATTTGCATAGTCCAGGGGGCCAGCTGTGTGCCAGCGCTTCTATACTGAGGGGTGCCTCGGTCACCGCGCATCTGCTGCGGTGTTGATATCGCCCGGGATGTGAGTGGCTCGTAGCGACTGGAGGCGCTGCTGACTCCAGAGGAGGAGACAGCAGGCGAGTTGTGACGTGCAATGGGAGCGTAGACCGCCTTGGCGGTTGATGTATGCTACCGATGCTGTGTTGTCCATCCAGACCAACACGTGCTTGCCCTTGATCAACGGCCGAAACCTCCGCAGGGTGAGCAGTACTGCCAACAACTTTAGGCAGTTGATGTGTCAACGCAGCCGGGGGCCAGTCCGGGAGTCCAGGGGTGTCCTCTGCAAACCACTGATGCAGAGGGGGAGAAGCCGCTGAAATGCGCCATAAAATCCAGCAGAGAGAGGTGAATGAACTCGGTGGATGAATTCAGCTCAATGAATAGAACCACTCGGCTCTGAATAGAAAATCTGAATGAGTGGTTGCATACTAGCTCCTTTTATACCAGAATGTCCGGGGGAGTGGCATGCAAATTCCACTCGCCAATTCTCATTGGCCTTTTTAAAAAAAGCAGAGGTGTTTGGGGCTCCCAAGAGTGAACCCTAGTGTCACTACATCAACACAACGTCGAGTGAGTGACAGATAGGGAACAAAAGGTATTTGGTCACAATCAGCTACAAAACTGAAAAGCATCTCTTGTGTTATAAAAGTACAAAATAAATAGAATAATGAAAAATAAAACCTGTGCACTAGGAGAAGCCATTCTTTTTTGGGGTTGGTGCATAGATGGTCTTTTCTACTTCTGCTCTTTTTCCTGTTGTGGCGGTTAGCAAACAGCATTGCATTACCGCGTGCGCCCCTTCTGGATTGGAGTGGATCGCTTGTGACTGACTCAGATGTATTCTTCGTCTGACTGCATGCACCAAACCGTGACGTCAGTACTGTGACGGTTCAGGATGAATACATGTACCGTTACACCCCTATTGGATAGTGATATATTTATGCTCTGCTTGATCGATCGATGGGTTCATTGATAGTGATATCTTCCACTGGTGGTTCAGGGCCATGTTACAGTGGGGAAGGAGCTGGATTCTGTTTCAACAGCCTTGGACATGAAAGAGCTGAGGAATGCTGATTTCCTGGAAGCACAGAGAGGGTTCTTGCAATCTGGAACACACAGATATACAGCCCTTATATTGCTGCAAGTTTCTTTATCTGGAACATGCAGATACATTTGAAGAGACGGTTTGTTCACCAGCTAAACCTTGTCGCTTTAGTTATCTCCCTGGTATGGGGATTCCGAACTTGGCATTGCTATTGTCTCTTGTACTGAGACTTGGTACTTGGTCGATCTTCTGCTGTCTCTCAGATGGAGACTAAGAATGTAGGATGCTCTGTTATTCTCTCTTTCTCTCTCTGTGAAGCAGAGACTTAGCACTTTGGATGGTCATTCTGTTAGTGTCTCTCATGGAGTGACTAAGAAAGCTGTATCTGTCATTGCCTTTGATGTTGCATATTCTGTTATTGCCTCCTGGCTCACTGGCCGGAAAAAGAATTTTGGAGTGTAACTGTTATTTCCTCCTGGAGCGGAGACTCAGCAAAAAGGTGTTTTGTATTCTGTTACATCTCCTACCACTCAGGCCGGAGATTCTGAACAAAGTATGGCTGTTGTAAGGATGCTTTATACCTTCCTGATATGGAGGAGATTCCAGTTTGGTGCCTTCCTGTTTCAGGGTTATAATTGGCTGCTGACACCTGAGGGGGACACACAGTGTGGTCCACCCTCCCTTCTCTGTGTGGAACTCATTTGCATATTTTAAAGTACACAGTTAGATCAGTGCTCTTAAAGTTTTATCTATGCATTATTTTTTTATCCAAACCACTTTAAAAATATTCTTGCCATTGTTTTGAATGCATTGAGTCTAAATATGGTTCTGAAAGATGAAATATTATTCATGCATTAGTTTATAACTTAATAGTTATAAACTTAACATAATAAGTTATATTTGTGCTAATCAAACAACTGCAATTTACATAGTTCTGTGAACAAAAGTGGAGTGGATGTGTTGCAGCTGGTGTCCATTTTAGGAGGAAAAGTTTGTGTGTAAATAATTGTCTTTGTGGCTTCTTTGTTTCAGCATTTGGCACATGGTAAATTAATGCTGCCTCTGGAATTTTTACATCCATCTTAGTTCAACCTTGCGTAGAGGGTTGGAGATATCAGCACTAAGAGAGCACTGGTGAACCAATGAGAAGTCCTTTCCACTATCCATTCAAATCCATTGCCTTGACAGTTAGAGATGGGCCATGCAATAAATTGAGATTCCTGGAATTTAATTTTGTCCGATTGCTTGTTTAATTTTGGGTTAGATTAACAGTTTATCTAACATATCACCAAATAAAAAAATTAATTAATAAATAAATAAATAAAATGGAATTTTATTTAAAAATTAATAATAATAATGGATGTGATTTAGGAAAATGGGATTTTTAGCTCTAATGTTTTGAAAAAAAAAGCAATGGGACATCATGTACCATATTCATGCAAAGTGGCAAAGACCTTCCATGTAATTGAAGGCTGAGGGTGTGTTCACACTTGTAGTTTGGTTCTCTTGGTCTGGACCAAAAACGAAAATGATACATGTAGTCCTGGTTCGCTTAGCGTTCACACTGGCATTTTTAACACCAAACCTAAAGATACAAAACAAAAGGCATAACGATAAGGTCACAACCTTATTGGACAGCTTTTATAATGTATATTTTGCAACGGAACTTGCCGAACAGCCAAAACAATGCCGGCTGCTGGGCTAAATGTGCTCACTGGATTTCTGTAGGTGGTATTTTTACCAGCAGAGAACAAATGAAGAGCTAATAAAATGTTCAAAGCAGTCAAAACAGCACCAGGAATTCCTCCGTTGCACACACAAATGAAGATATGCTGCAAGGATGGCTGATGGCAGTTCTGACACCTGTACCGAACTGTAATGGGCAACATAGCTCCTATGATGGGAAGAACCAGATATGCTTGAGGTCCGTATTAAAGGCAAATTATTTCCTGTTATTGGTCCGTTTAGACGTCTTTGGTCCATGCTGCGTTCATATATCAGTCGAACCGCAACAGAGTTCCTTTGGATGTGGACCAAGACCCACTATTCATGGAGTCTTGGTGCGCTTGTTTGGTGCGCACCAAGATTCGGATGGCAGCGTTCACACTTTTTCAAATGAACCGCACTAACAGAGCAATTGCACCAGAGTTCGTTTTAATATAACCAAACCTGCCAAGTGTGAACAAACCCTGAAATTCAGGGAAAGTGACTTACAATAGTGCTCTGTTTGTAACATGTACCTTCCCCGTTTATTGAAATAGAGTCAGTATTAGAGGTAGTTCTTCTTTGCAATATTCTCTCATCCTCCCTTCTGTCTGTCTCACTTCAAAGAAAAGGTATCTATTTTTCGCAGAGGCAAAAATATCTTAGCATTCAGATACTGTCCCACTCAGCACAATGAACCCTAACACACACAGGGAAGGAAGAGAGAGGGAGAGAGATAGAGACAGAGAGCCAAAGGGAAAAAAGAAAAATAAATGACCATGTTCACACAGCAGTAGAATACAGTTATCAGTCCTGTGTAGAGTGCTACCTTACAAAAACCTAAACTTGCTGCAAATTTGCCACAAGTTTGCCGCTCGTTATTTTCACATGCAAATGGGCTTATGATACGACGCAAATTTTTCCCAGAAGTTTGCAGCTTTTCACCACTAGTGGTGAACATCTGGCAAACTTTTGGCAACAATGGACAGTTTGCAGCAAGTTTACTGCAAAGCTCATT
This sequence comes from Myxocyprinus asiaticus, assembly GCF_019703515.2. Lineage (NCBI taxonomy): Eukaryota > Metazoa > Chordata > Actinopteri > Cypriniformes > Catostomidae > Myxocyprinus > Myxocyprinus asiaticus. Next base: position 4,945,376 of record NC_059383.1, on the reverse strand, counting down.
TGCATGTGATAATTATCAGTGGTGAATTTTCCACAAGTTTGCAGCAAATTTGTCACGAACTCTCGGTTCTGTTCGTACACAATTCACTTACTAAAGAGATTCACAACTGCTTTATATAACTGAAGTGACTCCCCTAAAGCTGATGTGTTATTTGCTTGATGTTAAAATACTTTCTCCTATACCCACTTATTATGCAGAGACAACTATAAGTAATACATTTGTATGTTGATTTCTCAGATAAAATTTAAATTACACACTTCATCTTTTCATTATTAGGACTAAAAACCAGCAGGTTCAATTGATGTGTGCTGTATGAACAGAACAGCAGTTGACAACTAGTCCAAGGCAAGTAAAGTCATTTTATTTGTATACCGTTTTTTTACAATACAAATAATTTAAAAGCAGCTTTACAGAAAATCATACTGTGATGTCTTGAATGTCTTAATTTCAGTCCAGAACTAGGCCCCATCATAGTACAGAGTCTGTGCTTGTCAGAGTTACATTTGACTTGCTTTTAGTGACTCTTCTAGTGCTATTAGATTTTAAAGGGATAATTTACCCAAAAATGAAAATTCAGTCACTGTTTACTGACCCCTGTGTTGTTACAACCCAATTTGGCTTTCTTTCTTTTTCTTAACACAAAGGGAGAATTTGTGAAAAAAAAAAAATAGCTAATTTTCTATCAGATCTAGTAGTTACTGTAGATAGAGCTTTAATTGTTGGTGACTTCAACATTCACAAAGATAATGAAAATGACACATTTGGATTAGCATTTATCGATATTCTCAACTCTCTTGGAGTCAGACAAAATGTGACAGGACCAACTCATCGCCATAATCATATGCTAGATCAAATGGAGTTGATGTTGATACTATTGAAATTCTGCCGCAGAGCGATGACATCTCAGATCATGACTTCATCTCTTGTATGCTGCGATCAGCTAATGTTACTCAATCTACACCATGCTATTGTTCATGTAGAACTATTTTTCGACCACTAAAGATAGCTTCACTAATAATCTTCCAGATTTATCTCATATACTCAGTAAGCCAAAAAGTCTAGAAGAACTTGAAGTAATAACAGAAAATATAAATATAGTCTTCTCTAGCACTCTTGATAGTGTCGCCCCCCTTCAATTATAGAAAATTAAAGAGCAGCTCAAGAGAGCAGCTCAAAAAATGGAGCACAAGTGGAAGAATAAAAAATTAGAGGCATTTCACAATGCATGGAATGATAGTGTCTGTAGCTACAGACAGGCACTAAAAGCTGCCAGGTCAGCATATTTTAGCAAACTCATAGAAAATAACCACAACAATCCAATGTGTTTATTCAGTACTGTGGCTAAATTGGTTAGGAATAAAGCCTCGACTGAACCAGATATTCCGTTGCAGCACAATAGTAATGACTTCATGAATTTCTTTACTGATAAAATTTAAAAAATCAGAAATAAAATTGGAATTATGCAATCGTCTGTCAAAACAGTGTCTCATAATTTTCCTCACAAGCAACTTCAATCCTTCACTCTCATAGGTCATGAAGAGCTAACAATACTTATCAAAATATCAGAAGCCACAACATATATGTTAGATCCAATACCAACTAAGCTCTTAAAAGAGATATTCCCTGTAATCTCAGAACCTCTTCTTAATTTTATTAGCGATCCTTAGAACATGTCCCAAAAAACTTTTTAAATGGCAGTTCTCAAACCGCTTATTAAGAATCACAGCTTGATTCTGGAGAATTGGCTAATTATTTTACATTAATTTTGTCTTTACAAGCCGTGATGAGCGACAGTACTTTCTGTTTTAGGGCTTTACTGGTTGTTTAGATCAGTGTTACTATCAGAAATAATTAATAATTATTTATTTAGTTATTGATTAATATTTAATTAATTAACTGAATCTAACTCATTAAAACCTCATATGGGGCTCCAGTAAATGTAGTGCGCTACGTTTAGGAGTGGGTTTGGTTATTAGCAATAATTAATAATTATCTAATTAATCTAATTAAAAATTATCTAATCTTTTTAATCTTTTAAATCAACAATTATCAAAGATAATCATTAATTGTTAACATCGATGAAACATTAATTAAAATTAACACTAGCTTATTTATCATTAAAATTCAACAATCATCAAAGATAATTATCAAAAATCAACAGAATATTAATAAGGATTAACATTGATGGGGCACCACCCTGGAAACAGGGACTAATAACCAGATAGTATAACAGTCTCAATATCAGATTGTTTTCTTAGGAAAATCGACATCCGAAGAATATCGGTTTTCGTGAAAAAAAACAATGAATGAAGGCTTGAATCCGAGCACTGACATCCCGTCAGCATGACACAGGCGTATGTAAAACAATCCAAAACACTTCTCTTTGTAATATAAACAAAGTTTATTTATGCAGTAATATCAATTAATAATAAATACAATGCAGTCAATAAACTTCCGACTTACAACTACAAACTAAACAGTGATATGATTAGTGAAAATAATCCTATAACACATGAGGGTGTGTGTGTGTGTGAGAGCGAGTGTGTGTGTGTGTGTGTGTGTGTGTGTGTGTGTGTTTGTGTGTGTGTGTAAGGAGGGACGTGCACAAAATGGCAGACGTGACTCTCGTGGAGAGTATGTCACGCGAGACTTCCGGCCAGGGAATATGGCTGCGAATGTGGGCGGAGAGAGACCAGTCAATGACGTCTACCAGTTACCGCGTGTATCCACTTGTACGATAGCTTAGGGACAAAGCTAAGCTTTAGCACGAAGCTATCTACGAGCCAAAAATGTGTGCCAGAATGTTTGTGAGGGGTTGCGTGTGTGTGTGTGTGATTAGTACGAGAGAGAGAGAGAGAATTAAGTGACGGCCCCAAAGCCGATTTCGCGATCGTGGGAGAGAAAGCAGCTGTTAGTTTATCACTCAGAGACGCGGTGGACGGCTCATAAACAGTCCCTCGTTCTTTGATTCTTTAATGGATAAACTCAGTTTGCTGGTCTCACCCACGATGGCGAAAATGCACAACAGTCCAATTTGGTTGGACCACAATACAGCAAATCAAATTCATGATAATTAATACCCTGAGTATTAATAATGAGCGGACATGGCGGTCCGTAAACTGTACAAGCAAAAACCTTGAAACACAAGAATAACACACTATAATATTCTATCTCTGCCCAGACGTAAACCTCTAACTTGAATCGCATGAGGATGCAGAATGTGTGTTCATCCGTCCTTTAACTCCGACTCGGTTCCTCGAGGCTCGGGTGATGACGGGAAGCTGTTTCCTCGCTCTGTCTGTGGGTGGTACGGCTGCTGATTCTCGGCGGGCTGGCGGAGAAATCAGAAATGTCGACTTGATTGAAGATGGAAAAGAAATCTTAATCTCTTCACTTCTGCAGGCAAATGGATGAAGATGCAGATTGCTCGGCGGTCTCCTTCGGATCTGTTAAAGTGTTCGGTTGAACACAGAGTAATCTCAACTCGTCCAGCGAGATGGAGATTGTATGGCCACAGTTTCAAGTTGGACATTACTTCCTTGTGCCACAAGGTTGCACCTGAGAGCAGTGATGAGCTATGTCTATACACTCCAAACAAAGTTGCTGGAAGCAAATCCCGGAAGCATTTCAGAAGTATTTATACTCCTGATGATGTCATGGTTGAGGTGTGTTCTGTTGTGTGCCTCATCCAATAGGAGTTGAGAGTTCGATCCTTTAGTGAGCAAGGCTTCATGGGATTTGTTGTCTGTTTTGGACTCTCTTTGTTTGATTTTGGCGCGGTTTTTATCAGTAAGATTTACAACTTGGTATGTGGGGGCCTGAGTTAGGTTTTACGACTGTGTTAGGCCTGCCTTTGTCTTCTATCTGAATACATAAGGCCCAACACTGTTGATCGCTTGGTTTCTATTTTCAGCATCGTGCCGGGAAACCCTGTCTGCTATGAACTGGCACCGGTCCAAAAACTTTCTCCTAGCAGTTTATTGAAGCCAGCTTACTGGCCGGTTAAAAACTACTAAAAAATCTATTCTCCGACTACAAACTCATCAGACAAAGTAAGTTTGGTTCTCTATCTGTCACTCACTCGACGTTGTGTCGATGTAGTGACACTAGGGGTCACTCTTGGGAGCCCCAAACACCTCTGCTTTTTTTAAAAAGGCCAATGAGAATTGCTCCCCCAGACATACGTGTATAAAAGGAGCTGGTATGCAACCACTCATTCAGATTTTCTCTTCGGAGCCGAGCGGTTGTATTCAGTGCACTGAATTCAATTCCCTCCAAAGACGCACCTCAAAACTGCTGGATTTACAGCGCATTTCAGCGACTTCTCCTCCTCTGCACCCATGGAGTGCAGAGAATACCCCTGGGCGTTTCGGCAGAGCGAAAATAAGAGAGTATATTCTAAAAGAGTATATTTTCATTCACAAAAAGAACGGCACACACGGAATGTCTTTTTAAAGATGCCTTTCCGTTTGTGTTTTATTCCTGGTTGCGGTCGTTATCTCTCCACTCTCTGAGAGTGGGCTCGTCCAGTCTGACGCAGAGGCTTCGGCTGGGCTTCCTCCTTTGGGAACGGTCGCCCAGTCTCACGCCAATGCGGAAATGACAGACATGCTTTCCCGGGAAGCCGCAAGTGTCGGGCTAGAGTGGAACCCTCCACTCTCCCCTGAACCCTTGCGGCTCGACAATTGGTTCCTGGGCTCGGGGCACCGCCCACAGCCACGCCCCGCCCCCGTTCCTTTCTTCCTGGAAGTGCATGAGGAGCTGACAAGATCATGGGAGGCACCTTTTACTGCCCGGTCCCAGTCTTTCAGCTCCCCGCTCTCACTACCCTCGATGGTGGAGCGGCCAGGTGGTATTCGGTGATTCCCCAGATGGATAAGGCGCTCGCGGTGCACTTGTGTCCGCAGAGCGCCGCCACCTGGTGCGGGTGTCCGAGGCTCCCGTCCAGGGCCTGTAGGTTTACGTCATCCCTGACAACTGTCGTCTGCGGTGCCGCTGGACAAGCTGCCTCCGCCCTGCACGCCATGGCTCTCCTGCAAGTACACCAAGCCAAGGCACTAAAAGAACTGCACGAGGGTAGTTCTGACCCGGGATTGATGCAGGAACTGCTTTCGGTGACCGACCTCGCTCTCTGGGCGATGAAGGTCACAGCGCGGTCTCTCGGGCAGGCGATGTCCGACCTGGTGGTCCAGGAGCCCCACCTTTGGCTCCACTTGGTCGAGATGGGAGAGGCGGATAAGGCACGGTTCCTCGACGCCCCCATTTTCCAGGTTGGCGACACCTTCGAGGACTTTTCCCAGCAGTTCTCGCCGGTGAAAAAGCAGACGAAGGCCTTACAACATATCTTGCACGGCTTAAGACCCTGCACCCTGTCTGCTCATCGCCAAGGGCATCCTCCTGCAGCAACAACACCGGCTCCACCGCAGCCCGCCCACGTGGCCCGGCTCCGGCAGCCCGTCCTCTGCAGGAAGCAGACGCTACCATCTCGTGGCCAGCCGCTAAGAACCTGAGGAAGGCTTCAAAGCACCCCCTAGACAGACGACCCAGGGGCGAGGAGACCCACTTCTCTAGGGCTGGTCGACAGACCACTCCATCCCCCGGTTGAGGGCCGGGAGGAGAATCTTTTGTCTCCGCATGCCCAGGAGGCTGCGGCACCCAAAAGCCAGACAAAAAAATGGTAATGTCGTCTCCTGGGTCATATATCTGGTGCGCACGGCCGTCGTCACGACCACCGTCCACTGTCCCATTTTGGCAGGAATGGCGCTCCAAAGGCACAAACACACCCACACGGGATTGATTACAGTGGACTACGGGGATGAGACTCCTCCTCCCCCCTCCTCGGCCAATCTTATTGTGGGTGGCAGGAGCCAGGTAAGTGCTTCGATGTCCCTGGACTCAGCACGACCACGGGGCTCGAGTCCCCTCAACGTGGCATCTCAAGCTCTGCCCCGCCGCGAGGCCCCACCTGCCAATATGTCCGACGTGATCATTCCCTTGGTCCCTCTTGCCCGGAGTTTGGGCACATGGCTCGTGCTTTCCAACCAGTTGCAATGGCTGACCCAGACCATCTGGCGTGGCAACACGATTCAGTTTGCCAGGCACCCGCCCAGGTTCAGTGGTGTCCGCTTCACCACGGTGAAGGGCGAGAACGCCACTACCTTGGGTGTGGAGATCACTAACCTTCTGCGCAAGGGCGTGATAGAGCCTGTCCCTCCAGCCGAGATGAAGAAAGGGTTCTACAGCCCTTACTTCATCGTACCGAAGAAAGGCGGTGGGTTGCAACCTATCCTGGAACTGCGAGTACTGAACCGGGCTTTGCACAGACTCCCGTCCAAGTTGCTGACACAAAAACACACTCTAACAAGCATCCGGCATGAAGATTGGTTGCTTTCCTTCCTGCAGGAGAGGCTGGAGGCGCGGCTGTCCCCCTCCACCCTGAAGGTGTATGTAGCCACTATTTCGGCGCATCATGATGCAGTAGATGGTAAGTATTTGGGGAAGCACGACTTGATCATCAGGTTCCTGAGAGGTGCTAGGAGGTTGAATTCCTCCAGACCACGCCACGTCCCCTTGGCACGCAGAGCCTTTGAGCCCTTGGAGTCAGCTGAGCTTAAGAAACTCTCTTTGAAGACTGCCCTCCTGACTGCGCTCACTTCCATCAAAAGGGTAGGGGACCTGTAGGCGTTCTCTGTTAGCAAATCATGCCTGGAGTTCGGTCCGGGTTACTCTCACGTGATCCTGAGACCCTGACTGGGCTATGAGCCCAAGGTTCCCACGACCCCTTTTAGGGATCAGGTGGTGAACCTGCAAGCGCTGCCCCAGAAGGAGGCAGACCCAGCCTTGGCATTGCTGTGTCCGGTGTGAGCTTTACGCATCTATTTGGATCGCACGCAGAGCCTTAGAAGCTCCGAGAAGCTCTTTGTCTGCTTTGGTGGACAGCGGAAAGGAAGCGCTGTCTCCAAACAGAGGATCACCCACTGGGTCATTGACGCCATCGCAATGGCATATCAGGCTCAGGACATGCCACCCCCTGCGGGGTTATGAGCCCACTCTACCAGGAGTGTGGAGGCCTCCTGGGCCCTGGCCAGTGGCTCTTCTTTGGCAGACATCTGCAGGCAACACCCAACACCTTTGCGAGGTTCTACAATCTCCGGGTTGAGCCAGTCTCGTCCCGTGTATTGGCAGGCACGAGCAGGTAAGTTCCAGGACAGCTGGCCGGGTGTACCGCTTGCGCATGAGTCTTTCCCCTCCCTTGAGGTGATGACGTGCATGCTTGACTCCCAGTCGCGTTCACAGACTGTGATCCCTGGATGACTTTCCTCCTTAGCCCACTGGCAGTTGAGTTTGTGGAGAAACTCACTGACCAGCACAGTACATGTGCTAATGAGCCCCTGTACTGAGGTAGGTGCTCCACATGTGCTGGTTCACTGAAGGTGACCCCATGTGATATCTTCCGCAAAATCATTTCCCTGTCGGCAAACTGTGTCTTCCCTCTGCCCCCGGTCGCCATGCTCTGTAGAAACTCCTCCCCCTTCGGGTAGGACCTACCATGGGACCTCTCCACATGACATACTTCTGACAAGACTCAGTAAGACCATGTGATGTATTCCACTCAAAATACCCCCCCCCCTTGTTGGGCAGGGTGCGGTCTCCGTGGTGTCTTCCCCTTGGGAGGGACACCCCCCTGATGCAGACACTTATGGCTCCCAGTCAGTAACAAATTCCACTCTTTTTAGGGAGAAAAGAGAGGGAAGAGGCCTCGGCTGGGATAGCCTGTCCCTATAGTTGGGCAGTCGACTTGTTCCTGATGGACCGTTCGACACTCATAAGAGCATTGGGGGAGGTTACGTGACAGCCTGGTGCACTGGCTATGAGGCACACAGCGGTCTGCCTGTCACACACCGCCAGTTCACTTAACACAGTTCAGATAGTTGTGGCGTTTTGTATAGGGACCCCTAGTGTCACTACATTGACACAACGTCGAGTGAGTGACAGATAGGGAATGTCATGGTTACTTTCGTAACCTCCGTTCCCTGATGGAGGGAATGAGACTTTGTGTCCCTCTTGCCACAACGCTGAACTACCTGCTGAAATGGAACTTGAATGAGTGGTTGCATACCAGCTCCTTTTATACCCGTATGTCCGGGGGAGTGGCATGCAAATTCCACTCGCCAATTCTCATTTTCCTTTTTTTAAAAAAGCAGAGGTGTTTGGGGCTCCCAAGAGTGACCCCTAGTGTCACTATATTGACACAACGTCTCGTTCCCTCCATAAGGGAACAGAGGTTACGAAAGTAACCATGATGTTCTCTGGTTTGTGTGCAGCTGTGTTGTGTTCTGTTGTTTCTATCGCTGTGGTGGACCTGCTTTTAGACAATCAAAACAAGTTGTCCCTTGAATGCCCCATTTCGCACTCTCATGCAGTCTCATGAATGCACAGAGAGCAATGGTTGGTCAACAGTTTCAATAAATATTACATTAGATTTCAGTTTGTTTCTCACTAAACCTCATTGTATGCTTTCATAACAATCGTGAGTCTCATGGAATAATTTATTAGACTTCTGAATTATACTTTTGCATGCTTTTGAAGCTTGAAGATGTGGTCACCATAAACTGCCATTGTATGACATCACTAAGCACAAAATGTTTTCACAATTTCTCCTTTTGTGTTAAGAAAAAGAAAGTCATATGGGGTTATAACAACACAAGGGTGAGTAAAAAATGACAGAATTTTCTTTTTTGGGTGAACTAACCCCTTAATGTAGCCTTTGACACCATAGACCATGAGATTTTCTTGGACAGGTTTAAGAATTATGTTGGCATTTGTGGACAGGCATTAGCCTCGTTTTGATCCTACTTATCAGATTGCTACCACTTTGTGTAAACTAGGAACTGTCAGAACAAACACAAGTATGGAGTTCCACAAGGCTCAGTATTAGGTCCTCTGCTGTTCTTCTTGAAAATGCTTCCTTTGGTAGACATTAATATTTTCACTGTTAAAATGAGAACATATGATATTTCCCAATGAGTCAGGACCCAGACACCACACTCCGAACATGAAAACACAAACACAGAACATGAGTGTCAGGAACCTGTCACCACTAAAAATATGACTGACAAGATGACAGGACCCTGACATACTCACCCTCATGCATTTTCTGTCTTTAGTGCAACACAGGAGTTTTTTTGATGAGAAATAAAAGTGGACACTTATTTTTACTGTCATGCAACCAAAAAAATAAATAAAATGTTTTAAAAATAACAAGTGGCAGAAAATTGTGTCGTTCAAACATGTGATAATACCTGAAGTTTGCTAAAGCTTCAATGGAATCTTCCGAACCTAAGTGAGAATTTCACCTAGCGACATTTTGGTGGTGCATGATAAAGGTTGCTACAGCAACATTTCTCTTTTGAGACAAATTTATGCACACTCATTCTTTCATCTCAAACGCACAGGCAATTGCAATGTACTGTCTGGTTCACAGTTCATTACAGCAAAACATTTTTATGGTAATAAAAAGTTAATTGGTTGAGACCCTTAGATTAGGACTGTGGATGTGCCCCCCACCCACCCTCCACCTCAGGTGTGGCACAACATCTGCTCCCTCAAAAGCAGCCGAGGCATGCCTGAATACAGTTACATAACCATAGAGCTCTGTTAATCAAGCAATCCTGCTCTCCTCTCATCTTTTCTAACTTCCCCCCACCTCCCATGAGCTCCCCAGCCTTGGTGCAGCATGAAGAGGAGGAGAGTAATGTGAGGGCAAGATATTACACAGGCTCAAAATTGTCTACCATGCATACAGTGTAATATTGCCAAACTTGCAAGGTAGATAGTGATAAGGCCCTTATAAGTGCAAAGTAAAGAAAACTTGGCGTTCAGCTCTGTGGCTTCTCATATTGACTGCAGCTTAAAAGGGTCATATCATACGTTTTATTTGTCCCTGAGTTTCACTTATTTGTAGTCTTTTTCTTCTTCTTTTTTAAATGCCAAAAACAGCCATAATTTAGTTTTTCATAAATATTTTTAACCCTTTCTCTGAACCAAAACATGAAACAGGCTGTTTTTCGCTGCTGTACTTTGAAGAAATGTCTCCTTCAAATGTGAAGTTAGCAAAAGCTCTTCGCAACTCTCAAGTTTGGGGTGTGGGTTTACTGTCAAGGCAAATATAGTTTTTAACTGCCACATCCTTATGCTGCCTTCACATGCTATCTAAATCATCCTTCTCACTTCTGAAGGCATAATTACAAGTATGTCACGTTCAAGTTCTTTGTTGTCGGAAACATAGAGAAAGGCAGGTTCATGCTTGAAAATGACGATAATGGGATTTCGGTCAAATACTTGCTATTTTATCTGTGTAAAAAATGTACAATATGCAAAATGGTTACTTTTGTGTGTAAATATATAAATGACAGAAATGAAAACAATAAAAGGTAGCTGCATTTAGAAAAAAGAATAAGACCTATCATTCACAATAGAAACCGTTCTCTCCTCTGCCATGTTGAAAGTTTGTGTCTCCTCCCAACTCTGAAACTGGGGTACCAAATGATCTGAGTTTCCCAGTCATAAGTCAAAAGACTTGAGGGGGCGTTCAAGTGCAACTTCAGCAAAGAAAACTTGTGTTTACGCTAATTCTGCTAGCATGTGAATGCAGAATTAAATAACAGCCTCATTGAAAATCAAGCACTAAGGCTTACATTGTGGCAGATTCATAAAACGATTCACAAAAATGTGCTGCTCACGCAGTTAAAGGTATAGTTCACCAAAAAATTTAAATTCTCTCATCATTTACTCACCTTCATGCCATCTAAGATATGACTTTCTTTCTTCAGCAGAACACATTTTAAGAAAAATAGAAACAATTGTGAACTCAGCACTCTCATGAATGCATATACTGCTGCTGACCAGAAGCAACGATTTATAGTTAAAATGTACTTAAATATTTATCTTTTTTGCACCAAAAGTGATCGCATCGCCTTAGAAGACATGAATTTAACCGCTGGAGTCATATGGATGATGTTTATGCTGGCTGTCTGTGATTTTTGGAGCTTCAAAAGTCCATCCACTTGCATTTTAAGGGCTTACTGAGCTGAGATATTTTTCTATTTTTCTTCAAAGTTGTTCTGCTGAAGAAAGAAAGTCATATATCTGGGATAACTTGGATAGCATGAGGGTGAGTAACCCAACAATTAAAATTCTCTCATCATTTAACAATCCCTATAAGATTAAAGTGAAATGATCAGGGATCTTGTGAAAAATAAACTTCAGTCGCTTGTTTCTAATGTAGGAATTCCTCAGGAGGATATGCAGAGCTTTAGGTGATACACAGCCAGAAACAGTAAAAGACTTTAATTTACTCTTATTAGTTCTTGTAGTGTGTAGATATATTATCTCTTTTGCTTATGTTAGCTCACTGTGACTGGGTGGGCTGAGTTTCTGAACAGCCAATAATTATTCTTTATGTGTAAATGTGGGCGATCATATGAAAATGATTTGGGTTTCAGAATGAGACATTTTTTCAACTCAGTGTAAAGAAGTGGTCTTTTTGGACTGGGAAAGAAGTTTTAAATTCTGAAAAAGACAGTATCTTTGTGTACTACAATAAAATTTGATTTCTCATGATCTGGCCCCTTTAATAACTGTCAAAAGATTATCAGCAAAAAAAGTCACATCAAGCAAAACCTGACAGCATGAAATGTGTTTATAATTTTATAGGTGTAAATAAAGAGCTTCAAATGAGTGTGCTGTGTTTTTATTATTATTATTATGATTATTATTGTGGTGTATGAAACATGGTCAATATGTCATAATAGTGAAAAATGACACTCTGTTATAGATTTGTGGTCTCATAGTAGGTTGTTTTATTTTCTCAAGAGAAAATGTTTCCTCAGATATTTCTGTAATATTCATTGCAAATGTAAAAATGACTGAAGTTTTAAAGAAACCGTTTAACCAAATATTTGAACGTATGTAAAAAAGATTTGAGAGCTACAGTTGAGCAAAAGATATACATTGAATAATGTCTAACATTTCACTTAAAAGACTAGTTTATGGTGCTTTTTGTAATTTTTGGAGCTTGACAGCTCCTGGTCACCAACCACTTTCACCATATGGAAAAAAGAAAGAAAGTAATGCAAGTTTGAAATCAGGGTGAGTAAGAAAAGACTGAATTTTCATTGTTGAATGATGGTAAGCATTGGATACAAGTTAACTCAATAGGTTGCAGGCTGGAAGGTTTGTTGACATCGCGTGCTGGGGATCGGTCGCCAAATAAGATGTTGAAGAAAGCTGAAGAGTGCATCTCTGAATTACACTGACTTTTTTTTTCTATGTGGACTGAATTTTGTAATTTTACGGGGATATGCTCAGTGTAATGAGGGGGAAGTTAGCTGAAAGCCTGTGAGACTTTCTAGACCTGATGCAAGCATGTGGATTAAGCGACCTTGACTTCTAATGACATCATCAGCTGCTCATCTGTCCTTGATGTGTCTCATTAGGAAACTCACACTGATCCACCCTGAGCTCATTGTCTTATTTTGTTCCTTCCCAGTTTTCTCTATTTTGTCGCTAGTGTTCGCTTGACCACAGCTCTATTGATCCTCCTTTTTCAAATATCTCACCCAGCTTACATTGATGTAATTAACTATGTCTGTGTCAAGAGATGAAAAGAGCAGAGCCAGTTGAGAAAATCAAATATCTGCTGGACTTGGGTAATTCCTGCTCTGCAGTACATTGTCATGTCTCCATGTCTTTCTATAATATTTTTTATATATTTAAAGATGGAAATCATATTAGTTAGTTTTCTTTTATCGCAGTTTAAAATTTAAAGGGATAGTTCACCCAAAAATGAAATTCTCTGAAGCTGCTTTACTCCAGACAATGAAAGTCAGTGGTGACCATTTCTGCCCCTAGTTCTCGGCATTATATATATATATAAGTTTCAAGATATTGGTAAAAACAATATTTCAATATATGGGTTAAAATAATTAAAATGAACTTCAAGTTGACATCCTCATTTATGCCAACTCTCTATCCATCACTGAGCAATAGCTAACTTAAGCTCTTTATTCCCATCCTGTTCATTTTCTTGCCATAGCGTAAATAAGTTATAATGCATCTTCATTGCATCTTTATACAATGTGTGACTTTTTAAAACTATTTCCAAATAAGTGCAAACGACTTGCGTGTGTTTTGCCATCATGGTTGGTGGAGTGGTCAGGACCTTTTTCTTCAGTTCTGCAGCAAGTGTCGCATCCATTTGCCGTCAGGGACAATATGACACATTCAAGAGGAAGTGTATCACACCAGCTTCAGATAAAAGACAGCAGATATAATCCCACCAGCATTGTATCTCTGCTTTTGTCTCTCCCTTTCAATATGGCATCCCTTTATTAAACACATATCATTTTCTCATTTTCAGTTTGTGAACACCTACGTAAAAAAACCTGCAAGGCAGGCTTACACAACCCAACTTATGTTATGTTATGTAAATGGATCTCTGTTTTTTCCCAAAAATTCTGTTCATATGGCTGTTTTGTGCAAGCTATGTTTCCCAAATGAACTGCCAAAAATGTCCACCACTAGTTAGTTCATCTCAGAGGAGGGCTTTGAATCTGGATGTTTCCCAGCAACTGCACTGTTGTTACAAATTCTTTGAAATTCTTCTTCTTTTTTTTTTTTTGGGGGGGGGGGGGGGGTAAATATTAGAATATATAGGCAAATGCTATTTGCACCCCAGTGCAAATAATGGTTTATGCTATTTACATCCCAGCGCAAATAGTGTCAGATACTATTTGCACCCATATTTAAATACTAAAATACAGTATATGGGCATCACTGCAGAGTGTTTATTGTGTTTATTTAGAGTCCCACAGACACACTACATTAACCCCACCCCACCCCTAAACCTAACCTTAACCTTCACTTAGAAAAAAAACATCCTTGGTTTTACAACAGTAACCATAGTTTCACCATGGTAAATTGTTGTTAATTTACAGTAACCTCAAAATTAACCATGGTTACTCTGTTAACAACATATACTGTGGTAACACCATGGTTAACTGCATTAAAACTATGGTTTCTGCCAAAAAAAAAAAAAAACAAAAAAAAAAAAACATGGTTACTACAACATTAGTAATACTGTGATGCAATCTATACACAAGCGATGCCGAGTGTGATTGACAGACACCACCTCCAGATCAAACCCTTCTCTGCACTCCTCGACATTCACCGTGACCAAATCACTGTGACGAAATCAACATTTATATTCATTTTTATCTATTTTAAGTACTAATGAAGTGAATATTAACAGGAAATTGGATTGGGAAAAGAGTGGGACAAAACGCGGATTGGAACCGCGGTCGCTAGGACGACACCACACATTTACACAATGCCTTTACACCCCATGCCACTGCAGCAACACGTAAGGTTTAATTTGTCGTATATTTTTGTGGTTCCACCAGACTATTGGGGTGCAAATAGCTGCACTGTGTGGCAGATGCTATTTACACCGGGGTGCAAATAGACACTCAGAATATTTATTGGGTCTGGATGCAAGCAGTTAAGACACCTATTATAATTACAGCTGTCGATGATGTGTTCATTCAGAGTGATTAATTACATTAAATATAAAGCAAACATTTTAATTAATTAATTAATTATTCATGCTCAGACCCGTACGTAAATTCTAAATAAAGGTTGTTTCTACCATCTGAGCAATTCAAGCTTGATTTGCCACCCTGATGTTTTTGCAAATCTGTGGCAGTAGGGGGTAGTCAGCACAACTCCTGCTGTACAGGCAACACACCTGGTCAAACCAACATGAGCAACAAGCATTACAGCCTTCAGCACAGTTGCGTTTCTAGACCATTTTTTTTTTTTTTTGTATAAAACAGAATTTTCTAATATAATATATAAATTTCTTTTAATCGCAATTCAGTAAATTCCACCTGACATTCCAACTTCCTGTGTGGTGTGGCCATTTCAGTTCACATTTAAACTCATGAAATAAATTCTGAATTTTGCTCTTGTTTTTCAGTATGAGCCACTAATTGGCTGAGTACACTAGAAGTGCACGTGCTGGTTCCCTATCTGTCACTCACTCAATGTTGTGTCGATGTAGTGACACTAGGGGTCACTCTTGGGAGCCCGAGACACCTCTGGTCTTTGATAAAAGGCCAATGAAAATTGGCGAGTGGTATTTGCATGCCACTCCCCCGGACATACGGGTATAAAATGAGCTGGTATGCAACCACTCATTCAGATTTTCTCTTCGAAGCCAAACGGTCATGCTCATTGAGCTGAATACTACTGTTCATTCACCTCTGCTGGATCTGACGGCGCATTTCAGCGGCTTCTCCCTCCTCTGCACTGGTGCACTGCAGAGAATGCCCCTGGGCGCTTTGGCAGAAAGCACCCAGGGGCATTCTCTGGTATGCAACCACTCATTCCACTCATTCAGATTTTCTCTTCGGAGCCGAACGGTCATGCTTATTCAGCTGAATACTACTGTTCATTCACCTCTGCTGGATCTGACGGCACATTTCAGCGGCTTCTCCCTCCTCTGCACTGGTGCACTGCAGAGAATGCCCCTGGGCGCTTCGGCAGAAAAACAAGAGAGTATATTTTCTGAAAGAGCTTTTCCTCCTCTAAAAGAGTATATATTTCTCTAAAAGAGCAGCACACACGAAACGTCTTTTTAAAGACGCGTCTTTTTAAAGATGCTTTTCCAATTGTGTGTTATTCCTGGTTGCGGTCGTTATCTCTCAACTTCGGATGGTCATGATCGCTGTCTTTCATGTCTGGGCGCGACCCACACGGAGGCAGCGTTTGTGGATGGTTCATGTTCTCACTGCGAGAACATGACCATGGCAATGTTGCGGTTGCAGCTGCTTTCGTAAGAAAGCGGCTCCCTGCCTCGGTCCTTCTACCTACGGGTATGAGGCCAGTGCGGCTAGCACTGGGGGCGATTTGGGGACCCCAATGGGATCGTATCCACCGGGTGTCCCCCCGCGGACCTCCCATTCCCCAGCACACTCGTCTGCCCCAGTCGGGCTTCCGGATGAGTTCGCCGGCTCGTCTCACGGCGAGTCTGGCTTCTTGTTCAGAGCCCGCGAAGATGATGAGCTCTCGAGCGCAGCATCGGAGAGCTGCTCTCGAGCGCAGCATCATCAGTGAAGCAGCAGACGAAGGCAATCCGGCACATCCTGCCCCGGTGCGGCTCAAGATCCCCCTGCGGTGACTGCACCGGCTCCACCGCAGCCCGACCCTTTGGCACGACCCCGGCGTGGAGCCCACCACAGGAAGCAGATGCCACCCGTCTCACAGCCGGCACCTAAGAACCCACGGAGGTCCTCAAAGCGCCCCTAAAACAGGCGACCCAGGGACGAGGGAACCCAATCATGTGGAGCTGGTAGAAAGACCACTCCATACCCCGGTGGAGGGCCAGGCGGAAAATCTTTTGTTGCCTTTTTGCTTGATTTCGCCGCATGCCCAAGTGGCTGCGGTACCCAACACTTCAGCAAAAGAGCGCTTCCTTCCTCCCTGGGTCACATACCTGGTGTGTACGGTCATCACCACAACTACCGTCCACGGGTTTTTTCTTGCAGGACTGGCGCTCCAGCAGTGGCCTTTCCGCCCCTGAGCGCCCAGCTGTAGCACACAGCCGCCACCAATGTGGCAGTCTCCACGGGTTACGAGGACAAGCCTCTTCCTCCCCCGTCCCAGGCTGTTCCGGGGGTGGTCACAAGGAGCCAGGTAAGTGCTTCGATGTCCCTAGACTCAGCACGGCCATGACGTGGTGTGGTACCTCGAGTTCCGCCCCGCCGCAAGGCCCCACCTGCCAGTACATCCGACAACGTTGTCCCCTTGGTCCCCCTTGTGAGGAACTTGGACGCGTGGCTCGCGCTTTCCAATCCATCGCGATGGCTGATCGGCTACTCCAGGCACCCGCCCAGGTTCACTTCACCTTGGTAAAGAGCAAAAACGCTGCCACCTTGCACGCGGAGATCGCTACCCTCCTACGAAAGGGTGTGATAGAACCTGTCCCTTCAGCCGAGATGGTTTTACAGCCCCTACTTCATCGTACCGAAAAAAGGCGGTGGGTTGCGGCCAATCTTGGACCTGCGAGTACTGAACCGGGCTTTACACAGTCTCCCGTTCAAGATGCTGATGCAAAAACGCATTCTGCTGAGCGTCCGGCATCAAGATTCGTTCACGACAGTAGACCTGAAGGATGCATACTTCCATGTCTCGATCCTTCCTCGACACAGACCCTTCCTGCGGTTTGCATTCAAGGGTCAGGCGTATCAGTACAAAGTCCTCTTTATCGGCCTGTCCCTGTTTCCTCGCGTCTTTACGAAGATCGCAGAGGCTGCCCTTGCCCCGTTAAGGGAGGTGGGCATTCACATTCTCAACTATCTCGACTACTGGCTAATCCTAGCTCACTCTCGAGACATGTTGTGCGCACACAGGGACCTGGTGCTATCACACCACAGCCGACTAGGGCTTCGGGTCAACTGGGAAAAGAGCAAGCTCCTCCCGGTTCAGAGCATCTCTTTTCTCGATTTGGAGTTGGACTCAGTCTCCTTGATGGCGTGCCTTACGAACGAGTGCACCCAGTCGATGCTGGCCTGTTTGAAGGCAAAACAGCGGTTCCACTGAAACTTTTTTTCAACACCTCGGCAGTGGCCACCCCGCTCAGGTTGATGCATAAGAGGCCGCTACAGCACTGGCTCCAGACTCGAGTCCCGAGATGGGCATGGCGCCATGGGACACATCGCGTGGCCATCACGCCAGTCTGTCACTGTCTTTTCAGCCCTTGGACCCACCTCTCGTTTCTACGGGCAAGTGTTCCTTTAGAACTGGTCTCCAGGTGTGTCGTGGTCACGACAGACACCTCCAAAATGGGCTGGGGCACTGTTTGCAACTGGCACACAGCCACCGGCCTCTGGACGGGTCCGCGACTGCATTGGCACATCAACTGCCTCGAGTTGTTGGCAATTCTGCTCGCCCTGCGGAGGTTCCGGCCATTGATCCAGGGCAAGCACGTGTTAGTTTGGACAGACAACACGGCAACGGTAGCATATTTCAACCGCCAAGGTGGTCTGCGCTCTCGCTGTATGTCACAACTCACCCGCTGTCTCCTCCTCTGGAGTCAGCAGCACTTCAAGTTGCTGCGAGCCACTCACATCCCAGGCAACCACAACACTACAGTGGATGCGCTGTCATGGCAGGTTACCCTCAGGGGAGTGTGGAGAATCCACCCTCAGGTGGTCCAGCTGATTTGGAGTCGATTCGGACGGGCACAGGTGGATCTGTTCGCCTCCCAAGAATCCTCCCACTGCCCGCTCTGGTACGGCCTCACCGAGGCTCCCCTCGGCATAGACATGCTGGCACACAGTTGGCTCCCTGGCCTACGCAAATATGCATTTCCCCCAGTGAGCCTGCTTGCACAGACCCTGTGCAAGGTCAGGGAGGACGAGGAGCAGGTCATCCTGGTAGCACCCTACTGGCTCACCCAGACATGGTTCTCGGACCTCACGCATCTCGCGACAGTTCCCCCCTGGCGAATTCCCCTGAGGAAGGACCTTCTTTCTCAGGGACGGGACACCCTCTGGCACCCACGCCCAGACCTCTGGAATCTCCATGTCTGGCCCCTGGACATGACATGGCTGGACATGACGCGGAAGACCTAAGCGGTCTACCATCTGCGCCTGGATGCTTTTAAGAGGCATCTGTTCGCTAAGTGGTGTTCTTCCCGACGTGAAGACCCCAGAGATGCACAGTCAGGTCAGTGATTTCCTTCCTGCAGGAGTGGTTAGAAGGGAGGCTGTCTCCTTCCACCTTGAAGGTGTACGTTGCCGCCATAGCAGCACACCATGACGCAGTCGACGGTAAGTCCTTAGGGAAGCACGACCTGATCATCAGGTTCCTAAGAGGCGCCAGGAGGCTGAATCCCTCCATACCGCACCTCGTTCCCTCATGGGACCTCTCTGTAGTTCTTCAGGGTCTAAAGAGAGCCCCATTTGAGCCTTTGCAGTCAGCCGAACTTAAGGCACTCTCCTTGAAGACTGCCCTCCTGACTGCGCTCACTTCCATCAACAGGGTAGGTGACCTGCAAGCGTTCTCTGTCAGCAAAACGTGCCTGGAGTTCGGTCCGGGTTACTGTCACGTGATCCTGAGACCCCGACCGGGCTATGTACCCAAGGTTCCCATCATTCCTTTTAGGGACCAGGTGGTGAACCTGCAAGCGCTGCCCCAGGAGGAGGCAGACCCAGCCCTGTTGTCGCTGTGTCTGGTGCATGCTTTACGCATCTATTTGGATCGCACACAGAGCTTTAGAATCTCTGAGCATCTCTTTGTCTGCTTTGGTGCACAGCGGAAAGGAAGCACTGTCTCCAAGCAGAGGATCGCCCACTTCGCTACGAGCCCATTCTACCAGGGGTGTAGCGGCTTCCTGGGCCCTGGCCAGGGGTGCCTCTCTAACAGACATTTGCAGAGCAGCGGGCTGGGCAACACCCAACACCTTTGCAAGGTTCTACAACCTCCAGGTGGAACCGGTTTCGTCCCAGGTAGTGGCATGCAATACAAGCGGATAAGCCCGGGATAGCCGGCCGGGTGTATCGCTTGCATATAGCGCCTTCCACCTCCTTTTGAGCTGAAGACGTGCGCCATTAATTCCCAGTAGTGTTCACAAGTTTGTTCCCTGGTTCACTTCCTCCGAGCCCTGTGGCAGTCGAGTTTTCGGAGAGATTCGCTGCCGGCCCAGTACACGCACTAACTAAGAGTCCTGTTCTGGGGTAGGTGCTCCGCATGTGGCGGTTCCCTGTAAGGCTAACCCCATGCGATATATAACTTCCGCTAATTCATTTCCCTGTTGGCAAACTGTGTCTTCCTTGGGCAGAGCCCCTCTTCCCCAGTCTCCATGTTTGTAGTAACTCCTCCCCCATTGGGCAGGATCTACCTTGAAGACTCTCCACATGGTTGGAAAGACCATGTGACATATCCTTCCACATATATATCCCCCCCTCTCTTTAGGCGAGGTGTGGTCTCCGCTGTGTCTTCCCCTTGGGAGGGACACCCCCGACTAGACCTGGTGGCCCAGTCGGATAATCCCCCTTCTTTTTTAGCGAGTGGAAAAAGAGAAGGGGAAAAGAGGCCACGACTGGGTTAAGCCTGTCTCTATCTTTTGGGTAGTTGACTTGTCCCCAAAGGGCCGTTCGACACTCATAACTATGTTGGGGGAGGTTACGTGTCAACCTGGTGTGCTGGCTATGAGGCACACAGTAGTCTGCCCACCACACACCGCCAGTTCACGTAACACAGTTCAGCCAATTGTGGCGTTTTGTATAGGGACCCCTAGTGTCACTACATCGACACACCATCGAGTGAGTGACACATAGGGAATGTCATGGATACTTGTGTAACCTCTGTGCCCTGATGGAGGGAACAAGACGTTGTGTCCCTCCTGCCACAACGCTGAACTACCCGCTGAAATGGCCGGACCTTATATTGGCTCCACAGCATAAAACCTGAATGAGTGGTTGCATACCAGCTCCTTTTATACCCGAATGTTCAGGGGAGTGGCATGCAAATACCACTCGCCAATTTTCATTGGCCTTTTATCAAAGACCAGTGGTGTCTCGGGCTCCCAAGAGTGACCCCTAGTGTCACTACATCGACACAATGTCTCATTCCCTCCATCAGGGAAAGGAGGTTACACAAGTAACCATGACATTAAAGATCTTTGCATGAGGTTCAAAAGAGTGAGTTAGTTAGCATCCTGGGTTCAGCTCAGATGGAAGTTGTTGGGTTGAGGCAAGGCCGTAACCATGTCTTGAACATTGGGGGGACCAAACCATTTTGGGGGTGGGGGGTTGCGGTTGTTGAGGTCACAAATATAATTGTCCTCTTTGGTTATTTAAATTAGTAAAGGCTCTGAATGCAATACTTTTCTGAACAAAGGCTTTAAATGTGATAAAGGCCCAAAACTGTATAATTTTTGGTTTTAAAAGATTAAAAAAAAATAAATTCACACAGTACAAGACTACCACTGTGTCTACATTGCTAGAAATTTGCCTGTTTTAGTCATCTTTTCTTTCTTTTTTGTGCTGTATCAAAGAAAAGATGAAGAGTAGTCCATACAACACAAAGCTGTTGTGTGGCTCCAGAAAGCTTGGAATATAATGCACAAGTCATATGGACTACTGTTATGATGTCTTTATACCAAACCTTTAATAATGCTTTATAGTATTTGTCCTTTTTGAAGCTTGACAGCTCCTGCTCACTATAAGTTGTTATTCTATGGAATAGAGCTGCTTAAAATATCTATTTTTATGTGGGTTTTGAACAACATAAGGGTAAATGTTTAATGAGTATTTTATAAATGGGTGAGTAAAAGTACATTTTTTCATTTTTAGGTGAACTACTCCTTTAACTGGAGTCTCTTTTAAAAGAAGACTCTTTTATGCTTTAAAAAATTCAGAATTAAAGACAAAGAAATTATTACCTAATAATATTTGCATTAAAAATATATGACACTGTCCTTGTCACAACCTAAAAACTCAACTGAAGCCACAAGTCACAGGTCTCACCATGTTCTAGTTTTAATCTGAGGGTGAAAACGCTCAACTTTGTGTTATTGACCATTTTCTAAGACAATATCAAGTCAATTTTCTAAAAAGGTACTTCAGAAACTTACCTGATAACCACATTCATTCAATTCCTTTACAACATACACACATTCACTCTTTGTCTTAAGCCTGATATACTGAAAACTGCTCCGCTAATGTTTTCACATTCAAAATTTTGAATGACATATGAATCACGTACTCTATGTGACATATTTTTGTTATTTTCAAAGCGGCACATTTTGCCAAATGGTAAATAGTTTGCACCATTGGAAATTACTGTCGGTCTGTACAACATAGTGGCCAAATATGGCATGTTTAGACATCTTACATGACACTAACACTCTTAAGCTGAACTGCTGACACTGAAGCCTGCGTGCTACACGGCTCTGGAATAATCCACGAGGTTCCCACTCAGCTTCTTAAATTTGAGTCCCGCCTTCATCGATTTGATTGGCTATCTCAAATGACATTGACAAGCGGTGTTAGACTATTGTGCATGCAAAAAATTTAACTTTTTACATTTGTGAAAAGTGCATAATGAAATGCAGCAGAACAGCAACAAGGATATCAATTACTGGGGGGGACAATCTGGCCATATCTGATTATTGGGGGGGACTTGTCCCTTCAATGTATATTGTGGTTACCGCCCTGGGTTGAGGCATGGTTGGAGGCCAAACAACATTCAGAAACAAAAAGGGAGTCATTAGCGCTGCTATCCAGCATAAACATCTGCCTTCCATTGGCGAGCTAACACACAATGAGAGCCAGAGCAAACAAGCCATTTAGAGATTAGGGAGAGGCAAACACAATGGTGGGAGGTGACCCACTCCAGACTGAAGGGATGTGGGACAGACCAGCGTTATTGTCATGAATGACAACTAAAATTAAAGTAACTTTTAAAAAACTAACTAAACTAGCTATAAAAAAAAAAGGCCATTAATTTATATTTGGTTTTAAACAGTGTTGTCAGTCAATTAAAATATTAAATCACGATTAATCATTATTCTTTTATAGTACATCACGAATAATCACAGATTTTGAAATTGCAATTTGAAACCATACATATATATATATATATATATATCAGTATATTCATGTCAAAATGCATTTATGCTTGTTTAGGAATGGAAACAAAACAGTATGTATCAATAATGCTTTATTAACATTTTGCAAATAAAGACTTCCACAGTATAAAGATAGAAATGCACTAAAATAGCACCAATTCAAGTAACATTAAGCATTTCCCATAGTCTAAGTGGGAGGTTGACTGTTTAAAAGAACTAGTCCCCATAGGTTGCATATTAATTGCAATGTGCATTAAATCTCTTAAAGCCTCATCCTCCACAATATTAATCGGCCAGCAGGCTGTGGCTCTCCACTTTGGAAATGGAATACACAAGTCGCGTCAGGACGTCAAGCACTGCTTTGAACTCCACATGAAAAGCGCTGCAGAGAACGGCTGATTTTGGAATGGCATACTACCCATACTGCTCTTTCTTACTGCTTCTGACAAATATATGCATGGCAGTAATAGTAAGATTAGTATGGTAGCAAGGCCGTAACTAATGGGGTGAAAGGTGGTAATGATTCTAGGGGCCCAAAAGTCCAGGGGGGCACACAACAAATTCAAAACTGTATTATTTTAGTAGGTAAGGGGCCCAGGGCAATATATAGTCAGGGGGCCCAGAATTACTTGCTACGGCCCTGTATGCTAGTATGCTGTTCTGAACACGGCCAACGACTTGTTCTGCTTTTAGCACTGGCATTGCCAACGTAATGATTCTTCATCCAATTTTAATATGACTATTGCCATCTGGGTGTCCCTTCTGAAATTCTATAATTTGCACATTTATTTAGACTCAATAAGCACATGATAAAATACATATGTGTAGTTTAAGTGTGTATAACTCAGTATGTGTTTGACAGCCATTTGTGTCTCATAAAATTTCATTGTGGAAGTAACGAATCCTGTTCTATTATTTGTTGTATCATCTCTGATAAATATAACAGAATATATTCTATTCTGTTTTCTAAATGTGTTGAAAATGCTTTAAAAATGTAACACTGTTTGGGAAAGATATATGTGCCGGCTCGCTAAAGACCCAAGGTATGTAATAATGATTAGCAAAACACCCATGCATTTAAGGGTTAATGGAATTGTTGAAAAAAAAAACACAAAAAAAAACAAACAAACATGTCATTCAAAACCCATAAATTGCTGTTATTTTTCCTTGTCATTTTCTCATTATTTACTGACAATCCTCCTCTCTTCTTAAGTCCTAAAATGTCATTCACGCTTGCATTCATAAAATAAATAAATACATTCCATGTGACATGTAGTGCACGCTTTGATGTCATTGATGGGTTTGGAACAATGTGAGGGTGAGTAATTAATGACAGTATTGTCATGTAAGGGTGAACTATTCCTTTAAGGCACAAATGTGCATTGTGGGCTCTCTCACAGTCTCAGACTAAAGCTGCGTCAGGCTCAACACACAGAATTGAAGGGTTCACTCAGAGTCAAGCCTTATTTCACACAGTTCCCATTTTGTTTCTTGTGTCTCTTCTCAAATAGTGTGTCAAATTAACTTAACCCCCTACACACACATAAATACACAAGCACCAAGGCAAGGTAACAGTATGTTGTGTTTCATATTCTGGTCCTCAGACCCTGCTGTAGAACACAGCCTGGTCTCTTTGAAATCACGTTACTATACCTACATTTTCACAAAATTATTTTTACACGGCTCGTTGTCTGTATCGTGGTAGTTTCTGGTGAAATGAACACTAGAGGCACTATAACAACGACTTGTATTCCCTTTCACACAAATCCCGAGTAAAACAGCAGATTATCAGGTCATAAAGATATATTTTTCACCTTGTTCTTCACAAAATGCTATCTTATGGCATCTAAATACCTTTACTATAGCGCATGACTTGTAAGGCGATACATTTCAACATTTACATTACATAACCAACTACATTTACAAGCTTGTTCAGATGTGATTCAGCAGTAGCTCAACTGATTGAGTGTTGCATTTATGATGCAAAGGACCAGGGTACGAGTTGTGAAGAGCATGAGAGTCAACACATGAGCCGAAAGGGTCATAGAAGCACCACAAAATGACGTGGTTACTTCAGCATTTGTGTTTTTCATCTCACATTTACTTTTATGACACTATCGGTTAGGTTTAGGTTTAAGGATCAAGGTAGGGAGGTCGATTTAATTGATTTACAACTCAATAGAGCACTTACCTTAAAAACCTAATTTGTTTGGGATGAAATTACCATACCATATTTATCTAATCTCACATCTAGAAGCAATTATTTATTGAGGAATTCAACAAATGAATGTCAGTCAGTGAGACCTGACCATTCGAGAACGTTCTGTATAAGTTATTTTTTAGGTTATCCCACAAAAACCACCCTGCAACGTTCTGGGAACATTAGTTTATGGTTATAAAATAAACAACCTAAAGAGAACATTCTAAGAACATTAGGAATTGGTTCCTAAAAAAATAACCAAATGAGAACCATACGCTAACATTAGGGGAACGTTGTGTGTTTGCTGGGAAGACCCACTAGACAATGTCAGACCAGCTAAGACCAGCAAACCAAGGTTTTTGTTTGTTTGTTTTTTGCTGGTGTGCTAACTAAACTAGCAAGACTTAACTAGAAGATGCTGGCCGACCAGCTTCACCACCTATGCTGTAAAAATGTTATGCTGGTTTTAGTTGGTCTTCTCAGCACAATATTGGTCTTGTTTTACTGTGTCCCCTTTCCTCAGGCCAACCTTTTGCCCAAAACCTCGTGGAGCCAGCTTTGGTTTTTATTCAATCAATTTACATTCTTTAATACCTCTGTGACTAGACAGCGAACCGACAAATGGATTGCCAGTGAATGAAAAGTGACCAATTGGAATCTTTATCACGAGAGCAAAATTGAATTTCATTCCATTTGTACCTTTGACTTTGTTTTGAAAGTACACGGTACGGTTGGGAAGTCTGCAGGCAGAATGCAGATGACTGACTCAGAGGGACAGTGAGATAAATAGAAAGTGAACAAGAGAGACAGTAGCGGCGAGCGAGAAAGGC
Organism: Myxocyprinus asiaticus; assembly: GCF_019703515.2. NCBI lineage: Eukaryota > Metazoa > Chordata > Actinopteri > Cypriniformes > Catostomidae > Myxocyprinus > Myxocyprinus asiaticus. Next base: position 4,919,650 of record NC_059383.1, on the reverse strand, counting down.
AGAGTGTTGGGTCCCTCACACATTTGTGAAATGGCCTGTAATCATAAATATGCTAATTTAATTCAGTCCCACCCTTTCTGGATGCCCTTTGAATTATTATTTTTTTTTTTAAAAAAGCCCTATCAAACGATGGCTGGAGTATGAGAAATGGACAGTGTTGACAAACATAGCAACAGCTCAGAATTCTGATTGCATTAGATACTGCGCCATCCAGAAAGCAATATCTCTGTTTGCACATGGAGAGCATATCAAACCCGTATGTGGGAACAACCTGTATGAGGGAAGCAATGTCAGAGAGAAAGAAACAAACAGAGAGATAGACAGAATGAGACTTGGTGCCATGATATCTCCCTTGTTCATGAGCACATGTCAGTGCAGTACCTCCAGTAGGGGGAGTTGTTGCAACAGCTCATTTGTTGGAAAAATACCACTGAGACTGCCAGTCATAAGGAGAGAAAAGACAATCAGAAAGAGAGAGAGAGAGAGAGAGAGAGAGAGAGAAGGGACAGTTCTCTCTAACAGCCCGGATCATCTGGCCATGTTCTCCTGGGATGAACGATTTCAAGTGAGTCCTGCATGCTGGCACTGTAAAATGATGAAACACACCAGTCATTGCCAGAGAGAAACATACTGTGAATAACATAGGCTGTGGCTACTTGTGTTCCTAATAAGTAACTTGAGGTCATCAAATAAAGATCATTCAATATACAATAATAAAAATAATTATTAATATAATTCAAAATAATATTCAGATACTTTAAAGACATCATGTGGTTTTTTTTTTTTTCACTTGGTCACTTCTTGCATTTTTTGTTATCGGATTGCTATCCGATCGTGAAAGGACCAGGTATAAATGCCCTCGAAGATGGATTTGAGAAAGATGTAAATCCGATCAATCAAACCACCTATGAGTTCCACACAAAACTCGGTCAAGTGTAAATGCATCTGGCTTTTAAAGGCACATATATAAACTTTACTCTATATAAACAGCACATATATATACTTTACTCTATATAAACAGCACTACGCCAGCATAGGGAAAATGCTAAAAAGCTAAATTGCATTGGGCTAACGTCACACAATAAACAATGACAAAGAAACGGATGCACGTTGTAGGAGATACAAAACCTTTATCTTAATTTCTTTGATGCAGATCGCTTACAAAACTAAACGCTGACAATAAGCGCAGTTGACACGCTCATGATGCATCTTACTTACGACAAGCCCAGAGGGGAATAATACACTGCGCGTATACACACAGATACCCGCGAGCAGGGCAAAGTCACTTGGAATCAAATAATACATCACATCTTTTAAATTCGCTGCCTGGCATTACCATAATCACAGAAGTGAACTTTATTTGATTTATTTATTTTTATTTAAAAGCTTATTACTGGCCTACAATTCACAGCAATCCATTTACAATTGAGTCTCTCAATCTGACCATGGTACACGGGGTTCTTTTCACAGTCCATATACTTGCGTTCCATCAGCACCGAATAAAGATAGTTTGCGGTTTAATGTTCAGATTTATTTTGGCTTTTAATCTGTTGTGCACTGGTGTAGACATTTAATTAATATTGCATGTTATTCTTCATGATTTGTGAGGTCATACTTTTGGAGCGTCTCACTGTAGTTGCGTCGGCTATGTATTTACGGTCAGAAGACATGATCAATTGTGTCATTTTTTTAAATGTGTTAATTGTTTATGTAATTAATCACACAGAATTAACACATTAAATCAACAGTCTTAATCAATTAGAATTATACAACTGAGCAACAGATTCTCAAAAATTACACGTATGACTTTCTCGCCCTTTTGAGCAGTTTGCACTCTGATTGCTTGTCTGCGACATCACAAGACTTACCATATATTTGGGCAGGGCCAGTGTCCCTTTTTATTTTCATCTGCATTTCAAAGCACATTTAGAGTTTTTTGCACAGTAGGCATTATTCATCTAAATTGCAGTGAGAAAATCTCGATTTGCTTGCTCTGCATAATTCATGCTTTATTGCGTTGACCTCGGAGACTGCATGAAAACTGGACTCAGCCGCAGAGCTCATGCACTCCATTTTCAAATCAGCCTATTTAATTGGTTTGCCACTGCAATTCCCACATCCCAGGCAACACATACATTTTCTTGAGTGTGACAGTTTGGCTTGCTGTCTTCAACAGAGAGCCTCAAGACTAGAGTTTCTGTTACTGAACCTCAATCATAGACCCAAATAGCTAGATTTTCTCTACAAAATAAGAGTGGTGCTTGCCCTCAAGGGTCTTAAGGCCCAGGTATACTTCACTTTGCACATTCTGTTCAGTCACCTGCACAGTTATGTGCACAGAGATTTGAAAGTATACCTCATGTGGATGAGCGCGAATGGACATGTTTGACACATGCACAGTATAATTTCTTTGTAATACGCTACCAGACGTTACCCACAGATGTGTTAATGTTGAAAGTTATTCTAAATAACTAACATGTTTTTTCAACTTTTGAGGGAATAAGGTCCCATTTTCCTTTTTAAAATACATTTTTAAAAGCGGCATATCAAACAAAACTAGAGACGCTACTCATTACACTCAAACAAGATTCTGTCACAATTGAGAGAATCAAAGGCAGGACCCAAATGCAGAGTGGAAAAACCAAAAAGGATTTATTGAACCAAAAACTCAAAACATAAACCGCTCTGAAGGGGAAAAAACACAGTCCAATGCAGGCTCTCTCTAAAGTGGGATTGGGGCAAACAAAAGGGACCAGACACAAACACCCGAATGGCACGAGCATACATTGCCAAGACAATGAGGCAATATGTGCTCATGCCAACCGACAGGTAAGACGAGAGAATGCACAGCAACGCTAACAAAGCAATGCCATGCACTCTCACACTAGACAAAGCTTGAGCGTACATCACGAAGCAAACACCACGCGATGCACACCACAGGCGACAAAATGAGACAGGACACCTGTGCGAGAGTTTGGCCACAAATAAACCCGACACCTCAGACCGAAGTGACCAAACCTCAGCACAATGAGAGGCCAGCTCACGACCCGGGCGCGCAGCGCAAAGCGAGCGCAACGTGCGTCTGCGGTCATGAGAGACAGACACAGATTATTGACATGAGTGCATCCCGCCAAGGTGACATAAGCGCAATGCACTCAAGCCAATACAAGACAAGACATGGAGCATGAGTGTCCAGATCCCGACACTAAAACTGAACCAGACAGGGAAGTCAGGATCCAAACACCATGCTCCAGACATGAGACACGAGACCAACCGAAGAGTGCATGGAAGGGAAACCATAACCGAAGCCTTGCGCTCACACAAAGACAGAAGACAAAACACAAGACAGACACAGAACAATAATGTCATGACCCTGTCACACAAAAAAAACTAGATTGACAGAGTGACAGGATTGTGACAGGTTTCAATGAAAAAACGTAAAGAAGTTTCTTACCAGAGGCACTTTTGTTGATGCTGCGCCTGTAGGAGTGCATCACGGAAATTGGCATCATTGGCACACTTGACTCTGTACACCAGAAGTTTATCTCGTAAATGACAGTGTAGAGTGTTGTAAACAGTATTCAGTTGGTTTAAATTAATTTAAATTATGTGTTGCGTATAGCAAAGCCAAAATCCCATGTGGACATGGGGTCGCATAAGGTTAAATCTCATTGTCAGTCCACAGAGTAAAGTGGTAACCTGCCATTGTTACCTTAAGTAGCTATTTCTACCTGATCTATCCTTTAACATTTCTTCTTCTTCTTCTTCTTCTTCTTCTTATTATTATTATTATTATTATTATTATTATTATTATTATTATTTTGTCAATTGATGTTGTCATCTTATGTTGTCAGGTTGATTCAGTGATGCTACATAATATTAAATCTTATCAATTACTTTAGATGTTACCACATGAAGCACATTTGTTTAGACATTTTTTTCAATGCAAGGTATGCTGACATTGCTGTGTAATATACACTCACTAGGCACTTTATTAGGAACACTATGGTCCTAATAAAGTGCCCGACGTGGTCCTCTGCTGTTATAGCCCATCTGCCTCAATGTTCGATGTGTTGTGCATTCTGAGATGTTATTCTGCTCACTACAGTTGCACAGAAGGGTTATCTGAGTTACCATAGCCAGATCAAAACCAGTCTGGCCATTCTCCGTTGAACTCTCTCATCAACAAGGTGTTTCCATCTGCAGAACTGCTGCTCACTGGATGTTTTTTTTTTTTTGTTGTTTTTTTTTTTTTGGCACCATTCTGAGTAAACTCTAGAGACTGTTAAGCATGAAAATCCCAGGAAATCAGCAGCTACAGGAATACTCAAACCAGCCCGTCTGGCACCAAAAATTATGCTACTGTCGAAATCACTGAGATCAAATTTTTTCCCCATTTTAATGGTCGATGTAAACATTAACTCAAGCTTCTGACCCATATATGCTTGATCTTATGCATTTCACTGCTAGCACATTATTGGCCGATTAGATAATTGCATGAATAAGTAGGTGTACAGGTGTTCCAAATAAAGTGCTTAGTGAGTGTATATCTCAGAAAAACAACATACTGACGGGAATTCACTATAAAATGAATTGGGGTCCCTGATAATGTTATTTATTTGTAAAAACTATCTACTTTATTGCAGCACTCAATACACTAAAGGAATTATGCAAATCAGATAACGGCACAAACACACCCAAAAAAGTCTATGCTGAAAAACATTTGAAAACTGCAATCAAATCTTACGGGTCAAATCGGAGTGCTAGGTTGCGTAGGAGACAGCAGACTACCATGATCTGGCACACTTTACTGGGATTGTACAGCATCACTCCATCACTTTAATTCAGGTAATTAAATCAGCTCTTTAAAATGCAGAAAGTGCGCTTGCTTTTACCTCACGTCTGAAAATATGCCCAGTTATAAATTACAAATTTACATAGAGGCATGTCTGCACTGAAAAGAATGACAATGACTATACAAGTGCAGATAACGCCTAGTTAAGACTGGTATTGGGTGGGTATTGAATAAGTGGTGCAACTGTGAAATGAATTTGCCCCACTTGATTGCACTTTTAATGAATGCCAAATTATTCAATGTTAATTGTTAGCTGGTTGAAAGATGCATTGTCTAATGTTTCATTTAATCGTTCTAGTGAAAACATGCACCTTATACAAATAGTTAGCAAAGACAAAGTCACAGAGTCTCACTGAGTCCTCTGACAGAGTGGAGAGGAGCCGCAGTCTGTCGCATTCCTAATTTGTGGGCACCGACCCAGTCGCCACCTCGGGACCTTGTTCCACAAGGCAGGCCTCTGATTGACAGAGAATCAGATACCCGAGTAACAGTGGACGCAAGGGCACTCGTTTCTCACTGCAAAGCCTGGAGAGCTTCCGGCCCAAAGTGCTCTGGGAAAAGCTTTCCAACTCCATGAACTTAAAGAGTTAAAAAATCCATCTCAGACTTGAACACACTCCAGAGAAAACGTTAAAAAGTTCTTACCTCCCTCCATTATGCTTCAGTGAGGCAATTACCTCTGTCTAAATTGGATCACAGGGCGAGTAATTGCTCTCTGGTATTAAGAAAACTGACCCCCCTCTTTCCTGGACGGCGGATGCTGTAGACAAGAGAGAGGGCCAGCAATATGAGGATTGGATCAATTAGACTGAAAGCATCTTATACTAAAAGACAGAGGCTTGCATCTGGTGTGATCATGGCCAATGTGTTCACATAGATTGGGGCTGCTTTATGCTTCAGTCAATCTGTGGAAATGTCGGCAAGAAAATCATATCCCCGGATGGAAAGAGTTTCATAACCCCGGGTTAAAAGCAGTGCTAACCCCTTTCAAAATTATGAACATTGCTTTACCCGAGGTTGAAAGCGGGGTTTAAATAAGAGATAACCCAAAGTTAAAGGGATAGTTCACCCCAAAATGAAAATTATCTAATTATTTACTCACCCTCATGATATCCCAGGTGTGTATGACTTTCTTTCTTCACCAGAACACATTTGAAGTTCAATTAATGTCTTCTAAAGAAACGTGATTACTTTTGGTGTGACAAAGATCAATATTTTAAGTACACTTAACTTGTATTGAACTGGGAATAAGAATAATTAACATTTCTCTTAGAAAGACTCATGTTAATGAGAACTGATCACCAAGTAGTGATAGAATAATTTCCCTTGGCGCAAGTCCCGTCCCACAGTTCAGTGCTTAGATTTATCACTTGAACTATCAGATTCTGCCAGAAAGCAATGATGCAGGGGAGAGGAGCTTACCCTCCTGGCAGGACGGGACCCGAACTGGTGGTGATGGGGTGGAGGGGGGTGAAAACAAATAGTGACATAACAAGAGATGAAAAACAGCTGGAGCTTATGAAGTAGAGGCTGTATTATGATTAGATGAGATGCCTGATTTATTTAAAGGCATGGAGCTACTAGGAGTCTCCTTACGAGAACTACCACTTATGCTTCCATTTCTCTCAGAAAGACTCATGTCAATGACAATTGATCACCAAGTAGTGATAGAATAATTTCCCTTGGCGCAAGCCCTGTCCCATGGTTTAGTGCTCAGATTTATCACTCAAACTGTCAGATTCTGCTGGAAAGTGATGACATCAGGGGAGAGGAGCTTACCCCAAAAGGAAATTAGAACCTGATTTCAACAATATCCCCCAAAAGAAGAGGAGACTAGTATGACTCTGAGCACAGAAAGAATCTTTAGAAAGAGGATCAAATCTGAAAAAGAAATAATATGTAAAAGATAATGAACATAATCCTGGATATGACATTGCGACTAGACCTCTACAAAGTGAGCACTAAATGTGCCACAACCTGAGAACTGCAGACTGCTTTATGAAATGTTGAGCCTTGTGTGTGTGTGTGAGAGAGAGAGAGAGAGAGAGAGAGAGAGCATTTTTTGTGCAATACTTTTGTAGAATGGTAAACACTGCTCTGTGGTGCATCCAAGCCCTGAAAAGGGTGGTAATGTTGTGCAATACCCTTGAAAGGGATAACAATGCTTATGATGCTGTTGAGCTCCGACGGGCGCTTGAGGAGTATGAGGGTGGGGGAGCATTGTTTGTGTAATACCCTTGAAAAGGATAGCAATGCTTATGACGCTGTTGGGCCCTGACGGGCACTTGGAGTATGAGGGTGGGAAGCATCATTCGTGCATACCCTTGAAAAGGATAACAATGCTTTAGAGGAGTATGAGGGTGGGGAGCATCATTTGTGCAATACTCTTGAAAAGAGTAACTGATGCTTGATGTATATGAGCCCCAATTTTGGTGAGCATTCAGTTGTGCAATACCCTTGAAAAAGTAACCAATGCTTGATGTATTTGAACCCCGAATTGGGCGAGCATTCGGTTGTGCAGTACCCTTGAAAAGAGTAACCAATGCTTGATGTATATGAGCCCCAAATTGGGCAAGCATTTGGTTGTGCAATACCCTTTTCAAGGGTAACTAGTGTTTAGCTATATTGAGTAATGTATGTGCCATACCCCTACAAAGATAAACAATGCCCTACCTAAAAGAAAAGTATAAAGCAGTAAACCAATAACAGTACAAATAAAACTGCACTGGCAATGTTACAAAAGACATAAAATATAAATAGTAAACAGAAAAATACACAGAATTTACCCATGAAACACTGCACTGGCTGTTGGGCGCTCCATCACTTGTTTATGATTATGAATGTGTAATGTCAATATTTTCCAAGCGATCGCTGGTATTTGTATAGGTATATTGTAAGCTCATTTGTGCAGGTCTGCCATTGGTTTTTTTTGTTGTTTTTTTGTTTTGTTTTTTGTTGTTGTTTTTTTTGTTTGTTTTTTTTTTTTGGAGACCACACCCAGAGTAAAAAATCCTGTGAACCAGAATGCCCAAAGCAGAAATGACAACCGCCACAAGGCGAAAGGGTTTGGTGCTGCCACAATCATGCAAATCCAAGTTCCACTCATTGTAATTTTAACATAAATGGGGAAAACCAGCATTACGGATGTGACATCTCTTCATTTGTTGTAACAGTTGTGAAAGCAGACTTACACAGGCGGCCGTGTACAGATTTTGCTGTTTCAGAAGGAAATTGGTACTTTAATTCAACAAAGTGGCATTCAACTGATCACAAAGTATAGTCAGGACATTATTGATGTGAAAAACAGCACCATCACTATTTGAAAAAAGTCATTTTTGATCAAATCTAGACAGGCCCCATTTCCAGCAGCCATCACTCCAACACCTTATCCTTGAGTAATCATGCTAAATTGGTAATTTGGTACTATAAAATGTCATATCTAGATGTGTTCATGTTCATGTTTTGTGTTTGTCTTTTATTTTGAAAAGTAGTTCCATGTCATGTTATTTCCCGTTTCCCTGCCATGTCATGTGATTTCCTGTTTCCATGTCAAGTCATGTGATCATCTTGTTTCCCTCATGTTCAGGTGTCCTGTTCCCATTGATTATAGTCTTGTTATTAGTTCTGTTATGTCATTGGTTCATGGTCATTGTCTTGTTATCTTTTTTATAGTTCTGTCTGTTCATTGGTTGATGTTACCCTTGTCTATGTATTTAAGTCTCATGTTTCCATTGTATCAGGGTCAGGTATTGTATGTTTTGAATGAATTGAATGTTGGTGTAATGTCGTTCCAAGTGCAGTTTATGAATAAACTGCACTTGGGTTCTACACTTCATTGTCATCGTCTGCCTGTCATTGCTTGCCAGCCTGTGTTTGCCAGCCAACTTTATAGAAAATTACTTGCTATTATATCAAAAATAGTTGAAAGCTATTTGGTTCTTTAAATGAAGCTTAACATTGTCTTTGTATTTGTTTTTGAGTTGCCACAGTATGCAATAGACTGGCATGTCTTAAAGTCAATATTAGGGCAAAAATGACAAAAAAGAAACTGCTTTCTCTAGAAGCTCATCAGTCAATCATTGTTTTGAGGAATGAAGGCTATACAATGCTTGAAATTGCCAAAAAACTGAAGATTTCATACAAAGGTGTACACTACAGTCTTCAAAGACAAAGGACAACTGGCTCTAACAAGGACAGAAAGAGATGTGGAAGGCCAGATGTACAACTAAACAAGAGGATAAGTACATCAGAGTCACTAGTTTGAGAAATAGACACCTCACATGTCCTCAGCTGAGAGCTTCATTGAATTCTACCTGCTCAACACCAGTTTCATGTACAACAGCAAAGAGAAGACTCAGTGGTGCAGGCGTTATGGGAAGAATTGCAAAGAAAAAGCCACTTTTGAAACAGAAAAACAAAAGAAAAGGTTAGAGTGGGCAAAGAAACACAGATATTGGACAACAGATAATTGGAAAAGAGTGTTATGAATCTTAACCCCACTGAGCTTTTGTGGGATCAGCTAGACTGTAAGGTGCGAGAGAAGTGCCCGACAAGACAGCCACATCTATGGCATGTGCTACAGGAAGCGTGGGGTGAAATGTCACCTGAGTATCTGGACAAACTGACAGCTAGAATGCCAAGGATCTGCAAAGCTGTCATTGCTGCACATGGAGGATTTTTGATGAGAACTCTTTGAAGTAGTTTAAGTTCTGATTTTTATTTTTTCAAATTGCAATAGTAATTTTTCACATTATTAATGTCCTGACTATACATTGTGATCAGTTGAAGGCCACTTTGGTGAATAAAAGTACCAATTTCTTTCCATAAGAGCAAAATCTGTACATTATTCCAAACTTTTGGCCGCCACTGTACATCATGAGGAAAAACCATAAAAAATGCCTGAAACCTGCAGACATTGACTCCCAAAACATTGTATGATGTCCATCAAGGCTGCATGATTAATTAAAATAGATTTAAACTGGCATTTTTTCATGGTATTGTTGACATTTCCATGGAAATGCCCTGCTGCTTTAGTAATTCAATGGTATAGATGTACGATGCCCATCCTATGTAGCAGGAGGCATGCATGCAGTGACAGTTTCCCTAAAGGAGAACTGTGATAGATCCATTATGAACAGAAGGATTTTTTTTAAACATTTTTATTGATACATAAATTAACCCTGACCCCCCACGAACACCCCTGTGGTCAATAGAATATAGACACACACAAAAAAAAAAAAACACAAAACTAAAACAAAACTAAAAAGAAATTACAATAATCAAGTATAATAATAAAAATAAAAGTAAATAAAAAAAAAAATCTAAATTACTCCCTCCACCGCCCCTCCTCGAGATTCCCCCAAAAATGCTAAGTAATTGTCCCATTTCTTGTTGTAAAACTCCCAATCTTCTGCTTGACCCCTCATCGAAGGCAGCCACCCTCCCCATCTCCTCGCACCACTCCGGGAACGAGGGTGCTCCATCTGACCTCCATCTCCTCAAAATAACCTGCCTACCAATCATCACACTGGTCAAAACCCAATCCTTCATGCACTTATCCTCCAAATCCATGACCTCCCCATCTCCCAAAATACAGAGTCTGGGGCAGAAAGAGACCCGAGTGCCCAACATATCACACACAAAACTTTGCACCTTCAGCCAAAATTCTTGGATCTTACGACACCCCAAAAAAACATGGGTGGTGTCTCCATCTTCTGAATGGCATCGCCAGCGGATGGGTGTGTCCTTAAGACCAAGCCTATACAATTTAGAAGGGGTCCAATAAAATCTATGTAAAATCTTAAATTGCATAAGGTGAGCCCTTGCATCTCGAGATGCAGATTTTACATTTTTTAGAATCCTAGCCCACACTCCCTCCTCCAATAACAAATTTTAATCTTCCTCCCACAATCATCTGAGAGAATTTAAAGCTCCGTCCCCCAGACTCTGAATTAGCAGGGAGTAATACACTGATGCCTCATGAACCTTCCCAAAAGCAGCAATCACCACTCCCAGAGTATCTGCTGCTCAAGGGGGGTGCATGCTACTCCCAAAAACAGTGCAGAGTAGGTGGCGCAGCTATAAATACTTAAATTGAGATCTGGGAATCCCAAAATGTTGAATCAAATTTTCAAAAGATCTCAATACTCCACTCTCATATAGGTCACCAAGTGTATTAATCCCCCTCACAATCCAATCTGACCAACAGAAAGGGGACTTATTAATACATAGTTTAGGGTTCAGCCATATGCTCGAGGCTACGTTTAAATAAATATCCGAGTTAAACACTCTGGACACCTTTGTCCATATTGAGTGTAAATGCGAGATAACGGGGTGTGACTTAACTTCTCCAATTCGTTTGATAGAAGTGCTTTGCAGTGGCGAGATAGGGTCAAGAGCTTCCTTTTCAATACAAAACCAGGGAGGGGCTCTCTCAGGTGGAAGCGACCAATGAGCCAAATGTCTGAGACCGAATGCATAATAATAAAACAAAATCTTAGATAGGCCTAGCCCACCTTTGTCAATCAGCCTATGTAACTTGTTGAAATGTAACCTGGGATGCTTTCCATTCCAAATGAAGGACTTCACTATGCTATCAAATTGCTTGAAGTAAGAGAGGGGGACATCTACAGGGAGAGATTGTAGTAGGTAGTTGAATTTTGGAATACAATTCATTTTAAAAACATTAACCTTCCTAATCATCGATAAATGTAATGAAGCCCACCTACCCACGTTGCTCGAAAACCTTTTTATTAAAGGATCAAAATTAACTCTGACTAAATCACATAAATTTGCTGGGAATAAAATACCCAAATACTTAATGCCCTGTTTGGGCCATTGAAAGGCGCCTGGTTGAAAAGCTGTTACTGGGCAGTATGCAGTCAGAGCTAAAGCTTCGGATTTAGACCAATTAACTCTGTATCCCGAAAATGTAGAAAAGGAATTAATAATTCTGTGGAGGCAAGGCATAGATCTAGTGGGGTCGGAAACGAATAATATATTCTGCGTAAAGTAAAAGCTTATGTGCCACACCTCCCGCCACCACCCCAGGAAAATCATCTTCCCTTCTTATCGTGGCTGCTAAAGGTTCCAGGGCAAGACAGAACAATAATGGGGAAAGAGGACAACCCTGCCGGGTGCCCCTATCCAGAGTAAAATAATCTGAAATTAATCCATTTGTTTGTACCGCCGCTACAGGGTGTCTATAAAGTAACTTAATCCATCCAATAAAAGTTTTTCATAACCCATATATTTCCAAAATCTTAAAAAGATAATCCCATTCTACCATATCAAACACCTTTTCGGCGTCAAGTGAGATGGCAGTGACTGGAGTCTGATCATTTGCCACTGACCACATGATATTAATGAAACACCTAATGTTGTCAGAAGAGCTGCGGGCCCTAATAAACCCCACCTGATCTATATGTATAAGAGATGTCATAACTTTACTTAATCAGTTAGCCAGAATTTTTGCCAAAATTTTTACATCTAGCTGGATCAGGGAAATTGGACGGTAACATTTACACGTGCTTGGATCTTTGTCCTTTTTAAAAATCAGACTGATCCGGGCTAGCGTCATGGTTGGCGGAAGCTTTCCATTCATTAATGATTCCCTATAGACTTCTAACAAAAGTGGAGCCAATTCTGTAGCATAAGATTCACCAAGCTCCTCCAAGGTTATCTCAGAATCAAAAGAATTGTTTTGCTCAGTCGTCAGTTTAGGGTGTTCTAATGGTTCCACACAATTTCTATTATCTTCATCAGCAGACGAAGATGTGGAACTATAAAGATCAAGAAAGAATTCTTTAAAAGCATTATTAATATCAATGGCCGAGGTAAATATTTCACCACCAGCAGATTTCACTGAGGGAACTCCACTTCCCGCAACAAAATAGTATTATATCTGCGTTTCAAATGTGTCAATTCTCTGAGGCCATCAGACGATATTTGGCGCATCAGCTCTGCCTCTGCACTTTTAATATTCCTTTCCAACTCCAAGAGTTCTCGTGCTTTGGATTTTTTGGTGAATGAGGCATACTGTATGATCCGACCCCTATGAACCGCCTTAAGTGCCTCCCAAGCCACGCCCGCAGGGGATACTGAGGACCATTTGGTCACCATATAAACATTGATTTTAGTCTTTTACTTTTGTTGGAAATCAGGATTCCCTATCTGTCACTCACTCGACGTTGTGTCGATGTAGTGACACTAGGGGTCACTTTTGGGAGCCCGAGACACCTCTGGTCTTTGATAAAAGGCCAATGAAAATTGGCGAGTGGTATTTGCATGCCACTCCCCCGGACATACGGGTATGAAAGGAGTTGGTATGCAACCACTCATTCAGATTTTCTCTTCGGAGCCGAACAGTCATGCTCACTGAGCTGAATTCCCATGACTGTTCATTCAACTCTGCTGGATCTGACGGCGCATTTCAGCGGCTTCTCCCCCCTCTGCACTGGTGCACTGCAGAGAATTGCCCTGGGTGCTTCGGCAGAAAAAAAAGAGTATATTTCTCTAAAAGAGTATATATATCTCTAAAAGAGCGGCACACACGGAACGTCTTTTTAAAGATGCGTCTTTTTAAAGATACCTTTCTTTTGTGTGTTATTCCTGGTTGCGCTCTCGCCTTCTGACGGTCACGATCACTGTCTTTCGTGTCTGGGCACTGCTCACGTGGAGACAGCGTTTGTGGATGGGTCATGTACTCATTGCGAGAACATGTCCATGGCAATGATGTGGTCGTGGCTTACCTTCGTAAGAAAGCAAGCCACCCCAGAGGCTCCCCGCCTTGGTCCTTCTACCCACGGGTATGAGGCCAGCGCGGCTAGCACTGGGGGCGATTTGGGGACCCCAAAGGGACCATCTCTGCCGGGTATCCCCCCACGGACCTCCCATTCCCCAGCACGCTCGTCTGCCCCGATAGGGGTTCCGGATGAGTCCACCGGCTCATCTCACGGTGAGTTCGACGTCTTATTCAGAGCCCGCAAAGGTGATGAGCTCTCAAGCCCAGCATCGAAGAGCGGGCTCGTCCAGTCGGACGCGGAAGCCTCAGCTGGGCTCATCCCTTCGGGTGCGGTCGCCCAGTCACAGGTTGACGCAGAGATGACGACATGCTTTCCCAGGCAGCCGTGAGCGTCGGGCTAGAGTCGAACCCTCCGCTCTCCCCTGAACCCTCGCGGCTCGATGATTGATTCCTGGGCTCGTGGCGCCACTCAAAGCCATGCCCTGCCCCCGTTCCTTTCTTCCCGGAAGTGCATGAAGAGTTGACATGTCGTGGGAGGCACTTTTTACTGCCCGGTCTCGATCTTTCAGCTTCCCCGCCCTCACTACCCTCGATGGTGGGGCGGCAAGGGCTATTCGGCAATACCCCCCAGTCGATAAAGGTGCTCGTGGTGCACCTATGCCCGCAGAGTACCGCCACCTGGTGCGGGCACCCAAAGCTCCCGTCCAAGGCCTGTAGGTTTACTTCGTCTCTGACGGCCAAGGCCTACGGTGCCGCTGGACAAGCCACCTCTGCCCTGCACGCCATGGCTCTCCTACAAGTCCGCCAAGGCGCTAAAGGAACTGCACGAGGGTAGTTCCACCCCGGGATTGATGCAGGAGCTGCGCTCGGTGACCGACCTCGCTCTCCGGGCGATGAAGGTCACGGTGCGGTCTCTCGGGCTGGCGATGTCCACCTTGGTGTTCCAAGAGCACCACCTTTGGCTCAACCTGGTCGAGATGGGAGAGGCCAACAAGGCACGGTTCCTTGCTGCCACCATTTCCCAAGTTGGCCAGTCCGGCGACACCGAGGACTTTGCCCAGTAGTTCTCAGCGGTGAAGCATCAGACGGAGGTTATCCGGCACATCCTGCCCCGGTGCGGCTCAAAATCCCGCACCCCATCTGCTCGTCGCCAAGGGCGTTACGACAGATAACTCCAAAACGGGCTGGGGCGCTGTTTGCAATGAGCACGCAGCCGCCGGCTTATGGACGGGCCTGCGGCATCGTTGGCACATCAACTGCCTCGAGTTGCTGGCAATTCCGCTCGCCCTGCGTAGGTTCCAGCCATTGATCCAGGGCAAGCATGTGTTTGCTCGGACAGACAACACGGCAGTGGTAGCATATGTCAACCGTCAAGGCGGTCTGCACCCCCATTGTGTCACAACTCGCCCGCCATCTCCTCCTCTGGAGTCAGCAGCACCTCAAGTCGCTGCGAGCCACTCACATCCCGGACGACCTCAACACTGCAGCTGACGTGCTGTCACGGCAGGTTACCCTCAGGGGAGAGTGGAGACTCTACCCTCAGGTGGTCCAGCTGATCTGGAGTGGATTCGGACAGACACAGGTTGACCTGTTCGCCTCCCAAGAATCCTCCCACTGCCCGCTCTGGTACGCCCTGACCGAGGCAACTCTCGGTATAGATACGCTGGCACACAGCTGCCCTCCAGGACTGCGCAAATATGCGTTTCCCCCAGTGACCCTGTGCAAGGTCAGGGAGGATGAGGAGCAGGTCATCCTGGTAGCACCCTACTTGCCCACCCAGACATGGTTCTCAGACCTCACGCTCCTCGCGACAGCCCATCCCTGGCGAATTCCACTGAGGAAGGACCTTCTTTCTCATGGATGGGGCACCATCTGGCACCCGCGACCAGACCTCTGAAATTTCCATGTCTGGCCCCTGGATGGGACGTGGAAAACCTAAGCGGTCTACCACCCACGGTGATAGACATGATCACTCAGGCTAGGGCCCCCTCTGCAAGGTGCCTGAATGCCTTTAAGTGGTGTCTGTTCACTAAGTGGTGTTCTTCCCGACGGGAAGACCCCCAGAAATGCGCAGTCAGATCGGTGCTTTCCTTCCTGCAGGAGAGGTGGGAAGGGCGGCTGTCCCCTTCCACCTTGAAGGTGTATGTAACTGCTATAGTGGCACACCATGACACAGTGGACGTTAAGTCCTTAGGGAAGCATGACCTGATCATCATGCTCCTGAGAGGCGCCAGGAGGCTGAATCCCTCCAGACCATGCCTCGTTCCCTCAAGGGACCTCTCTGTAGTTTTTCAGGGATTATAGAGAGCCCCCTTTGAGCCTTTGCAGTCAGCTGAGCTTAAGGCACTCTCCTTGAAGACTGCCCTCCTGACTGCGCTCACTTCCATCAAGAGGGTAGGAGACCTGCAAGCTTTCTCTGTCAGCGAAACGTGCCTGGAGTTCGGTCCGGGCTACTCTCACGTGATCTTGAGACCTCGACCGGGCTATGTGCCCAAGGTTCCCACTACCCCTTTTAGGGACCAGGTGGTGAACCTGTAAGCATTGCCCCAGGAGGAGGCAGACCCAGCCCTGTCGTTGCTGTGTCCGGTGCACGCTTTACGCATCTATTTGGATCGCATGCAGAGCTTTAGAGTCTCTGAGCAGCTCTTTGTCTTCTTTGGTGCACAGCGGAAAGGAAGCACTGTCTCCAAGCAGAGGATCGCCCACTGGCTCATTGACGCCATATCTATGGCATATCACGCCCAGGACATGTCGCCCCCGGTAGGGCTACGAGCCCATTCTACCAGGGGTGTAGCGGCCTCCTGGGCCCTGGCCAGGGGTGCCTCTCTAACAGACATTTGCAGAGCAGCGGGCTGGGTAACTCCCAACACCTTTGTGAGGTTCTACAACCTCCGGGTGGAACCAGTTTCGTCCTGTGTAGTGGCACGCAATACAAGCAGATAAATCCGGGATAGCTGGCCGGGTGTATTGCTTGCACATAGCACCTTTCACCTCCCCTGAGCTGAAGACGTGCGCCATTAACTCCCAATAGTGTTCACAAACTATGTTCTCTGGTTGACTTCCTCCGAGCCCTGTGGCAGTCGAGTTTTCAGAGAGACTCAGTGCCGGCCCAGTACACGTGCTAACTAAAAGCCCTGTTCTGGGGTAGGTGTTCCACATGTGGCGGTTCCCTGTAGGTAACCCCATGCAATGTATATCTTCCGCTAATCTTCCGACACAACATCTCGTTCCCTCCATCAGGGAAGGGAGGTTACACAAGTGACCATGACATTTTGCAAAAGGGATACATTAAAGTGCCAACTATAGGATTTCTTTTTCTCTGTATGTGGCAACACCTCTAAACTCACCAGGGTGTGATCTGAGACTAAGATGTTTCCAATTGAGCAGTCAACAACAGATGAAATGAGGGACTTAGATATAAAAAAAATCTATTCTAGAATAAATCTTATGGACTGATGAAAAAAATGTATAGTCCCTACCAGATGGGTTCAAAGGTCTCCAAATATCTGTAAGACCAAGATTTTTACACATCCTGTGAAGCATCAATGTTGCTTTAGGGGGCTTACATACTTTTGCTTCACTATGATCAAGAACTGAGTCCATCAAAAGATTAAAGTCTCCTCCCAATATTATATCATGAAGGTTGCCATCCCTTCAAGATCTATAAAAAAGCCTTGATCATCAGCGTTAGGTGCATAAATATTAGCCAAAATCAACCTTTGCCCCTAACACAATAATGTCTCTTCCTAATTTATCTTTACTCTGTTTGAGACATTTGAATTATAGATGTTTATTAATCAGTATAATGACTCCCCTACTCTAACTTGAGCCAGCACTAAAGAAAACATGTCCACCCCATATCTTCCCAAATTTTTCAGCTTCCTGCGGGGAAAGATGTGTTTCTTGAAGAAACAACCTTCCTTCTTTTTATGGGGTGCCCCAACCCATTCACATTCCATGTGGAGAAAGATAATCCACTCATATTAATAATTGACATATTGATATAATAGAAAAAATAAATTGTGTGTCAAAAACAAGATTATAAAGACCACATTCCCATTAGAGCAACAATAAAACCCCAAACTTCCCCCCGTACAAAACAGAATAAAGAAAAACATGCGCATTAACCCCGCGCACGACAGCGCCAACCAGCGTCAATCCCTCTAAACTCAAAAGGTCCATGTACGCCTACGAGAACCCCTGTGACAACTTTGCCATCAGATTGCTCCAGTCCGGTGCCTCTGCACAAATCCTGCGAGGCAAAATTACACAACATAAAATACTTTGTAAAACAGACCCCAGCCAACAGGCAGAATAAACACAAAGAACGTGTAGATTCATTCACAGAACTGTCTCGAAGGTATGTTCCTCCACAAAACAAACTCCAGCTGATATAAAGCCGTTCAGTTTCCTCAGACAAACAAACAATTGTTCAGTGAGCCGGCTGTTATGAGTGCAGCAGATGACGAAATCATTCCAATGTCTCGTGAAAATACTCCACAAATACAAACTCCAGCCAACAGGAGGCATAAGCACAAAGAAAGAACAGATTCATCCACAACTGTCCCGAAGCAGTGTTATTCCACAAAACAAGCTCCAGCTGCTAGGCGGAACCAGCACGAAAAGAAACAAAACAGGCATCCCAGTTCCTCGGATGATCAAGAGCCAAACTCACTAGGAGGCCACGCAAAAAAATAAATAAAAAAAAGACACCATGACTTTCTCAGCCTGTCAACTTTATAAAAGATGTCCTTTATGTGAGCATGTAGATATTTTGCAGTCACCCATAGTGTCCATTCTCAATCTGGCCGGGAATTTCAGTGTAAAAACGGTCTTCCGTCAATGCAAATGTTTTTTGAAGGAAGTGTCATTTCACAAAACAAACTCCAGCCTCTAGGCGGCGCCAACGCTGCAAGCAACAAAAATGGTGCCCAGCTTCCTCAGAAAATCGAGTCACTGAACAGCGAGTAATCATAATTAATTAATTATATAATTATAATTTTATTTATTTATCACACATTATACATTTGCCCATATACAGAGAAATTATTTTTTCCTTACATATCCCAGCTAAGTTGGGGTCAGAGTACAGGGTCAGCCATGATACGGCGCCCCTGGAGCAGATAGGGTCAAGGGCCTTGCTCAAGGGCCTAACAGTGGCATCTTGGCAGTGCTGTGGCTTGTACCCCCAACCTTCTGATCAGTAATCCAGAGCCTTAACCGCTGAGCCATCACTGCCCCTGAGTCAGTCCACTAATATAAGAAGCATCAAATGGCTTATTCACTCCAATGTATTTATGAAGGAGAGTGCCTGTTTGGGACATGTAAATACTTTGCTGCAATCCCTGGTGACTATTCTCAGTTTGGCCAGAAACACCAGTGCAAAAGCAAACTTCCATTGATGTAAGAGTTTCTTACATTCCTTGAACTGATCGCATTTCTCTCTTGTCGAACTCGCAAAGTCCGGGAACAAGAAAATATTGTGACTCCTCCAAGAAAGCTTTCCTTTGCTCCTTGCCTGGCACAACACGAGATCTTTTTCGGATGATCTCAGAAATTTGGCCAGAATTGATCGGGGCCTGTCTCCCTCATCAGATCTGCTAGCTGGGACTCTGAGCTCGCTCGATTTCCAGTTTATGGCCTGTTATGTCGAACAGACTCGGGAAGAGCTCATCAAGGAATTTCACCATATCTCTGCCCTCTTCATGTTCAGGGATTCCAACAATCCGTATGTTATTCCTTTGGTTCATATTTTCAAAATATTCCAGTTTTTCCAAAATGTGTTCCAAGTCTGTTTTGGACGCGGGCGGATTAGCGGCTATAATTCCCTTTCCAATGACTCCAGATAATCGATCCATTTCTCAACTTCTGCCACTCTTGTGACCAACTCAGAGAATTTTGTTTCCATCGCCGTAATCGATCGATGCATTACAGCGATATCCTTCAAGTCAGCAACAACCTTCATCAGCATCACCGAGATGTTGGACAGTTGATGCTGAATTTCTTCTCCTGACGTGCCTTCCAAATCGAGTCCACCGGCTCACAGTGCCGTCAGAGGCCTCAGCTTGAACAATTAAGTGTCTTTTAATGTCTCCAGAGTCTGAGGATTTTGACTTCTTTGCCATGTTTACCTCATAGAGCAAATATGTAACTGGTATATCGATTATAACCGGATTATAACATGAAAATAATAAAAAAAAACTGGCAAAGTGCGCAGAGCTAGTCGCTCACACGTCTGCTTCTCACATGGCTTCACGTATCCCCCCAACAGAAGGAAGAGTTAAGACTAATGTGACATAAAACAACAAGCCTAGCTGAAATGGTTTAGACAGATACATTAGATGGTAAAAAAAAAAAAAACACCACCACAGAAAAACATATGAACTATGAAGAACATGTCTACATTTAATAGAGATAAATGAGTGTGAATACTAGAGGTGCATACATAAATAAATGCATGAACACTAAACCTGATTGCTCATATGCAGGAATTTATAAACCTAGCATGCTGATCCTACTGATATTAAACAACATGACTCTGTTACCCAAGCCGTGCAGCGGCCGGATGTGAGCTAACATCCTACAGGAAAACGGAAGCACTGCCAATATAGTCAAATGAGACATAATCGCTTGAAAAGCATTTTATGCTGCTGTATGATGAAAATAATGAGCAGTGAATGAAAAACATGGAACCTAAAACCCCATCAGCCACCAGCTATATGCATGATATTAGTTTGCCCCAAATGAAAAGAAACTGTGAAATTCCGTATCTTGAATGTGGAGACCAGCTGCGTTGCAGACATAAGCGTTGGTGGTTTGTGTGAGGAGCAACCGACAGAAGACTCTGACTAAAAGACATAATCATACCATACACTGAAGACACATACACTTGCATAAATCAACGTGCATGCATGCTGATGCCCAGTGCAGGAATTACAACATGCAAACACTGTTTCCAGTGAAATGTCCAGGTGGGGGCGCCAAAAGCAAGTAAAAAGGTGTCATATTCACAGCGCAGTGGCTGCGATAAGCCGGGACATGCAATTTTCCCCGCAACATGAAAATCTGTGTTGGCCGACTAAACTTGTAAAAGTAAAACATTGTAGCAAAACGATTTGGGAAGCAGTATGTTAAGATGAACAGAGAACACTGAAAAAGCTTTAAACCCCATCAGAAGAATGAACGGAGACTTAGCTTATCTTTCTGATGAAGAGCTGCGCTGGGGAGTGGAAACATCAAGGAGAGTAAACTGAAGATGTATAATCCAATGTTAAGTTGACTGTTTGCTTGAGAAGCAAGGAAAAGCATGTGAGATGGATGCGTTTCGATGTGTAATTCAAAAGTTAGTGATTGTTTGCTTGAGAGCAAAGGCATAGCGTGTGTTCTGCTCACGTGCATGAAACAAACAGCGACATAAAGAGATGAACAACAGCTGGAGCTTATGAAGTAGAGGCTGGATTATGATTGGATGAGATACCTGATTTGACTGAAAGGCATGGAGCTACTAGGAGTCTCCCTGCGAGAACTACCGCTTATGCTTCCATTTCTTTCGCCTGTCCACTATTTTAGGTTTATTTTTTCACTGAGCTGCAATGCTATGAAGGATACATGCAATGCTTCCACAGAATTTGGCTTTGATCTTAAGAGGCTGTATAATTATTATACAGACACAGCCCTTGCATATGTCTGTATAATGCCTTAAAATGCTGCCTCCATAGGCTGCTTACTAGGTTTTGGAACAGAGCATTAGTGTATTACTATGGAGTTCTGATATTGTTCTGGTTATCATTGGCTTTTTACAAGACACTCTAGCAGTCCAGCAACTGTATGAGCTTGAGAGACCTGCTGCACATTTAGCTTAATACATATTTGATCTACTCCTCAATAACATAATAATGCACAAATCCAAGTGCTACTACACAGTAGAGGCTGCAATATATTTAATTTTTGCTGGAGAAAAATGAAAAATGTCTGTGCTGAGAATGCATCACTCTGAGCACGCTATGGGACTTCAGCGCTCTTGCAGTGGGCCTGACCTTTACGAGCTTTCGCAGTCAGGTGGATTCTAATCAAAAATCTTTAAAAGAGCAAAGTGGGTGACATATCGTGAAATGAGTGGAGTGAAAAACATTGCTTCTGACTATTGACAAATGGAGTCCAACTCCTCTGTTTTATCTGCATCAGGACTGCAATAAGCTACACAAATGTGAAGATGAATGACTGTCAGATTTCTGCAATGCCAGTGATTCCAGCAGTGAGGATGGACCTAATGACAATTCAACTGTCTGTGCTTGTATTCAAATGTTTATTTAAATGCTATGTTATCATGCTAAATATTATTCAATTTCATATTTCAAAGACTGAGTTCTTCAAAAGAACAAATGAAACGCACTGTAAATGTCAGAAAGTGTAATTAACAACCACTAAATGAGAATTGATTAAGAAGCACTATTTATGGTTATGATAAAGTATTATGATCTAAATTGTTCACAATAAACTAACCTTGTGTAACCTCTAAGATTTTAAAGTTATTTATTGTATTTTTTTAATCAAACGGATAGTTCACCCAAAAATGTCAAAGTCTGTCATTTAGTAATTGTTGATTTGTTCTTTTGTATTTATTTATCTAATCAATTAATTTATTACAATTTATTTATATATCAACACACTTTTGAAAACACAAGAAATTATTCTTACCTTACATTATATTAAAGTTCATTTGTATTTATTCTAACATTATTTTGTGCAACTGAACTACACATTGTGATATAAGATATCATTTTTGTTGGCCTAAAACATATTGTTTTGGTAATTGTGACACTCAGTTACACATACTGTATACACACACTACTGGTCAATAGTTTTGAAACACTTGACTGAAATGTTTCTCATGATCTTAAAAATCTTTTGATCTGAAGGCGTATGCTTAAATGTTTGAAATTTGTTTTGTAGACAAAAATATAATTGTGCCACCATATTAATTTATTTCATTATAAATCTAAAATGTAATTAAAAAAAAAAAAGTTGTCTTGTACCAAATAATAAAGCAGCCAATAAGTGCCCAACATAGATGGGAACTCCTTCAATACTGTTTAAAAAGCATCCCAGGGTGATACCTCAAGAAGTTGGTTGTGAAAATGTCAAGAGTACATGTCTGACAATTCTAGGCAAAGGGTGAGTACTTTGAAGATGCTAAAGTATAACACAGTTTTGATTTATTTTGGATTTTGTTTAGTCACAACATAATTCCCATAGTTCCATTTATGTTATTCCATAGTTTTAATAACTTTACTATTATTCTAAAATGTGAAAAAAAAATTATAATAAAGAGTAAGTGTTTCAAAACTTTTGACCGGTAGTATACATCAAGCCCTAACAGTGACCGAAAAGAAAGTGGTCCATACTCTATGACTCGTGAACTATATTCCAATTATTCTGAATTATTCATAAGATAGCTTTGTTTGAGCATGTTGACGACACTCAGGTTATGATTACTTTTATGACGTTTATAATGTTTGTTTGGGGGGGGGGGGGTCCTTTTTGGAGCTTGACAGAAGTGGTCACTATTTGTCACTGCATGGAAATGAGTCAGAAATTATCCTTTTGTCTTCCACTGAAATAAATAACTGCTTACAAATTTGTAAAAACATGAGGGAGAGTAAATAATGGCAGAATTTAGGTGAACTCTTTGTTTGTTAAATGTTAATCAGGTGATGGATTTTAACACGCTTGTGTGTCCTGGATGGTTATTACAAAGTTAACAAAACAGTAATTGCGGTAGCTTCTGATTGTGGTAAACAAAAAATAATTACGTTTTGGCAGAAATAAAATCAGTTTTCTTTTAAACAAGGCTATAATCATGAAAAATAAAAAAAAATAATAAAAAAATAGGGATGCACTGAAATTTTGGCCGCCGAAAATGGCATAGAATGCTATTTTCGGTTTTCGGCCTAAAGAGAAAAAAGGCAGAAAAGCACTCACATTGAGAAAAAGCATTGTTTGTGTTACACATTAAAGGGGTCATGACAATATTGTTTTTATAATTTTAATATATTGCTTGAGGCTTACTTATAATATTAATAAAAAAAATAAATAAAAATCACAAAAACAGTAATATATTTGTAAAACATGATCATTTTCCACCCTCATTCTGACCTTCTGTCAGAAACACTCAGTTTTGTGCTGTTTCTCCTTTAAGACTTGTCAGTAAACACCCACCATTATGATTGGCTCTTGGCTCTTGACTAACCTGCTCTCCCATTGCCATCTCACTGCTCGCCTCTACTGGGTGAGGCTACAGAAGTGATAAGGTAAAGTAGGCAATGATGTGTTGTTGTGGAGGCGGTCAGATGCAAATGTCTACCACAGTATGACATCACAATGTGAAGGAAGTAGAGAACAAGTCACTTTGTTGGCTTGGTTTCAACAAATGCTCTTTTTGCAGTGAGGAGGAAGTTTTTTTCTTTTTTTTTTTCATTTTGAAACTTACAGTATGTTTTTATTGTACAATGGCCTCTTATGTGTCAAAAGATCAAAGACAATTTTATAAAGTGCTTTAAATAACATGACCCCTTTAAAGTCCACAGCCCCAGAAGTGAAGTGTATAAATCTTGCTTTGTGTAAATAAACTTTTTTTAGAATTAATTGTTCGAAAGGATTAATCAAGTTTACACAAATGAAAATGGTAACATTGTGATTACATAGGCTAGGACTGTGTCAGTAGCTACAAGTATTATGCAGTTAAATCTCAATATAACTCTTCTAAACTGCTTAATTGACCTAACTTCACTTACAGCTGTAAACTGCTTACTTTCTGATACACTATTGTCGTGTAGGGTGGGGGTTAATGAAGTGCGATCTGCTGTGATCAATTGAATAAAGTTACATTGTGGGGCCTGAAGTGCACATCTGAGTAGACTTGCTCCCTCAGTTAAAATCAAGGGGTTGAGGTTCTGTTAACAGAAACTTCCCTCGCTTACTTAACGAAGTGAAACTGACTTCCAAAATGGCATCTGTGATTCCCCCGAGGGGAAGTGCTTAGGGACATTAGTGAGTGGGTGTATATAAATAAAAATAAAGGCACTAAAGAGAAGACCAATTACACTTCCAAATGGAAACACGTGAAAGATAGTAGACCATTTGCAATTTAGCAGCAAAATATCATGATGATACAAGAACTAAACAAAAGACTAGACTGGACTGAACAGAACTAAACTGGACTGGACTAGAAAATACAAAAAAGTGCCACCCCCTGCGGGGTTACGAGCCCACTCTACCAGGAGTGTGGCGGCCTCCTGGGTCCTGGCCAGTGGTGCCTCTTTGGCAGACATCTGCAGAACAGCGGGCTTGGCAGCACCCAACACCTTTGCGAGGTTCTACAATCTCCGGGTTGAGTCGGTCTCGTCCCGTGTATTGGCAGGCACGAGCAGGTAAGTTCCGGGACAGCTGGCCAGGTGTACCACTTGCGCATAGTGCCTTTCCCCTCCCTTGAGATGAAGACATGCGCTCTTGACTCCCTGTCGTGTTCACAGACTGTGATCCCTGGATGACTTTCCTCCTTAGCCCTCTGGCAGTTGAGTTTGCGGAGAAACTCGCTGCCGGACCAGTACGTGCGCTAATGAGACCCT